>NC_068455.1:76040517-76143017 GCF_023373465.1 Oncorhynchus keta | reverse complement strand
GGAGAGGAGGATAGGAGAGGAAGAGAGTGGAGAGGATGAGAGAGAGAGGAGGAGAGAGAGGAGAGAGGAGAGAGAAGAGAGGGAGAGGAGAGGAGGGATAGGAGAGGAGATAAGGAGAGGAGGGAGAGAGAAGAGGAGAGGAGAGGGAGAGAGAGGAGAGGAGAGAGGAGAGGGAGAGGAGAGGGAGAGGAGAGAGGAGAGGGGAGAGGAGAGGAGGGAGAGGAGAGAGGAGAGGAGGGAGGAGATAAGGAGGGGAGGATAGGAGAGGAAGAGGGGAGAGGAGAGGAGGAGAGGGAGGAGAGAGGAGAGGGGAGAGGAAGAGATGGGAGAGAGGAGAGGAGAGGAGGAGGAGAGGAAGAGAGTGGAGAGGAGAGGAGGAGAGGGGAGGAGAGGAGGAGAGGGGAGAGATAAGGAGAGGGGGAGAAGAGATGGGAGAGGGAGGGAGGAAGGAGAGGGGAGAGGAAGAGATGAGGAGAGGGAGGAGAGGAGAGGAGAGAGAGGAGAGGAGAGGAGAGGAGAGGAGAGGAGAGGAGAGGAGAGGAGAGGAGAGAGAGGAGAGGAGAGGAGAGAATCTAGCCTGTGGGTGAAAATGTGACCTTAGCATCGTTAGCATGTTAGCTAAAGCATGGAGACCCATGACCAGAGAGGGAGGCTGATGCTGTAGCCTCAGGGGAGGACATCAAAGCTGGGCAGGAGCGCAAGGCTAACAGGCAGTCTGAGGGAGACGTGGAGCTCTAGAGGACGAATGTTTCTAGTACTATATTATTCTAAATCCAATGGTATTGTTATTATAATACGGAGCCTGTAGTCACAAAGCGTCTCAGATTAGGAGACCTGATCTGGGACCAGGTTCCCTTTATTCATTATTATCTCAAAGACAAAACTCATCCTTATGAATCAGCACTCCGCTCTGGGTTTTACCTACAGGGATGTTTTACACTCTAAATAAATCGAGATTCTTATAATAATGATAGTTGTATGTTATTATTCTATCGTGCTTAATATGAGAACTACAACTACAACTAGAACTAGAACTAGATCTACAACAACACCTAGAACTACAACTAGAACTACACCTACAACAACACCTAGAACTACAACTACACCTAGAACTACAACTAGAACTACACCTAGAACTACAACTACAACTACACCAAGAACTACAACTACACCTAGAACTACAACTCCAACTGCATCTAGAACTACACCTAGGACTAGAACTACACCTGGAACTACAACTAGAACTACACCTACAACAACACCTAGAACTACAACTACATCTAGAACTACAACTCCAACTGCATCTAGAACTACACCTAGAACTAGAACTACACCTGGATCTACAACTAGAACTACAACCACAACTAGAACTACAACTACAACCACAACTAGAACTACAACCACAACTACAACAACACCTAGAACTACAACAACCAGAACTACAACTACAACTAGAACTACAACCACAACTAGAACTACAACTACAACCACAACTAGAACTACAACCACAACTACAACAACACCTAGAACTACAACTACATCTAGAACTACAAATACACCTAGAACTACAACTACAACTGCATCTAGAACTACACCTAGGACTAGAACTACACCTGGAACTACAACTAGAACTACAACTAGAACTACAACCACAACTAGAACTACAACCACAACTACAACTACACCTAGAACTACAACTACACCTAGTAGCTCCAACCGTATTCTAGCCCACATGATTCTAATAGTTAACTGGTTGATAAGCTGCGTCAGGCTAATTACAACTGGTGTTGGGCGAAGGGTCTCTTTCCAGGAACAGGGTTGGAGTTCAAACCTACAGGAGGGTTTCTCTCCAGGAACAGGGTTGGAGTTCAAACCTACAGGAAGGTATCTCTCCAGGAACACGGTTGGAGTTAAAACCTACAGGAAGATATCTCTCCAGGAACAGGGTTGGAGTTAAAACCTACAGGAAGATATCTCTCCAGGAACAGGGTTGGATTTCAAACCTACAGGAAGGTATCTCTCCAGGAACAGGGTTGGAGTTCAAACCTACAGGAAGATATCTCTCCAGGAACAGGGTTGGAGTTCAAACCTACAGGAAGATATCTCTCCAGGAACAGGGTTGGAGTTCAAACCTACAGGAAGGTATCTCTCCAGGAACAGGGTTGGAGTTAAAACCTACAGGAAGATATCTCTCCAGGAACAGGGTTGGAGTTAAAACCTACAGGAGGGTATCTCTCCAGGAACAGGGTTGGAGTTAAAACCTACAGGAAGATATCTCTCCAGGAACAGGGTTGGAGATTAAAACCTACAGGAAGGTATCTCTCCAGGAACAGGGTTGGAGTTCAAACCTACAGGAAGATATCTCTCCAGGAACAGGGTTGGAGTTAAAACCTACAGGAAGGTATCTCTCCAGGAACAGGGTTGGAGATAAAACCTACAGGAAGATATCTCTCCAGGAACAGGGTTGGAGTTAAAACCTACAGGAAGGTATCTCTCCAGGAACAGGGTTGGAGATAAAACCTACAGGAAGATATCTCTCCAGGAACAGGGTTGGAGATAAAACCTACAGGAAGATATTTCTCCAGGAACAGAGTTGGAGTTAAAACCTACAGGAAGGTATCTCTCCAGGAACAGGGTTGGAGATAAAACCTACAGGAGGGTATCTCTCCAGGAACACTCTTAGAATAAATGGTTCCAAAATGGTTCTTTGGCGGTCCCCATAGGAGACCCATTTTTGGTTCTAGGTACAACTATTTTTGGTTCCAGGAAGAACCCATTTGGGTTCCATGTAGAGCCCTGTGTGGAAAGGGTTCGACGTGGAATACAAAAAGGGTACTACCTGGAACCAAAATGTTGTTTTTTTCAAAGGGTTCTCCTATGGGGACAGCTGATGAGCCCTTTTAGGTTGTAGATAGCACCTTTTTCTCTTAGAGTGTACATAGAATAAGACAGGACAAAGATCAAATACATTGACGCGGAGGTATATGACTTAAAATAGTAGCCTCCTACAACAGGCCTAAACAGAATAGACCTTGACGAGGAGGTAGGACTATACAACCCACCTTTGAGTAGCGGCAGCGGCGTCAGCTCGACCTGGGAGCTCTGGTAGCGGAACTGGGACGAGGAGTGGGAACGCCTCTGCCGGGCTCTGCGC
This sequence comes from Oncorhynchus keta, assembly GCF_023373465.1. Taxonomy (NCBI): domain Eukaryota; kingdom Metazoa; phylum Chordata; class Actinopteri; order Salmoniformes; family Salmonidae; genus Oncorhynchus; species Oncorhynchus keta. The sequence continues at coordinate 76,139,863 of NC_068455.1, read as the reverse complement.
ATCGACCGCCGGGGAAACCCATCCACCTTCTCCGCTGATGGGACCGAGAACCCGGTGGTCGGGGAGGAAGGGCTGGTCGGGGGTAGTTTAGTCGTCTCCATCGTTGCCGTGCCGTGTTAGCGAGCGGCCCGGTGTGTGTGTCAAGTGCGTGTGTGTGTGACCAAATGCACCGATGGTATGATAGTGAAGGAGAGGTGTACAGGATGGAGTGGAAAAACTGTTTTTTAAAACCTCTTATAGAGCCAAAACGTAATTATTTTTTAAAATCAAAATGGGTAATCTGGGAATAGAACATAGTGAGGAATTAGATGAAGGAGGGAGGAAGGAGGGAGGAAGGAGGGAGGGATAGAGACGGATTGCTGCAGTCCAGAGATGGATGGATGTAAGATTAGAGGACAGGAGGGTAAAATAAATAGGCTGTGTGTGTGTTCTGCTGTTGCTTGAAGTTCAATTCGTTTCGCACCTTGTGACTGCCTGCTGCCTATACCGTCTCAATGCAGCCGAGGGAGGAAAAAAACGTTGCTCCAGTCGTTTTTGAAATAACGAAACATATTTTTACACAAAAGACAAACGCATTGATCTAACGGAAATGATCCATGTATCTACTGACGGACAGGAAGAAGCACGTGGATTATTTCGGTTACAACTGTGAGGGTTGCTTTGCCGTATTGGCGTCATCAGCCTGTCATCGGCCTAAATTTGGTATTTATTTATATATTTCTGTCATGGATATAGCCTAGCCTATAGCCTATGGATCCTTACATAAAGCACATCACACCGATAAAGCAGAACTACCAGAGCACCGGTTATTGGAATCATTCCATTCAAGAAAACGTCAACAACATGAATCCATAAAATCAGTCGTTTGATTGGTCCTTCCACATCAATGAATAATAAATCATTAATTGATTAGGTCATACCAGACTCGTATCATAAAATCGTCGATCTGATTCCGCTTCGATAACGCATCACTGTTCCCCGGTTCCGTGAACGGTTCCGATATTCGGTAACCCGTCTGGCCCTGCCGTTTCAGACCGAACAGGGCTCCGCGCAGGGCGGGGATGGAGATGGGGTGCTCGAACGTGCCGACATGTGCGGTTCTTCAGGTAGGCCGCTGCAACACCGAATCCCTGCTCACCGTTAAAAACACCTCCAAAACATTCGCAGTGCCGGTTGGTCACAGATACGTTAGGTATATTCCCGTTATTTTCTGTCTGCAAGTCGCGTCTCCTCTCTCCTTGATTCGGTAAGGGAAGCGGTGTCTCTCTCTCCCCTCCCTGCTGTATCCTCGTCTCTCTTCTGTCTCAGCTGCACTTAGGTGGTGCAAGGAGAGAGAGACACACTGCGGATGACGCTCTTCTCGCCACAGCGAATTATTTAATTATTTCACTTATATTTATGTAGACTTACCCCCTGTTTTTACGCCATGGACGGACGGTGGCGCGCTTGTTTTGGGCTAGTCGGTGGATGCGTTATGACACGACGGGCGCACACGCTCTTTCACTCCCCCATCTTTAAAATGTAGAAAAAAAGAGCAGCGTTTATCCTTTTACCCGACCTGCGCTCCTTCTGTTCCTCTAGCTAAGATACCCCCACCGATTGTTCCCCACGGTCTGTTTTTCCTCCTTCTCACCCCCTTTTCCTCCCTCCCTTCCCTCGCCTCTGCGCGTGTCTACCGTGTCTCACAGACGAGGTAAACACTTTCGGCTATTGATTCTTGCCTTGCTCACGCTCTCGTGCCTGGTGTCCACACGCGCTTTGTTTGTAAAGGAATCGTCTGTATCAACCCGGTTAGTAACGGTTACCATTCATTACCAGTGCTCGGTGTCTCTCCAGTGGTGTGGTAATGTTTCCTCTCGCTGTCTATCAATTCATTTCAATTCAAGGGGCTTTATTGGCATGGAAAACATATGTTTACATTGCCAAAGCAAGTGAAATAGGTAATAAACAAAAAGTAAAATAAACAGTACAAAATAAACAGTTAACATTACACTCAAAAAGTTCCAAAAGAATAAAAGACATTTCAAAGATCCTATTATGTCTATATACAGTGTTGTAACTATGCGCAAATAGTATAAAAGGTATAAAAGGGAAAATAAATAAACATAAATATGGGTTGTATGGTGATTCTGCTTCACTGGTTGCCCTTTTCTTGTGGTATTTTCCAACTCATTCATAGCCGGTCTTCTCTCAATAGCAAGGCTATGCTCACTGAGTCTGTACGTAGTCAAAGCTTTCCTTAATTTTGGGTCAGTCACATTGGTCAGGTATTCTGCCGCTGTGTCCTCTCTGTTTAGGACCAAATAGCATTCTATTGCTGTTTTTTTGTTAATTCTTTCTAATGTGTCAAAGTAATTATCTTTTTGTTTTCTCATGATTTGGTTGGGTCTAATTGTGCTGCTGTCCTGGGGCTCTGTGGGGTCTGTTTGTGTCTGTGATCAGAGCCCCAGGACCAGCTTGCTTAGGGGACTCTACTCCAGGTTCATCTCTCTGTAGGTGATGGCTTTGTTATGGAAGGTTTGGGAATTGCTTCCTTTTAGGAGGTTGTAGAATTTAACGGCTCTTTTCTTGATTGTGATAATTAGTGGGTATCGGCCTAATTCTGCTCTGCATGCATTATTTGGTGTTTCACATTGTACACAGAGAATATTTTAGCAGAATTCTGCGTGCAGAGTCTCAATTTGGTGTTTGTCTCATTTTGTGAATTCTTGGTTGGTGAGCGGAGTAATTTTAGCCAGATCAAAATTTGTAAGTCAAATTTTATGTTCCTTTTGATGGCCTAGAAGGCCATTCTTGCCTTTAAAAACAAGTTTTAATGACTCCAACTTAAGTGCATGTAAACCTCCGACTTCAACTGTATATATTAAAAACAATGGGTGCATATTGAAGATGTCCACGTTCATCCCCATAATCTTTTCACGTGTTAATTATCTGAAAATAGCTGTGCAGCAACGCCCCCCATCCAAACTGCCAGAGCTTGAGAGGATCTGCAGAGAAGAATGGGAGAAACTCCTTAAATACAGGTGTGCCAAGCTTGTAGCGTCATACCCAAGAAGACTCCAGGCTGTAATCGCTGCCAAAGGTGCTTCAACAAAGTACTGAGTAAATGGTTTGAATGCCTATGTAAATGGGATATTTCAGTTTTATTTTTATTTTTTTGTAATACATTTGCAAACATTTCTAAAAACCTCTTTTTGCTTTGTCATTATGGGGTATTGTGTGTGTAGATTGATGAGGAAAAAATACAATTTAATCAAATTTAGAATAAGGCTGTAACGTAACAAAATGTGGAGAAGGTCAAGGGGGTCTGAATACTTTCTGAAGGCACTACCCAAGATGCATCTGTTCTGGCGGTGGCCCAACGTCTCATTAAGACACTTTATGTTGGAGTTTCCTTTGGCAGTTACCTGTATATCCTGTGTTTAATCCTAAATCTGGGATATTTTGAATATAGACGTAGTTTATATTGTACGAGATGTGGTTTTCCAAATATAGTCATATGCTATTCGTTTTGTCTATAGCCTGTTCAATACATTTGCAGCTTTTTACAATTAATTAAAATCACACTTAAAAGGTTTGAAAGTCCATTGAATTGTTGATTTTATACACAAATAAATTAACTCAATATGTGAGTTAAAAAGATTATTACAATCAATCAATCAATTATTCTACTCTCAAAGAAGTTGATCAGGGCCAATAGTCTGTTATGACCAATGATCAGGGCCAATAGTCTGTTATGACCAATGATCAGGGCCAATAGTCTGTTATGACCAATGAACAGGGCCAATAGTCTGTTATGACCAATGATCAGGGCCAATAGTCTGTTATGACCAATGAACAGGGCCAATAGTCTGTTATGACCAATGATCAGGGCCAATAGTCTGTTATGACCAATGAACAGGGCCAATAGTCTGTTATGACCAATGATCAGGGCCAATAGTCTGTTATGACCAATGATCAGGGCCAATAGTCTGTTATGACCAATGAACAGGGCCAATAGTCTGTTATGACCAATGAACAGGGCCAATAGTCTGTTATGACCAATGATCAGGGCCAATAGTCTGTTATGACCAATGAACAGGGCCGGTTAGTCAAAAACACAAACCGTGAATCAACATAACAGCTACAGAATTCCTCACAAGATGTGAACAACCATTACATGTGCTTGGTATATACATGTACCAAACACCAGAGTCCATCAATTTTAAGTGTCTTTCTGTTCTTTTCAACAGAAACCTAAATGAGTCTTTCACAGGGTGCCAGGAATCTTACTCCGTGAAAGACACATCATCACAGACGTTGGCTGTAGATCACCTAGTGGTTGTCTGTCGATGGACAGTGGAGATTCAACGTAGAGATTCGTCAGACAATTGCCAGAAAATCAGTACTGATGTTCAGTGGTCAGAGGCAATAGGGCCGAAGAACCACCGGCTGCTTTCAACCATTCGCCAAACAGTGTCATTGGTCCATTAGAACTCGCCCCAGGTGGGTGATGCAGGGTCGCAGAGCCAATCAGGACTGTCCAGGATGTCGGAGAGGGACAATTCTATTGGGGGTTCAATGGCTGGGGTAGACAAGTTCATAGGGTACATGGTCAGAGGGTAGGACATGGGTGACAGAGTAAGAGCAGGGATAGTTGGAGGGGCAATATTAGTTATTGGGGTAGTTGGATGGGCAAAATTATTTATCGAGGTAGTTAGAGGGGAAATATTAGTTTTTGGGGTAATTGGAGAGGAACAAATATTGTTTGGGGCAATCAGAGAGGCATTATTAGATATTGGGGAATATAGAGTGGAAAGAAAAGGGTAGGGGTTAGTCACATGGGCAGTTGAAGGAACAGTGACGAGAGTGGGGAGTGGTAAACAAGTCCTCTGCCCTCCAGGTACTGGGGCAAGAAGAGAGCCCGGGATGGTTTGAGGGGACACAGCGGGTGCCGGGCTGGTTTGAGGGGACACAGCGGGTGCCGGGCTGGTTTGAGGAGACACAGCGGGTGCCGGGCTGGTTTGAGGGGACACAGCGGGTGCCGGGCTGGTTTGAGGGGACACAGTGGGTGCCGGGGTAGTCACAGGGGCAATAGATGACGCGGAGGGGGACAGGATCTGGCAGCAGGGGATATTGGCGGGTATAGACGAGGGCCGGAGGGTGCAGGCAGATTCATGTTGCTCCAGGGTGGCTGTGTAGAGCTGGAACTCTCTTCTCAGACCAGCAATCTCCTTCTCTAGAGCTGAGTTAGAACTTTCCAAGGTCTGTAGATCCTAGAGAGAGAGAGAGAGAGAGAGAGAGAGAGAGAGAGAGAGAGAGAGAGAGAGAGAGAGAGAGAGAGAGAGAGAGAGAGAGAGAGAGAGAGAGAGAGAGAGAGAGAGAGAGAGAGAGAGATGTTGGTTAGCATTGCTATTATTAGAAATACTAATATGCAAACACACACAAACCTACAGTGTTCTCATCCTTATCGTGTGAACCGTTTAGAAATTAATTAACTTTTTTTGTACGTAGTCCCCCCCCCACTTTCGGGACCAAAATTATTGAGACAAATGAATGGTAAATAATGAATAATTATGAGTGACAAAGTTAGACACAAATATCATACCCCCCATGATATTTGCATGTATGATATTTGCAGGTATGATATTTGCAGGTATGATATTTGCAGGTATGATATTTGCCGGTATGATATTTGTGCGTCTGTAACTTTCTCACTCATAATTATTCACGATTCATTCAGGATTATCCGTAATCATGGTAGCATTCACATTAATGTAGACGTGTTTAGAAACATTATATTCTTATTTACAATAAAAGTTACTCTAAAATGACACAATACATTATTTACCCTTCATTTCTATTGGGCACAAAATACTCTGAAACACAACCAAAACAAAACAACAAATGCATCCAACAAATGTGTAGAGTCACAAGCTTGATGTCGTCAATACGTGCTATGAATATAGGACCAAATACTGAACTTTTGACTACTTTAATAAACAAGTGAATTTGTCCCAACACTCTTGGTCCCAAAAAATGTAGAAAAAGGGATGTAATTTCTAAACTGTTCACATGAAATGAAAATACCCTCAAATTAAAGATGACAGTCTGCACTTTAACCTCGTAGTAATTGTATCATTTAAAATCCAAAGTACTGGAGTACAGAGCCAAAACAATAACATTTTTTTTTTTTAAATGGTCACTGCACCAGTACCTTTGGAACTCACTCCATTCCACTAGGGGAACATTCCGTTCTTAGACAGAGGTAATTGTGGTTTGTTGAGAGAGAAAGTGAAAGTTGGCTCTGATTCTAGGACAGCAGTTAGGGATAGCCTGCAGAGTTTCTGAACTAAACGGCCCTATAAAAATGTGTGTGTCTGACTGTCGGTGTTGGGGAAGCTACTCTGAAAATACAGTTCACCAAGCTACCAAGCTACCAAGCTACTTTCACACTGGAAGAAGGAAAGCTACATGTTGGTGGTGTGTAGTTCCAGTAGTTAGCTACACCGCTACCTGGTAAAACAGTAGTGTGTAGTTCCAGTAGTTAGCTACACCGCTACCTGGTAAAACAGTAGTGTGTAGTTCCAGTAGTTAGCTACACCGCTACCTGGTAAAACAGTAGTGTGTAGTTCCAGTAGTTAGCTACACCGCTACCTGGTAAAACAGTAGTGTGTAGTTCCAGTAGTTAGCTACAACGCTACCTGGTAAAACAGTAGTGTGTAGTTCCAGTAGTTAGCTCCACCGCTACCTGGTAAAACAGTAGTGTGTAGTTCCAGTAGTTAGCTACACCGCTACCTGGTAAAACAGTAGTGTGTAGTTCCAGTAGTTAGCTACACCGCTACCTGGTAAAACAGTAGTGTGTAGTTCCAGTAGTTAGCTACACCGCTACCTGGTAAAACAGTAGTGTGTAGTTCCAGTAGTTAGCTACACCGCTACCTGGTAAAACAGTAGTGTGTAGTTCCAGTAGTTAGCTACACCGCTACCTGGTAAAACAGTAGTGTGTAGTTCCAGTAGTTAGCTACACCGCTACCTGGTAAAACAGTAGTGTGTAGTTCCAGTAGTTAGCTACACCTCTACCTGGTAAAACAGTAGTGTGTAGTTCCAGTAGTTAGCTACAACGCTACCTGGTAAAACAGTAGTGTGTAGTTCCAGTAGTTAGCTCCACCGCTACCTGGTAAAACAGTAGTGTGTAGTTCCAGTAGTTAGCTAGCTGGTGGTGGTGTGAGTGTCATAAATAAAGTTGCCACCCTATTCCCTATGTAGTGTACTATGAGGAAGGGAGAGAGGGAGTGAGGGAGGAGAGAGGCAGGGAGAGGTGAGAAGGTAGGAGAGAGGCAGGGAGAGGTGAGAGGGGGAGGAGAGGCAGGGAGGTTGAGAGGGGGAGGAGAGAGGCAGGGAGGGGTGAGAGGGGGAGGAGAGAGGCAGGGAGGGGTGAGAGGGGGGGGCAGGAAGGGGTGAGAGGGGGAGGAGAGAGGCAGGGAGGGGTGAGAGGGGGAGGAGAGAGGCAGGGAGGGTTTCTCTTTAGAGCAAGGGTTTCCCAGAAATGCTCTGACTGCACAGGCAGATTGCATCACACACACACACCATCGTTATCGATCCCTGACCCTCTCTGTGAGTAACCAGCCTTACTATAAACCACATGCATGAGAGTAACACAGGAGGAAGTGACCAATGGAAAGGTGGGAGGTAGGGGGAGAGAGTTAGAGAGAGAGAGAGAGAGAGAGAGAGAGAGAGAGAGAGAGAGAGAGAGAGAGAGAGAGAGAGAGAGAGAGAGAGAGAGAGAGAGAGAGAGAGAGAGAGAGAGAGAGAGAGAGAGAGACAGATAAAGAGAGAGAGAGACAGAGGCCGCAAGAGATAAAGAGACAGAGACAGATAAAGAGAGAGAGACAGATAAAGAGAGAGAGATAAAGAGAGAGAAAGAGATAAAGAGAGAGAAACAGGTAAAGAGAGACCGAGAGAGATAAAGAGAGAGAAAGAGAAAGAGAGAGACAGAGGCCGCGAGAGATAACGAGAGAGAGACAGATAAAGAGAGAGAAAGAGATAAAGAGAGAGAAACAGGTAAAGAGAGACTGAGAGAGATAAAGAGAGAGAGAAAGAGATATACATAATATGACACTTGAAATGTCTTCAATTCTTTTGGAACTTTTGAAAGTGTAATGTTTACTGTTCATTTTTTATTTAACTTTAGTTTATTATCTATTTCACTTGCTTTGACAATGTAAACATATGTTTCCCATGCCAATAAAGACCTTACATTTAAATAGAAATGAGAGCGAGAGAGAGAGTTGAGGATGAAAGAGAGAAACTGAAAATATACAAGACAAGTTAAGAAGTGAGAGAGAAAGAAAAAGAGAAAGTGAAAGAGAGTTAGAGAGAACAAAGAACATGAGAGAAAGAGAGGATAAAGAAGAGGAGAGAAATCTGGGTTAAAGATAAAGGAGCCAGACTGACCTGGTGGAGAATGTCTGCTCTCTCCGTCTGTTTTTTCCTGCTCTTCCTGGCAGCGTCTCTGTTCTTCACTCTTCTTTTACCTCTCCGGTCCACACGTACTCCTTTCTGTCCTCCTCTCTCCTGGAAATAAAATGTGTGATCAACTCAGTAACATACAGGTTGTAATACACCTTAATACAAATAAAACAGTGTTCTTTATCCCCTGATCTGACCACCTGTACACTCAGGTGATCTATAACTAGTGATCTGACCACCTGTACACTCAGGTGATCTATAACTAGTGATCTGACCACCTGTACACTCAGGTGATCTATAACTAGTGATCTGACCACCTGTACACTCAGGTGATCTATAACTAGTGATCTGACCACCTGTACACTCAGGTGATCTATAACTAGTGATCTGACCACCTGTACACTCAGGTGATCTATAACTAGTGATCTGATCACCTGTATGCCCAAATTATCTATAACTAGTGATCTGACCACCTGTACACTCAGGTGATCTATAACTAGTGATCTGACCACCTGTACACTCGGGTGATCTATAACTAGTGATCTGACCACCTGTACACTCAGGTGATCTATAACTAGTGATCTGACCACGTGTACACTCAGGTGACCTATAACTAGTGATCTGACCACCTGTACATTCATGTGATCTATAACTAGTGATCTGACCACCTGTACACTCAGGTGATCTATAACTAGTGATCTGACCAGCTGTATGACCAGGTTATAACCCCTTTTGGTCGTGGAGAGGTACAAGATGTGCTGCAAATGTTTTACTGCTGGGCTGGAACAAAACCCTGCACATCATATAGGAACACTGGTTGCTGTTTTATAGTTTTATACTGTTTTATACTACAGATGCAGAACTGCGAATGTATCACACCAGCATCACAAACAATTTGATCATCATTTCATTATCTCAATACTTATACTAGAATATAAGTGATTAATTATGCAACGACTTGCTATTAATATCTCAATAAACAGTGTAATTTACCGATTCAGATGGGCTTGGGCAGTCCTCACCGGAGAAAGACGTGCCGCTGCCTTCTGATCGCGAGTCGACGAAGGATGCCACCAGCGGCATATCTGTTAGTAAAGGTCCCATATGACGCACCGTAAACCGCAGCAGCAAATGAAGGAAACGTTTCTAAACGGCCACGGGCAAAGATGTATGCATTTCCTTTTCACGACTGGATATGGGGACTACGGTATTCCTATGATCTTCTCAGCTTGTTGTAAAACCCTACAGCGCCTCCTTGGATAAATGGGCAGGATATTGGCTGTCAGTTTACCTGCAGACGTCTCTTTACGCTTGTATTGCAGAAGCTGGAACGTCCTTTCACACTTATAATGCTTGTAGAAACCGCCCACCTGTTTGTACAATAGGGCAGAACCTTAAGGAGGGAAAGAGAGGGAAGGGGGGCTAGGGTCTTGTGCTTTCAGTTTCAGTTTATTTTAAATGGCCTGGTTGCAAAGTAACAGGAGGAAGTTGATCAATGGGCGCGCGGCGGACATGACCATATTTGACCGTGCTTTTTTTTTTTCGAAACCACGTGCTGGGAATTTTATGAATGGTAGGAAGTGTCGACAATGTCAAGCAGAAACGTGGAGATTTATATATGATTATTTTTGTTGTATTATTATAATGTATTTTTTTATTGCAATAATCATAACAATATTCCACATCAACAAAGGGACATTCCTGCGAATACAATGAAAAAATAAATAGAATACCAGTTGAACCCCCAATTGTTTTGGGTTGAAATTAATAACTAAAATAACAATAATTCAGAGCATAATTTATATTTGACAAGGCAATGAGACATTATTAACAGACATTCAGAGACATGACTACTCATAATTTTTCCAACAAAGTTTCAGAAGTTTGAGGGATTTATAAAATTGTAACAGTTCAAATGAAAAAAATAAAAAAATAAAAAATAAATAAAACATTTTTCTACACATTTACATTTCCGAATATAATATTTGGCCAAGAGAATAATAATGTTAATACAATTGTTATGATCGGAATTACAACGATAAACATAATGTCATTTAACATCATTCAAGGTAAACATAGGGCATTTAGGAGATTTTTTTACACAACCATTCATGAATTTCGATTCATAGTTTACTAGACATGAAAACAATGAATGTTCTACAGATTCTGAATCAGAGGAACAAAAAACAAGATGGAAGAAAATATTTTAAAATTACTTTCTTTAACTTTCGAGATAAATGGACAATTAAACGTAGTTGCTTTTGACCACAGTATGGGTCGGTCACATCTGTCACGTTCTGACCATACTTCTTTTGTGTTTTCCTTGTTTTAGTGTTGGTCAGGACGTGAGCTGGGTGGGCATTTTATGTTGGATGTCTAGTTTGTCTGTTTCTGTGTTTGGGCCTGATATGGCTCTCAATCAGAGGCAGGTGTTAGTCGTTGTCTCGGATTGGGAGCCATATTTAGGTCGCCTGTTTTGTCATTGTGGGTTGTGGGTGATTGTCTATGTCTAGTTGCATGTTAGCGCTATGTTTCATTAGCAGTCACGGTCGTTTGTTGTTCTGTTAGCTTGTTCAGTCTTTCGTCATTCAATAAAATAATGCCTTCATACCACGCTGCGCTTAGATCCGCTTCATACGACGATCGTGACATAATCACCCACCAACCAAGGACCAAGCGGCGTGGTGACAGGCAGCGGCAGCAGGAGCAGCGCAAGGAGGAATGGACATGGGAGGACGAGTTGGACGGTAAAGGACCCTGGGCACAGCCAGGAGAATATCGCCGCCCCAAAGAAGAGCTGGAGGCAGCACGGCAGCGCGGCTGGAAGCCCGAGAGTCAGCCCCAAAAATGTATTGGGGGCGGGGGGCATCCAGGAAGTGTGGCGAAGCCAGGTAGGAGACCTGCGCCAACTTCCTGTGCTTACCGGAGGGCGGGAGAGACCGGGAAGGCACCGTGTTATGCTGTGGAGTGCACGCTGTCCCCAGTGCGGGTGCATAGCCCGGTGCGGTACATACCAGCTCCTCGCTTCGGCCGGGCTAGAGTGGGCATCGAGCCAGGTGCCATGAAGCCGGCTCTATGCATCTGGTCTCCAGTGCGTCTCCTTGGGCCGGCGTACATGGCACCAGCCTTACGCATGGTGTTCCCAGTTCGCCTGCACAGCCCAGTGCGGGCTATTCCACCTCGCCGCACTGGCAGGGCGACCGGGAGCATTCAACCAGGTAAGGTTGGGCAGGCTCGGTGCTCAAGAGCTCCAGTGCTCCTGCACGGCCCGGTCTATCCCCAGCCCTCCGGTGGCAGCCCCCCGCACCAGGGTGTCTCTCCATCTCATCCCTACAGGTGCTCCTGCCTCTCCAGTGCTGCCAGAGTCTCCCGCCTGTCCGGCGCTGCCAGAGCTTCCGCCCCTCAGTCCAGAGGCACCAGAGCCCCTCAGTCCAGAGGCGCCAGATGCCCTCAGTCCAGAGGCGCCAGAGCTCCTCCGTCCAGTGCTGCCAGAGCCTTCCTCCTCTCCAGTGCTGCCGGAGTCTCCAGTCTGCCCAGCGCCGCCTGAGCTGCCCGTCTGCCCTGCACCATCAGAGTCTCCCGTCTGTCCAGAGCTGCTAGAGTCTCCCGTCTGTCCAGAGCTGCTAGAGTCTCCCGTCTGTCCAGAGCTGCTAGAGTCTCCCGTCTGTCCAGAGCTGCTAGAGTCTCCCGTCTGTCCAGAGCTGCTAGAGTCTCCCGTCTGTCCAGAGCTGCTAGAGTCTCCCGTCTGGCCAGAGCTGCTAGAGTCTCCCGTCTGTCCAGAGCTGCTAGAGTCTCCCGTCTGTCCAGAGCTGCTAGAGTCTCCCGTCTGTCCAGAGCTGCTAGAGTCTCCCGTCTGTCCAGAGCTGCTAGAGTCTCCCGTCTGTCCAGAGCTGCTAGAGTCTCCCGTCTGTCCAGAGCTGCTAGAGTCTCCCGTCTGGCCAGAGCTGCTAGAGTCTCCCGTCTGTCCAGAGCTGCTAGAGTCTCCCGTCTGTCCAGAGCTGCTAGAGTCTCCCGTCTGTCCAGAGCTGCTAGAGTCTCCCGTCTGTCCAGAGCTGCTAGAGTCTCCCGTCTGTCCAGAGCTGCTAGAGTCTCCCGTCTGTCCAGAGCTGCTAGAGCCGCCAGCCTGTCCAGAGCCGCCAGAGCCGCCAGTCTGTCCAGAGCCGCCAGTCAGCAGGGAGCCGCCAGTGCCGCCAGTCTGTCCAGTGCCGCCAGTCAGCAGGGAGCCGCCATTCGGCCAGGATCCGCCAGAGCCGCCATTCGGCCAGGATCCGCCAGGGCCGCCATTCGGCCAGGATCCGGCAGAGCCGCCAGTCAGCCAGGATCCGCCAGAGCCGCCAGTCAGCCAGGACCCGCCAGAGCCGCCAGTCAGCCAGGATCCGCCAGAGTCGTCAGTCAGGATCTGCCAGAGTCGTCAGCCAGTCCGGAGCTGCCCTTCAGTCCTGAGCTGCCCTTCAGTCCTGAGCTGCCCTTCAGTCCGGAGCTTCCCTTCAGTCCGGAGCTGCCCTTCAGTCCCAAGCTGCCCTTCAGTCCCGAGCTGCCCTTCAGTCCCGAGCTGCCTTCAGTCCTGAGCTGCCCTTCAGTCCCGAGCTGCCCTTCAGTCCCGAGCTGCCCCTCAGTCCCGAGCTGCCCCTCAGTCCCGAGCTGCCCCTCAGTCCCGAGCTGCCCCTCAGTCCCGAGCTGCCCTTCAGTCCCGAGCTGCCCCTCAGTCCCGAGCTGCCCTTCAGTCCCGAGCTGCCCCTCAGTCCCGAGCTGCCCCTCAGTCCCGAGCTGCCCTTCAGTCCCGAGCTGCCCCTCAGTCCCGAGCTGCCCTTCAGTCCCGAGCTGCCCCTCAGTCCCGAGCTGCCCTTCAGTCCCGAGCTGCCCCTCAGTCCCGAGCTGCCCTTCAGTCCCGAGCTGCCCCTCAGTCCCGAGCTGCCCTTCAGTCCCGAGCTGCCCCTCAGTCCCGAGCTTCCCCTCAGTCCCGTGGGGACATTTAGGGGGGTCGCCACTCAAAGGACGCTAAGGAGGTGGACAAAGACAATGGTGGAGTGGGGTCCACGTCCAGCGCCAGAGCCGCCACCGCGGACAGATGCCCACCCAGACCCTCCCCTATAGGTTTAGGTTGTGCGGTCGGAGTCCACACCTTGGGGGGGGGCAGGGGGGTACTGTCACGTTCTGACCATAGTTCTTTTGTGTCTTCCTTGTTTTAGTGTTGGTCAGGACGTGAGCTGGGTGGGCATTTTATGTTGGATGTCTAGTTTGTCTGTTTCTGTGTTTGGCCTAATATGTTTCTCAATCAGAGGCAGGTGTTAGTCGTTGTCTCTGATTGGGAGCCATAATTAGGTAGCCTGTTTTGTCATTGTGGGTTGTGGGTGATTGTCTATGTCTAGTTGCATGTTAGTGCTATGTTTCATTAGCAGTCACGGTCGTTTGTTGTTTTGTTAGCTTGTTCAGTTTACGTCGTGTTTTTCGTCATTCAATAAAAGAATGCATTCATACCACGCTGCGCTTTGGTCCGCTTCATACGACAAACGTGACAACATCAATAGCAATATATTGAATTATAATCACCCAAAATTACTTCATTAACTGCCAAACGTATCCACTTATTGTTGAATTTTTTATCCAAAAGATTAAAATCATTAATTTCTAAACTTGGAAAAAAAGGAACAACCTCATAATATAACAAAGTATAGAAAGTGGAATTGCTTTGCAAACATATATTCTCTCTGAGTAATATTAACCCGAAATTTACCAATGAAACTCATCAAACGGCAGAAACTCCCCAGCGTTGTCTAACAAATCACAAATAAAATAAATATCATTGTCAAACCAAAAGCCTTTGAAAAATGGATATCCTATTCATTTGAATAACTTTATTATTCCAAATAATTTTAATAACTTTATTATTCCAAATCATTTTAATAACTTTATTAATCAAAATAATTTTAATTATTATTATTCAAAAATGTTTAAAAAAATTGTACTTGAATATCATTTTCCAGATAAATAACATTTGTGAAACTTACACAATTTAACAGGTAATTTTGGAGGGTCAAAAACACATTTAATTAGGATTTAAATTCCACCAAGTTTAATACACAGACTGTTAGGGATATGATACCATAATAGAGGTAGGATTAGACAGTCATAATTTCAATCAACGTGAGGAATTTCGCTGACACGGATCGTGGATAGGCTGTAGACATAGGCCTACGTACAGTTGAAGTCGGAAGTTTACATACACTGAGGTTGGAGTCATTAAAACTCGTTTTTCAACCACTCCACAAATGTCTTGTTAACAAACTATAGTTTTGGCAAGTAGGTTAGGGCATCTACTTTGTGCATGACACAAGTAATTTTTCCAATAATTGTTTATAGACAGATTATTTCACTTATAATTCACTGTATCACAATTCCAGTGGGTCAGAAGTTTACATACACTAAGTTGACTGTGCCTTTAAACAGCTTGGAAAATCCCAGAAAATTATGTTACGGCTTTATAAGCTTCTGATAGGCTAATTGACTTCATTTGAGTCAATTAGAGGTTAAACTGTGGATGTATTTCAAGGCCTACCTTCAAACACAGTGCCTCTTTGCTTGACATCATGGGAAAATCAAAATAAATCAGCCAAGACCTCAGAAAAACAATTGTAGACCTCCACAAGTCTGGTTCATTCTTGGGAGCAATTTCCAAACTCCTGAAGGTACCACGTTCATCTGTAAAAACAATAGTACGCAAGTATAAACACCATGGGACCACGCAGCTGTCATACCGCTCAGGAAGGAGACGCGTTCTGTCTCCTAGAGATTAAAATTTGTTGGTTTGAAAAGTGCAAATCAATCCCAGAACAACAGCAAAGGACCTTGTGAAGATGCTGGGGGAAACAGGAACAAAAATATCTATATCCACAGTAAAACGAGTCCAATATCGACATAACCTGAGCAAGGATGAAGCCACTGCTCCAAAACCGCCATACAAAAGACAGACTACGGTTTGCAACTGCACATGGGGACAAAGATCGTACTTTTTGGAGAAATGTCCTCTGGTCTGATGAAACAAAAATAGAACTGTTTGGTCATAATGACCATCGTTATGTTTGGAGGAAAAAGGGGAGGCTTGCAAGCCGAAGAACACCATCCCAACCCACAGGGGTTGGCAGCATCATGTTGTGGGGGTGCTTTGCTGCAGGAGGGACTGGTGCACTTAGATGACATCATGAGGAAAGAAAATGATGTGGATATATGATGTGGATATATTGAAGCAACATCTCAAGACATGAGTCAGGAAGTTAAAGCTTGGTCGCAAATGGGTCTTACAAATAGACAATGACCCCAAGCATACTTCTGAAGTTGTGGCAAAATGGCATTAAGGACAACAAAGTCAAGGTATTGGAGTGGCCATCACAAAGCCCTGACCTCAATCCTGTAGAACATTTGTGGGCAGAACTGAAAAAGTGTGTGTGAGCAGGGAGGCCTACAAACCTGACTCAGTTGCACCAGCTCTGTCAGGAGGAATGGGCCAAAATTCACCCAACTTATTGTGGGAAGCTTGTGGAAGGCTACCTGAACCGTTTGACCCAAGTTAAACAATTTAAAGGCAATGCTACCAAATACTAATTGAGTGTATGTAAACTTCTGAACCACTGGGAATGTGATGAAAGAAATAAAAGCTGAAATAAATCATTCTCTACTATTATTCTGACATTTCACATGCTTAAAATAAAGTGGTGATCCTACCTGACCCTAGACAAGGAATTTTTACTAATTGAGAAAAACTGAGATTAAATGTATTTGGCCAAGGTGTACGTAAACTTCTGACTTCAACTATATATTTTGAGTAAATCAGGTAGATTGTTTGCTAAATACGATTGTTGTTACACATTACTACAAAAGATCAACATAATCTTCATAGTCTAATCAAGAATCGAATAAGAAACGTCAAATAACTGACCAATTGATTTGATCATTAACTGGATATACGAAAGTATGTGGACACGCCTTCAAATGGGTGGATTTGGCTATTTCAACCACACCATTTGCTGACAGGTGTATAAAATCGAGCACACAGCCATGCAATCTCCATAGACACACATTGGCAGTAGAATGGCTTTACTGAAGAGCTCAGTGACTTTCAACGTGGCACCATCATTTAAATATATATATTTAAAAACCTTTATTTAACTAGGCAAGTCACTTAAGAACAAATTATGTTTTACAATGACGGCCTACACCGTCCAAACCCGGACGACGCTGGGCCAATTGTGCTCCGCCCTATGGGACTCCCAATAACGGCCGGTTGTGATTCCGCCTGGATAGGATGCCACTTTTCCAGCAAGTCAGTTAATCAAATTTCTTCCCCGCTAGAGCTGCCCCGGTCAACTGTATGTGCTGTTATTGTGAAGTGGAAAGTCTAAGCCACACAACTCCATATTAATGCCCATGATTTTGGCATGAGATGTTCGACAGCAGGTGTCCACATTCTTTTGGTCATGTAGTGTATGTCTATTAAGAGAAGAATAAACAACTCTAAGCCCGATGACACTACAGCCTGGTGTCCATAAAAGGTATCCATAAAATGTAAAGTGTGGATTTAACCAATAATCTCTAATGAAGTATGAATTGTTGTTTTTGAACAATCTAATGCCTACAATATCTCCTAACATTGTCGTCCCTGATATGAACCGCGTGTTGCGCTATTTTGTCACAACATCTAAGGTCGTCACTAGTTACCACAGCCACAAAGTCATATAGCCTGCCTATTTCTACAATTCCTCTTCTTAATATGAGATTTAAACCTAACCCCACTGCTAACCTTGTACCAGCCCTAACCAAGACCCAAAAAGCACATTCCTTTTTGTTTTCATTCATTTTTACAATACAGCCTATTTGACCTTTTCGCTGTGGTAACTAGTGGAAACCAAAATATACGTTTCCAAAACGTTTGTTGCTCCCTCTGAATTGACACAGCCGCGGCTTTGCCTTGGTGGCGGTTTACGAATCAAATAGCCTAAAGCCTTTTGAGTGACGCTGACGTCAACCAATCATATTTTTATCGGAAGCTTGTCCCAAACATTCACCAATCCACGATTAGAGTGGGCGGGACTACATTAGTATCAACTTCCTGCTTGTCTTGGAGCTCCGTGCTTGTTTTAGATAGCAACGGTCATGAGAGACAAGTTATGTGTTGATATTATAACCAAAAGTTAAAACATTATACCACTATTTATCTTGTGTTACTTCCGTTTTATATTAAATAGTTTATCAAACGTTCGTCACGATGGGTTTGCTGACAATACTGAAGAAAATGAAGCACAAGGAGCGAGAGATGCGACTCCTTATGTTGTATCCTTTTTTGCTGCAATGAAATTAGAGTTGTGATGAGTTAGTTAGCTATGATGTTTACCTATCTATATCTACATGACTATATGTACTAGATAAACCACTTTCATCCGCGTATCTACCTATGTGATCGGACTCGTTTTTGTCGCCAGCCTTTGGGCCTGATACATTTGTGTTTTTTAAAGTGGCCATTTCGCTGTGGTCATCTTGCTTCGCTTGTCAGCTAGTAGGCTAAGCTAGCTACTATCTACCAGTCACATTCATAGCTAGGCTACATATCTCGCCATGTTTTATAAGCTACGTTTGTTAACCCACTGGCTAACATGGTTAAAACGATGATGTGTGTGTCACCCTCTTCTACATTTACATTTAAGTCATTTAGCAGACGCTCTTATCCAGAGCGACTTACAAATTGGTAATCTGTACAGAAGTCCCCCCCCTGGCCATTCCCAGTCCTTAACCATGTACTGCAGAGGCTTAGACAACGCTGGTAAGACCACTATTCTGAAGAAGTTCAATGGGGAGGATGTGAGTACCATCTCTCCTACACTGGGGTTCAACATCAAAACCTTGGAACATAAAGGGTAAGTCAAAACACACCAGCATCATCGGCAGAGTCATGTTTACACCTCTTCTCTTAGGCAGATGGAGAATACACGCCTTTCCTTAACTCCTCTCTTTTCATCGTCTATCTCGTCCCGTCGTCCTCCTCAGGTTCAAGTTAAACATCTGGGACGTGGGCGGTCAGAAATCCCTTCGTTCTTACTGGAGGAACTACTTTGAGAGCACCGATGGGTTGGTGTGGGTGGTGGACAGCGCAGACAGACTGAGACTGGAGGACTGCAGACAGGAACTTAGCTCTCTGCTGATGGAGGAGGTACACACACACACACACAGAGGAGTAAACACGCCAAAAACTCACACACACGCATGGTGAACATTTATAAATTACTAACTGCTGATGTCTCGCTCCCTTTATCTACCCTCTCTTTTTCTCTCTCTTCCTCTCTAGAGGTTATCAGGAGCTACTCTCCTGGTGTTCGCCAACAAACAGGACCTTCCTGGATCCCTGAATAAAGAGACAATTCGAGAGGTGGGGAACTCAGTACGCCCCCCCCCCCATACACACACACACACAATTTCTGTGTTTTTACCATCCCGTGGGTTGATAACTGATTTCATGTCTAATACTTGTATTCATCTAGTACTCTCTCTCTGTGTGTGTGTGTGTGTGTGTGTGTGTGTGTGTGTGTGTGTGTGTGTGTGTGTGTGTGTGTGTGTGTGTGTGTGTGTGTGTGTGTGTGTGTGTGTGTAGGCCCTGGGTCTGGATGACATTAAGACCCACCACTGGTGTATCATCGGCTGCAGTGCTGTGACAGGAGAGAACCTACTGACCGGAGTAGACTGGCTACTGGATGACATCGCTGCACGCGTCTTCACTGCAGATTAACATCCTGGGTGTTGCATTAATAAAACGCATCTGAAGAAGCTTCAGTGTTTCTCAACCTCCGCTCTGTGGGATGTTGTTAGCTGACAACATAATCACTTCTATAATGCTAGTTTTAGGGGAAGTTTCAGTCCAGGACCAGGGTTAATTGGTTTCCAGTCTGGGTACCAGGACCAGGGGTAATTGGTTTCCAGTCTGGGTACCAGGACCAGGGTTAATTAGTTTCCAGTCTGGGTACCAGGACCAGGGTTAATTGGTTTCCAGTCTGGGTACCAGGACCAGGGTTAATTGGTTTCCAGTCTGGGTACCAGGACCAGGGTTAATTGGTTTCCAGTCCAGGACTAGGGTTAATTGGTTTCCAGTCCAGGACTAGGGTTAATTGGTTTCCAGTCCAGGACTAGGGTTAATTGGTTTCCAGTCCAGGACTAGGGTTAATTGGTTTCCAGTCCAGGACTAGGGTTAATTGGTTTCCAGTCCAGGACTAGGGTTAATAGGTTTCCAGTCCAGCACTAGGGTTAATTGGTTTCCAGTCCAGGACTAGGGTTAATTGGTTTCCAGTCCAGGACTAGGGTTAATTGGTTTCCAGTCTGGGTACCAGGGTTAATTGGTTTCCAGTCTGGGTACCAGGACCAGGGTTAATTGGTTTCCAGTCTGGGTACCAGGACCAGGGTTAATTGGTTTCCAGTCTGGGTACCAGGACCGGGGTTAATTGGTTTCCAGTCTGGGTACCAGGACAAGGGTTAATTGGTTTCCAGTCTGGGTACCAGGACCAGGGTTAATTGGTTTCCAGTCTGGGTACCAGGACCAGGGTTAATTGGTTTCCAGTCTGGGTACCAGGACCAGGGTTAATTGGTTTCCAGTCCAGGACTAGGGTTAATTGGTTTCCAGTCCAGGACTAGGGGTTAATTGGTTTCCAGTCTGGGTACCAGTGTGTTTGTGACATCATGCCCCTGTACTGCTTGTCATGTCAAACAACAAGGAGGGGGATGACATCACAAAGCAGGAACACATTTTTAGAAAGATACCGGTAAGCTTGAAATGTCCGTGGTCTAATTGACTCAACGACCAAAACGCACATCAGCGTTTTGATTGAACTCAAACCAATGAATTTGCGGTTGTTTATGAAAATGAGTTGGCTGACTCAGTGATGCTGCTGTGTCGTACACCTGTCAGATCTGTTAGGCTGCTACTAGACAGTAGCATCATACTGAGTGATGTTTACAGCGGTTGGTTGGTTTTCTGCCAACCAGTGCCTCACTTCAATGCATCTGTATATCAAATTCACTCCCCCCACCACGGTTAGTGTTGGTGTATAACTGTATATTAAATTCAGTCACTCCACCATGGTTAGTGTTGGTGTATAACTGTATATTAAATTCAGTCACCCCACCATGGTTAGTGTTGGTGTATAACTGTATATTAAATTCAGTCACTCCACCATGGTTAGTGTTGGTGTATAACTGTATATTAAATTCAGTCACCCCACCATGGTTAGTGTTGGTGTATAACTGTATATTAAATTCAGTCACCCCACCATGGTTAGTGTTGGTGTATAACTATATTAAATTCAGTCACTCCACCATGGTTAGTGTTGGTGTATAACTGTATATTAAATTCAGTCACTCCACCACGGTTAGTGTTGGTGTATAACTGTATATTAAATTCAGTCACCCCACCATGGTTAGTGTTGGTGTATAACTGTATATTAAATTCAGTCACCCCACCATGGTTAGTGTTGGTGTATAACTATATTAAATTCAGTCACTCCACCATGGTTAGTGTTGGTGTATAACTGTATATTAAATTCAGTCACCCCACCATGGTTAGTGTTGGTGTATAACTATATTAAATTCAGTCACCCAACCATGGTTAGTGTTGGTGTATAACTGTATATTAAATTCAGTCACTCCACCACGGTTAGTGTTGGTGTATAACTGTATATTAAATTCAGTCACCCCACCATGTTTAGTGTTGGTGTATAACTGTATATTAAATTCAGTCACCCCACCATGGTTAGTGTTGGTGTATAACTGTATATTAAATTCAGTCACCCCACCATGGTTAGTGTTGGTGTGTCACTGTTCATTAAATTCAGTCACCCCACCATGGTTAGTGTTGGTGTATAACTGTATATTAAATTCAGTCACCCCACCATGGTTAGTGTTGGTGTATAACTGTATATTAAATTCAGTCACTCCACCATGGTTAGTGTTGGTGTATAACTGTATATTAAATTCAGTCACCCCACCATGGTTAGTGTTGGTGTATAACTGTATATTAAATTCAGTCACCCCACCATGGTTAGTGTTGGTGTATAACTGTATATTAAATTCAGTCACCCCACCATGGTTAGTGTTGGTGTATAACTGTATATTAAATTCAGTCACTCCACCATGGTTAGTGTTGGTGTATAACTGTATATTAAATTCAGTCACCCCACCATGGTTAGTGTTGGTGTATAACTGTATATTAAATTCAGTCACCCCACCATGGTTAGTGTTGGTGTATAACTCTATATTAAATTCAGTCACCCCACCATGGTTAGTGTTGGTGTATAACTCTATATTAAATTCAGTCACCCCACCATGGTTAGTGTTGGTGTATAACTGTATATTAAATTCAGTCACCCCACCATGGTTAGTGTTGGTGTATAACTCTATATTAAATTCAGTCACCCCACCATGGTTAGTGTTGGTGTATAACTGTATATTAAATTCAGTCACCCCACCATGGTTAGTGTTGGTGTATAACTGTATATTAAATTCAGTCACCCCACCATGGTTAGTGTTGGTGTATAACTGTATATTAAATTCAGTCACCCCACCATGGTCAGTGTTGGTGTGTAACTGTATATTAAATTCAGTCACCCCACCATGGTCAGTGTTGGTGTATAACTGTATATTAAATTCAGTCACCCCACCATGGTTAGTGTTGGTGTATAACTGTATATTAAATTCAGTCACCCCACCATGGTTAGTGTTGGTGTATAACTGTATATTAAATTCAGTCACCCCACCATGGTTAGTGTTGGTGTATAACTGTATATTAAATTCAGTCACCCCACCATGGTTAGTGTTGGTGTGTCACTGTTCATTAAATTCAGTCACCCCACCATGGTTAGTGTTGGTGTATAACTGTATATTAAATTCAGTCACCCCACCATGGTTAGTGTTGGTGTATAACTGTATATTAAATTCAGTCACCCCACCATGGTTAGTGTTGGTGTATAACTGTATATTAACTTCAGTCACCCCACCATGGTTAGTGTTGGTGTATAACTGTATATTAAATTCAGTCACCCCACCATGGTTAGTGTTGGTGTATAACTGTGTATTAAATTCAGTCACCCCACCATGGTTAGTGTTGGTGTATAACTGTATATTAAATTCAGTCACCCCACCATGGTTAGTGTTGGTGTATAACTGTATATTAAATTCAGTCACCCCACCATGGTTAGTGTTGGTGTATAACTGTATATTAAATTCAGTCACCCCACCATGGTTAGTGTTGGTGTATAACTGTGTATTAAATTCAGTCACCCCACCATGGTTAGTGTTGGTGTATAACTGTATATTAAATTCAGTCACCCCACCATGGTTAGTGTTGGTGTATAACTGTATATTAAATTCAGTCACCCCACCATGGTTAGTGTTGGTGTATAACTGTATATTAAATTCAGTCACCCCACCATGGTTAGTGTTGGTGTATAACTGTGTATTAAATTCAGTCACCCCACCATGGTTAGTGTTGGTGTATAACTGTATATTAAATTCAGTCACCCCACCATGGTTAGTGTTGGTGTATAACTGTGTATTAAATTCAGTCACCCCACCATGGTTAGTGTTGGTGTGTCACTGTTCATTAAATTCAGTCACCCCACCATGGTTAGTGTTGGTGTGTCACTGTTCATTAAATTCAGTCACCCCACCATGGTTAGTGTTGGTGTATAACTGTATATTAAATTCAGTCACCCCACCATGGTCAGTGTTGGTGTATAACTGTATATTAAATTCAGTCACTCCACCATGGTTAGTGTTGGTGTATAACTGTATATTAACTTCAGTCACCCCACCATGGTTAGTGTTGGTGTATAACTGTATATTAACTTCAGTCACCCCACCATGGTTAGTGTTGGTGTATAACTGTATATTAACTTCAGTCACCCCACCATGGTTAGTGTTGGTGTATAACTGTATATTAACTTCAGTCACCCCACCATGGTTAGTGTTGGTGTATAACTGTATATTAACTTCAGTCACCCCACCATGGTCAGTGTTGGTGTATAACTGTATATTAAATTCAGTCACCCCACCATGGTTAGTGTTGGTGTATAACTGTATATTAACTTCAGTCACCCCACCATGGTTAGTGTTGGTGTATAACTGTATATTAAATTCAGTCACCCCACCATGGTTAGTGTTGGTGTATAACTGTGTATTAAATTCAGTCACCCCACCATGGTTAGTGTTGGTGTATAACTGTATATTAAATTTGGTTTGACTTCATGTCTTGAAAAGTGGTGGCACAGCTAGTGATTCTAGGTTCGAGCCCAGGCTCTGTCGCAGCCGGCCGCGACCGGGAGGTCCATGGGGCGACGCACAATTGGCCTAGCGTCGTCCGGGTTAGGGAGGGTTTGGCCGGCAGGGATATCCTTGTCTCATCACACACTAACGACTCCTGTGGTGGGCCGGGCACAGTGCACACTGACCAGGTCGCCAGGTGTACGGTATTTCCTCCGACACTTTGGTGCGGCTCGCTTCCTGGTTGGATGTGCGTTGTGTCAAGAAGCAGTATGGCTTGGTTGGGTTGTGTTTTGGAGGACGCATGGCTCTCGACCTTCGCCTCTCCTGAGTCCGTACGGGAGTTGCAGCAATGAGACAAGACTGTAACTACCAATTGGATACCACGAAATTGGGGAGAAAAAGGGGATACAAAAAAAAATAAAGATATCCCTCTAGTGGTGTGGGGGATGTGCTTTGGCAAAGTGGGTGGGGTTATATCCTGCCTGGTCGGCCCTGTCCGGGAGTATCATCGGACGGGGCCACAGTGTCTCCCAAGCCCTCCTGCCTCCAGTATTATTATTATTATTATTTATTATATATTATTTATGCCGCCATAGCACGACTATTATTTGAGTGTTTGAATCTATTAATGTTTGAACATCTTGGCCATGTACTGTTATAATCTCCACCCGGCACAGCCAGAAGAGGACTGGCCACCCCTCAAGACCTGGTTCCTTTCTGGTTCCTGCCAATCTAGGGAGTTTTTCCTAGCCACCGTGCTTCTACATCTGCATTGCTTGCTATTTGGGGTTTTAGGCTGGGTTTCTGTACAGCACTTTGTTACATCGGCTGATGTAAAAAGGGCTTCAAAAATACATTTGATTGAGGCATCACTACAGACCCTGGTTTGATTCCAGGCAGTATCACAACCGGCTGTGATTAGGAGTCCCATACCGGCACACAATTGGCCCAGCATCGTCCGGGTCAGGTTTTGGCCCGAAGTAGGCCGTCAATTGTAAATAAGGTTTTTGTTCTTAACTGGACTTGCTTAGGTAAATAAAAATACATTTGGCACTAATGTTCAATGTCAGGCTAAGTAAGACCTTTACATTTGACAGAAAATACCATCCATCTGAGTGATAAAAGGCATTTTCTACCAATAATCTTTTTTTTTAAAATACATTGTCACATACACTAATAGTCATAATTCCTGATCAAATTTTGCCAAAGATTATTTGACTGTTGCATTCTGTGGCGCTAGAGACATACAGGTATTGTATCCAGTGTTCTGCTGCACTATCCCAGTTCACCACTAGAGACATACAGGTATTGTATCCAGTGGTGTTCTGCTGCACTATCCCAGTTCACCACTAGAGACATACAGGTATTCTATCCAGTGTTCTGCTGCACTATCCCAGTTCACCACTAGAGACATACAGGTATTCTATCCAGTGTTCTGCTGCACTATCCCAGTTCACCACTAGAGACATACAGGTTTTCTATCCAGTGTTCTGCTGCACTATCCCAGTTCACCACTAGAGACATACAGGTATTGTATCCAGTGTTCTGCTGCACTATCCCAGTTCACCACTAGAGACATACAGGTATTCTATCCAGTGTTCTGCTGCACTATCCCAGTTCACCACTAGAGACATACAGGTTTTGTATCCAGTGTTCTGCTGCACTATCCCAGTTCACCACTAGAGACATACAGGTATTGTATCCAGTGGTGTTCTGCTGCACTATCCCAGTTCACCACTAGAGACATACAGGTATTGTATTCAGTGGTGTTCTGCTGCACTATCCCAGTTCACCACTAGAGACATACAGGTTTTCTATCCAGTGTTCTGCTGCACTATCCCAGTTCACCACTAGAGACATACAGGTATTGTATCCAGTGTTCTGCTGCACTATCCCAGTTCACCACTAGAGACATACAGGTATTCTATCCAGTGTTCTGCTGCACTATCCCAGTTCACCACTAGAGACATACAGGTATTGTATCCAGTGGTGTTCTGCTGCACTATCCCAGTTCACCACTAGAGACATACAGGTATTCTATCCAGTGTTCTGCTGCACTATCCCAGTTCACCACTAGAGACATACAGGTATTCTATCCAGTGTTCTGCTGCACTATCCCAGTTCACCACTAGAGACATACAGGTATTGTATCCAGTGGTGTTCTGCTGCACTATCCCAGTTCACCACTAGAGACTTTGTATCCTACTAAGACGGAAGAGGAAGCGAGACTACCACCCCCTGTACACTTTTTTTGTACAGGGGGTGGTAGACCAGACCCAGCTGATATAGATGTAACAGTATAATTTTAAACCGTCCCCTCGCCCATACCCGGGCATGAACCGGAAAATTGCACACACCTTCTGCACACATCAACAACAGTCACCCACGAAGCATCGCTCCACGAAAGCCGCGGCCCTTGCAGAGCAAGGGGAACTACTACTTCAAAGTCTCAGAGCAAGTGACGTAACCGATTGAAACGCTATTTAGCGCGCACCGCTCACTAAGCTAGCCGTTTCACATCCGTTACATAGAGAGCAATAGTAATGGCATTTTTTTGTTAGGCACAAATTCCGCATTAGTTTGTTGGACAAATCCTATGGGAAAATGTTTGTAGATCAACACTGAAAACAAGATCTGTGGTAAATTTAGGCTTAAACCTTTTTCTGGGATCAGCTAACGTCACAGAATTGAAGCATTTGTCCTGAAATTAAAAGCACCTGTTATAATGGTCATGTTAACTGATCTCAGAAAATGTGGAATCTCCTAAAAGCCCATTTATGCTTGACAGGAAAATGTGATCGGTGCCATATGGATGGTGTGACGCAGACCAGTACTGAACGGCGCGCAATATTTAATGTACAATACGGCCTTTTCCCCCTCCTGCTAAATCACCAAAATTCGAATGTAACTATTACAAAAAAAAAAACTAGCTCATAAATAAAATAAATCTCTAACCAATATTGGTTACTTTGAGGTAGTGCAATCAGAGGAAACGCTGACCACCTTGCAGTGGTCAGAGCCCAAATTGAGTTCTCTGCCACTGTGCGCCTCACATTTTGTAACTAGTCGGAGGGCTCCAAACAGCTCCACATTGATACGATTGTTTATACAGGACCTACCGTCAACGAAACAGCTCTGAGAAATGATGAATGCCCTGATTTACGCAGAGGCCACAATCACCGTAAATGCAATCGGATTGACCATGCGGCGCCTAGAAACCTGTTAGCCCTGGTTTCGGTGTAAACTGAGTTTATTCCATAGATCATATATTAACTGTCCCATCGTATCGTTAAAGCCGAAAACATGCTGCTCACACTAACATCCTTCCAAAAACAAATCAATGGATTAATATACTTTCTATAGCCAGTGAAATGTCAAAATCAGTTACATGTTTAGAACCAAAGATTTGAAATGACAGGAAATGTCACACTGTTCAGTATTGAATTCAGAACACCAAATGGTTCATTAAAAATGGCCAGATTGTCTGATTTACTACCACCAAGAAAGAAATAAGACAAGCATTCATTTGTAGATTTATTCATACATCAAAACACAGTCGTGAGGTCGAATTGACTTGGCCTGGTTTCCCCCACTTCCTTGCTGACCAATCAGGAGTGTAAGAGGTCTTGCCGGTGTAAAACAGGAGAGCTAGAGGGGAAAACAGTGTGAGAATTAAACCCTGGTGATACTGTAGGGACTAATACACAAGGTATGAGATGACTTGATCAGAGATGAACCAATCATTCAGAGTTACATCAGACTGGGGCGGTAATGATGACTCATCACGTCAGTCTGTAGTGTAGAACACATTGCATGGGTCAGTGTGATGATCCAAGAGGAACATTCAACAGAACATTAACATCTTCCTAATATTGATCTGCCCCCTTTCCCATTACAACACATATCCACTGAGAGATCAATACATTAACCTGACCAGGTGAAAGGGAGCCCTTATTGAAGTCACTGGTTAAATCAGTGTAGATACAGACAGGTTCAAATGGTTTTTAAACCACAAAACATGGATTGTGTACCACTCAGAGGGTGAATGGACAAGACAAAGGATTTAAGATCCTTTGAATGAGGTATGACAGGTGTCAGGCACACCGGTTTGTATCAACTGAAACACTGATGGGTTTGTCAAGCTCAGTTTCTCATGTGTATCAAACTGGTCCACCACCCAAAGGACATCCAGCTAACTAGACTCCAATGCCGAACCACAGTTGTGTCCCGGGCCAACATCCCTGTGGAACGCTTACAGACCCCTTGTAGACAACAGGCTGTTCTGAGGGTAAACTCAATATTAGGAAGGTGTTAATGTCCTCTATACTCAGTGTATTATAATAACACTACACACCTTCCCACTCCACCAGCACAGCAACACTTCAGCAGCCAATCAGATCTAAAGAAACAGAACAGTTTTAAAACCAAATAATCCCCATCTTAGATTACTAGACTACATTCAGAAAATTCTGAAACCAGATCAGAACACTAGTTCAGTCATTGTAGCCATCCAGCGGTCCAGGGTCTGGGGTCAAGCCCCCACCCAGACACCCTCCCTCCAGGCAGGCAGCCCACCTTACCCCTGCCCCCAACAACAAGAGCAGGCTTGTCAGTGTCTGCCCAACCCACAGGAGGACCGATGGGAGGCCAGACCTTGATCCAGCCCCAGAACACAGAACTGACAACAGACTGGGGAGGAGTGAGAATTCATCATTTACAACATTCCAGAATGCTTCATGTGGAAGGAGTGTTAAGAGTCCGTCTAAAGTCACACCTTTCCAAACCCTGCAGACACCAGGACCTCAACCAGAGGGGCAGAAACCTAGAGGGAGAAAGTAGGAAAGCATGAAGTGACATTGTAAGACCTTGTAGTCAGACATGAGATCAGTCTATAGCAGTGTATTCTAATCCTGGGGACCCAAAACGGTCAACAAGTGTTTACCCCCCAAGAACTAGGCTTAGGCGGTATCCCAGAGTATTTCAGAAACGACAGAGTTTCACCAATAACATTAAGGTCTGATTATTCAAGACTAATTAGTGAAAGATCAGAATTGAGCTGTCAGTCTAAACGAAGCCTTACATCTGTCCCAAGAACCAGGATTGTGAAACACTGCTCTAGAGTATAGATCAGTTCAGTAACCAATCAGTCAGCTTAACATCAGACTGGGGCGGTAACAGGAAATCATCACTTCTACATGATAAAGGACAGTTAATGGCAACAGATCAAGTGAAAGTTGATCCTTACACACCTTGAGGTCGTACAGCAACAGTTCTCCAGTGGCCAGGCTGGAACAGTCAAGACCTGGAAGAACAGATCCCCAATTAAACATTATGCAGAAGTACATTAGGTACTGCAGACTATATGCAGAGCATTCTGAAATGAGATCAGACTTGGTGTCAGTCATTGTAGCCATCCAGCCAGTGGTCCAAGGTCTAGCTCCAAGCTCCCCACCCAGACACCCTCCCTCCAGGCAGGCAGCCCACCTTACCCCTGCCCATTGCACCCGAGAGCAGGCTTGTCAGTGTCTGCCCAACCCACAGGAGGACCGATGGGAAACCTGGGTTGATGCCAGCCACAGAACACCGGACAGAAGCCAATGGCTGTGGCAAAGGTTCATCACAAACAGCATTCCAGAATGTTCCATGTGGTGGGTGTGTGCTGTAGCAAAGCTTTCATGGGAGTTGTAGTTCCCTCAGTGATGTTAATGAGTAGGTGGAGTTTGTAGCAAGTGCAAGAGGTGCAGGGTCAGTGAGTGAAGATGCTGTAAAAACAAATCATACACACCTTCCTGAAGACTGCAGACCCACAAGGACATCAACTGGGGGAGGAGAGTTGAGGGATTATTAAGTGATATTGTAAGAACTAGTGGTCAGACATTAGACCAGTCAACAGCACAGCATTAACTAATCTTAGGGACCCCCCCCCCCTCCGGGTTCCCAGGGCCAGAACACACTGCCAGAGTAGATCAGTTCAGTAACCAATCAGTCAGCTTAACATCAGACTGGGGCGGTAACAGGAAATCATCACTTCTACATGATAAAGGACAGAAGTAAAGTCGATCACACACACCTTGAGGTAGTTCAGTAACAGGCATCTTCTAGTGACCAGTCTGGTACCACCATCAGGACCTGAAGGAGAGGAGTCTAAATAAACATGCTGAACAACACTACATTAAAGATGGCTTTTTTGTCTGAGTTGCTATCCCACAGCTATCCAAAAGACCAAAGACCAGCACTACCACACTGAGAAACAAAAGGGGAAGGTGCTGACAAGGGCCCTGTACTGCATCAGGACTACCACTAGTAGCAGCACAAAACACACGCGACAACTAGCATGACATGAATGATTCTCCATATTAAATCTAATAGCAGCCATTTTGGATCAACAATGCAGAGCCAAATGCTATTTTGTGTGAGTCTCTGGTCCCATCAGACAGTTGGTAACCCCAACTAGCTGTCCCCTTGTTGCCCTGGCAACGCCAGTGGGTCCACCTTTGCAGGTTCTGTCGTCGACGCAGGGCGTAAGACGCGTGCGGGTGTCATCACTAGGAGCCAGAGTCACCACGACTACCAAACATCAACTGTTCACTCTGGTTTGCGTCGAGTATACACTAGACGGGTTATAGCTTGTGGCTAAGACAGTCTCTGGTTAAGATCTAGATTCATTACCCATAACAATTACCAAACATACTCATTAACCAAAACTCACCAGTCTAGTTGGCATCACGGCTCCCTGTTCAGCCACATACAGAAGAACCTAGGAAGACATAAGCTTCAGGTTACAGTCTGGGTGGGGACCAGATATGAGGAGGGCACAAGGAGGGGGTTAGACATAACATATGTAGCCTTTATGACAGGTTACGTAGCCCTCTGCTGAAGTCAGCTATTCCTTTTCTCAACAGGAGTTCAGACGAACGAGATTCCAAAGAGAATATTCATCATGTTCAGCAGAAGGTTGGGAGGGCTGAAAAAATGTTGTGTTCAGCTAAACTATACAAGTAAGTTAACAATACTGTGTAAATATCAATACAATAAACTATAAAGCACCACTTGGGACAATTTCAGAACCACAACTAACCAGTACGTTGGAGTCCACGCTGCAATGCCACGGACCACAGCACCCAACCCCTGAAGAACGAAAGGCAAACATTTTATTAGGGTGACGATTGAGGAATCGATGACCAATGGCTGCACTATATACAGTCACTCAGCAGTTCATGTCGTTTCACATCGGTTCAAAGTGAGCTAAGATTGTCATCATTGGGACTGTAGCATCTTCAAGTGACTGGTTCCACAGAGTCATGTCACTCAACCCACATGGCACCCCAGTCCCTATACAGGGGACTACGTATTGACGAGACCGACTGGCCGTACTCTATTGTGACCTGCCCCAGGTGGAAGACCAATCCTACCCGTAGTGGGGAACCCAGTTTGATAGTTGTTGGACGAACTCACCAGTGAAGGCCGTGTTAATCCCTTCAGGAAACTTCATCCCCACGTCTGTTGAAATGAGAAAGGAAGTGAGTGTTTTGCTGTAAAGAACATTTAAACAAACAACTGGTTCATTAGCTACAGTCACTCAGTAGTTCATGTCGTTTCACATCGGTTCAAAGTGAGCTAAGTTAATCATCATTGGGACTGTAGCACATCTTGTACAGTCGGCCAGCCAAAAAGTGAAATTGCCTTCATCCAAAGTCACCCCCTATTCCCTTTATAGTACATGGGTCCTGGTCTAAGGTAGGGCACTATAAAGGGAAGTGGGGTACCATTTCAAATGATGTCAGTGTCTTAACACGTCACGAACCTGGATTTTCACAAAGCGCATCAGTCTCAAGGGTCTGGAATCAGGTACTCTGTAGAAGGAATCACAAAATCATTTTAGTTATAGCTTGGCTTCTATGAGAGGATAGAAGGTTCTTGAATAGAGCCCATCAGATCAAAGAGTATCTTCACAAAAGAATCAGACATATGCTTGTCAATGGATCATCATATAAAGCCCAGATGTAGTGGCCATATAGAAATGTGGTGCCATTAGAAGTGTCCTGAACACCAGTGAATAAACTCAAATGTTACTCACCAGCACCACATTCCTATTCCAGAATGGAACTCCAAGTGGAGATTCTGTTCAGATGCCTTGAAGTCATGTCACAAGTAATGCAGACCTGAGCAAAGAACACATCCATGTTAGTGACGTACTGGTCTGTATATTAACTTGGGAATTAGATAAAGGGCCCTGGCGAATCCCTTAAAGGTGAAGGGCAGACAAGCTGAACACATTAATGATCCTTGAGGTAAAGTCAATGTACTCACGTGTCATTCTTCTGGACTTCCCGGCATCTGTCCTGCATTTCTGTTGATCAGAGGGGAAGTTAAGTCCATTTAGTAACAGGCAACATGCAGGCATATAGAACCAGACACGGATATCGTCGCTAATGGAACCTTATTTCCAATACAGTGAACTACTTCTGACCAGATCAATGTTAATAAGTAGTACATTATTGAGAATAGGGTGCCATTAGCGCAGCAACGACAGTCGAATCAGAGGCCAAATGCTACTCAGAATCTGGTAAAGAAGTTTATTCTTCAAAGGCTGATTCGGTAAGAGAGAGTTCATTTTATCATCACCGTAGCAGAGACCTCTAATGTTGGGTTTATAATGACCGATGGTCCTAACTGGAAAGCTAGCATACTAGCTAACATGGCACGTGGTTAGCAACTTGCTAACTAAAACCAGGTATTTAAGTAATATGTTTCTTACCAAAGCAGCACATTCGAGTCGTCGGCATCCTGAAAGGAGAAAATTATAAAAAGTGAACTTATGATAGTTACAACCCCGGTAGCTAGCCAGCCATTAAATAACGGTGTGACGGCCATGTGACCTCGCTAGTTGCGGACACGTGTTCTGCAAACGCAGCATTTCGAAACACGTTTTGGTTAAATATAAATTGCAAGTCTCTCATCAGAAATACTGAAGTACAATCAGGTATTCAGAACAGGTCTGTGTAAATTCTCATCATCGAAAGACGTTGCAATGCTAACAGACATATCGGCCTGAACATGAAATGAAATCAGAACATGTTTGATACTAGAAATAAAGTCCATTATTTGTCGAGTAAATTCTGAAGATCAGTGGAGGAGTTTAAACAAAAGGATGGCTTTAGATTGAATGTCAAAGTGGCGACTAGCTTAGTTACCCGTAAATGCTTTCGCCTCATTCCGCTCAGTGTTGCCAACTAATTTCCAGAGGAACTAGATTTTTTGCTAAATGACGTTGTGATGTCATTGCGTGATGCCGCCAATACGTAATAACGTGCAACAAGCGTCATTACGTGGAATACACGCTAACCACCTTACTCAAATTGACTGGCCATGGCATTGTATGCATGTAAGAAAACTGTGGCAAGACATCAGTAGGTTTATAATTGAACACATTTATGAAGATTTTACACTATTGTGGAGAGATGTACTGTTTGGAGTCAATCACCACCTTCCGGAGACACCTGAAACCCCACCTCTTTAAGGAATACCTAGGATAGGATAAGTAATCCTTCTCACCCCCCTTTAAGATTTAGATGCACTATTGTAAAGTGACTGTTCTACTGGATGTCATAAGGTGAATGCACCAATTTGTAAGTCGCTGTGGATAAGAGCGCCTGCTAAATGACTTAAATGTAAATGTTTACATACAATAGAAATAAGCGGAATCATTTTTATGTAATTAATTTCATTATTCTTTTGGCCAAATTTCATATACACAAATGTAAATTTACAAACAGAAAACCACATTTTCGTACCCTACAAAAAGAAATTGAACTGTATTTTAAGACGGTTAAATGCTCTACTAACAAAAAAGCTGTTAGAATTGTAAGTATATGCATGTCCCTTAAGGTCCTTGTGTAATTGTAATGTGATATTGTACCCCCTAGCCCCGCCCCCAGCCCCGCCCCTAGCTCGATTGTCCATTGTTTGTAATCTATGTATGCTTGTGTTCCCTCATGTGCTTTATGTATTGATTTGTTGTTAATAAAAAATAAATTGACTGGCCATCTCGGCGAAAAACATATATATATATAGTTTCACAGGGGTGCTGAAGATAGCGGAGGTTGCAGACGAGATTTCCTGTTTGATCCGAGTAACTTTAACTTGTATCCATCTCAAACTTACTTAAACTTACTTAAATGTGAGAATGCTGTTCATCGACTACAGCTCGGCATTTAACACCATAGTGCCCTCCAAGCTCGTCATCAAGCTCTAGACCCTGGGTCTCGACCCCGCCCTGTGCAACTGGGTACTGGACTTCCTGACGGGCCGCCCCCAGGTGGTGAGGGTAGGCAACAACATCTCCACCCCGCTGATCGTCAACACTGGGGCCCCACAAGGGTGCGTTCTGAGCCCTCTCCTGTACTCCCTGTTCACCCACGACTGCATGGCCACGCACGCCTCCAACTCAATCATCAAGTTTGTGGACGACACAACAGTGGTAGGCTTGATTACCAACAACGGCGTGACGGCCTACAGGGAGGAGGTGAGGGCCCTTGGAGTGTGGTGTCAGGAAATTAACCTCACACTCAACGTCAACAAAACTAAGGAGATGATTGTGGACTTCAGGAAACAGCAGAGGGAGCACCCCCCTATCCACATCGATGGAACAGTAGTGGAGAGGGTAGTAAGTTTTAAGTTCCTCGGCGTACACATCACAGACAAACTGAATTGGTCCACCCACACAGACAGCATCTTGAAGAAGGCGCAGCAGCGCCTCTTCAACCTCAGGAGGCTGAAGAAATTTGGCTTGTCACCAAAAGCACTCACACACTTCTACAGATGCACAATCGAGAGCATCCTGTCGGGCTGTATCACCGCCTGGTACGGCAACTGCTCCGCCCACAACCGTAAGGCTCTCCAGAGGGTAGTGAGGTCTGCACAACGCATCACCGGGGGCAAACTACCTGCCCTCCAGGACACCTACACCACCCGATGTCACAGGAAGGCCATAAAGATCATCAAGGACAACAACCACCCGAGCCACTGCCTGTTCACCCTGCTATCATC
Source organism: Oncorhynchus keta (assembly GCF_023373465.1). Classification (NCBI taxonomy): domain Eukaryota; kingdom Metazoa; phylum Chordata; class Actinopteri; order Salmoniformes; family Salmonidae; genus Oncorhynchus; species Oncorhynchus keta. The sequence goes on along the minus strand of NC_068455.1, from coordinate 76,105,075 downwards.
CAGAAGGCGAGGTCAGTACAGGTGCATCAAAGCTGGGACCGAGAGACTGAAAAACAGCTTCTATCTCAAGGCCATCAGACTGTTAAACAGCCACCACTAACATTGAGTGGCTGCTGCCAACACACTGACTCAACTCCAGCCACTTTAATAATGGGAATTGATGGGAAATTATGTAAAATATATCACTAGCCACTTTAAACAATGCTACATAATATAATGTTTACATACCCTACATTATTCATCTCATATGTATACGTATATACTGTACTCTATATCATCTACTGCATCCTTATGTAATACATGTATCACTAGCCACTTTAACTATGCCACTTTGTTTACATTCTCATCTCATATGTATATACTGCACTCAATACCATCTACTGTATCTTGCCTATGCCGCTCTGTCCCATCACTCATTCATATATCTTTATGTACATATTCTTTATCCCCTTGTGTCCCCCTGGTAGTTTGTGTCCACTTGTGTCTATAAGGTAGTAGTTTTGGAATTGTTAGCTAGATTACTTGTTGGTTATTACTGCATTGTCGGAACTAGAAGCGCAAGCATTTCGCTACACTCGCACTAACATCTGCTAACCATGTGTATGTGACAAATAAAATTGGATTTGATTTAATTCTAAGAAAATAGAACCATACCTGCAATAGTATTGTGAAAAGACAGGACAGGAACACGGCAGTCTCCAATGCACCATCTGACCAGTTGTTCTATATGGGAGCGTGAAGAAAGGTCAAACACATATCCTGTCTCACATCCCCAATACATTGCTAGGTGCTTTCAGTGTTGACAGAACCAAAATACCAACAACTCAAGTACAAAAACACGGCAACACAAACAAGTTACAACGTGAAAACGCCTCTATCCCATTCAGACCTTAGAGGGCCAAAACTACATCTCCCATTATGCAACGCTATCACCAGTCGGCAGCTCAGCTAACCGTCTGCATCACAGAAAGGTATGCTAGCTAGCAACAGCAGCACTTTTAGCACTCTGTAAACTATATTAATAACAACAATAAAACTCTGAAAGTTACATGTTTCAATAGTCTCATACTGATAGGGCTGCGTCTTTCGAATCCGGTATTAGGAAGAATAAAAGTCAGAATCTGTCATTAATTATCTTTAATTAAATTAAAGTAATAAGTGGTAAATGCAATTTTCGTATATACAGGTTCAATGTGTCACCACGCAGGGTTAACAGAGAGCTGACAGGATGTCAGTAAACAGCTGCTCTTATACTGTGATAGACATAGGCCAACAGACAGGTTGGAACTATCACAGTAGAGGCTGAGCGTGGTTTAGACTTGCTCAGCCTATCGCAGGCGCTGAGACTGGTCCCCGCCCCTTGGCGCTTCTTGGGAGTCCTCCCTCCCTCCGTCGATGTATAGATTCCTACTGTTCTGGTATCACAGCCTAGTTATAACAGTTCCTGCTATTGTGTTGTTCAGTATTTTTACATCTCAGTTAAACCTTTGCGATGACCACCCCTCCCTGTACCTGATTAACCACAACTTTGTAACATGCAGCAGGTCACACCATGTGCTCAATATTGTCACACACACAGACAGGCAAGGCAAATGTAGCAAACAGTACACCGCTTTGCAACATGCAAGTCACACCATGTTGCTCAGTCCTTGTCACACACACACACACACACACACACACACACACACACACACACACACACACACACACACACACACACACACACACACACACACACACACACACACACGCAGATGTATTAAGCAGTTGTTTAATCTCGTGATGATGCTCAACTGCACAAATGCAGATAGATACCTCACACAGCCAATATCAGATAATATTTAATCATATATATATGGTAATGGCTATAATATAAAACACAGAATCCCACAATACTCCCTTATAACAATATCTACAGCATTAACCTTGGGATGTTTAATTTATTTTCACGTTATAAACTTCTACAAAGGAGTAACCTGCAACACGTACCTTTCTCAGTGTTTTCTCGGATTGAGGAGAACGGGAGCTACGGGTAGTACCAGGATGTTAGTAGGTGACGCAGGCACCCAGATGAAATAAAATACATTTAATGACACAAAAACCCAAAGATGTTAACATCATTCAGCTACTGTAGCTGCCTACTGTGAGGGTTGAAAATATGCTTGGCCCATCATGAGGGTGTCTGTGTGTGTTAGCAGTAGCATTAGCGGAAAGGCTATGGCTAACCTTGGGTATAGGCAGTTATCATGAGTTGTTGGGGGCCACATACAGAACATAGTGTTGCGAGAACAAACAGTCTTTTGTTAGATAACAGGAGCCAGATGTGTGATAACTGTATTGAGAGTATGAGCGCATAGATATTCTACACAGCAACAGTTACATCTATCAACTGGAGCGCCTGGGGGGACTGGGACCAGCCTGGTGCGCCAACGATAGGCTGGGTGGGTTTAAACCACGCCCAGTCTCTACTCTGTGACAGGCCAGCTGGGAAGCAGGAACTACTTCTGTCCGAGTATTAAAGAAGATACCGTTAGGGTCTTGTCCAGTTCTCTGTTCTACCCTGCGTGGTGCTACAGCCGACCCGAATATACGAAAATTGCATTTACCACTTATTGCTTAGCTAATAAAAAGTACATAGTATACAATCGGTGACTCAGTGTCATACTTGTTCTAATACCAGATTCGAATTGACGCAACCCTCTACACTACCTAACCTCAACAGGCAGCACCAGTAGCGCAAACAATTAAAAATAGACACCAAAAGTAAAGTTCCTGGCGATCATTGCGATCTGACTCCCCCCCCTTCTGTCTGAACTTGGAATATTCCTGTTTGCGGGTTTTGGCCACTGACCCTCAACCTGGTTGTTCTGCGTTGTGAACTACTCTAATAATTTGAAGTTTGATGTTTGACATTTTTAACTCTCCTACAACATAATGGGAAGAGAAGGGAGGAAGATATCAAATCAAATCAAATTTTATTTGTCACATACACATGGTTAGCAGATGTTAATGCGAGTGTAGCGAAATGCTTGTGCTTCTAGTTCCGACAATGCAGTGATAACCAACAAGTAATCTAACTAACAATTCCAAAACTACTGTCTTATACACAGTTTAAGGGGATAAAGAATATGTACATAAGGATATATGAAAGAGTGATGGTACAGGGCAGCATACAGTAGATGGTATCGAGTACAGTATATACATATGAGATGAGTATGTAGACAAAGTAAACAAAGTGGCATAGTTAAAGTGGCTAGTGATACATGTATTACATAAGGATGCAGTCGATGATATAGAGTACAGTATATACGTATGCATATGAGATGAATAATGTAGGGTAAGTAACATTATATAAGGTAGCATTGTTTAAATTGGCAAGTGATATATTTACATCATTTCCCATCAATTCCCATTATTAAAGTGGCTGGAGTTGGGTCAGTGTCAATGACAGTGTGTTGGCAGCAGCCACTCAATGTTAGTGGTGGCTGTTTAACAGTCTGATGGCCTTGAGATAGAAGCTGTTTTTCAGTCTCTCGGTCCCAGCTTTGATGCACCTGTACTGACCTCGCCTTCTGGATGATTGCGGGGTGAACAGGCAGTGGCTCGGGTGGTTGATGTCCTTGATGATCTTTATGGCCTTCCTGTAACATACATAGACATGGAATCACTGGTTACTTTAATAATGGAGCACTAGTCACTTTAATAGTGTTTACATACTGTTTTACTCATCTCATATGCTGTATTGTACTGTACTTTAGTCAATGCCTGTGTCCTGTGTGAATTTAAGTATGCTCTCTCTAATTCTCTCTCTTTCGGGAGGACCTGAGCCCTAGGACCATGCCTCAGGACTACCTGGCCTGATGACTCCTTGCTGTCCCCAGTCCACCTGGCTGTGCTGCTGCTCCAGTTTCAACTGTTCTGCCTGCGGCTATGGAACCCTGACCTGTTCACCGGACATGCTACCTGTCCCAGACCTACTGTTTTCAACTCTCTAGAGACAGCAGGAGCGGTAGAGATACTCTGAATGATCGGCTATGAAAAGCCAACTGACATTTACTCCTGAGGTGCTGACCTGTTTGCACCCTCGACAACCACTGTGATTATTATTATTTGACCCTGCTGGTCATCTATGAACATTTGAACATCTTGGCCATGTTCTGTTACAATCTCCACCCGGCACAGCCAGAAGAGGCCTGGCCACCCCTCATAGCCTGGTTCCTCTCTAGGTTTCTTCCTAGGTTCTGGCCTTTCTAGGGAGTTTTTCCTAGCCACCGTGCTTCTTCACCTGCATTGCTTGCTGTTTGGGGTTTTAGGCTGCGTTTTGTGACATCAGCTGATGTAAGAAGGGCTTTATAAATACATTTGATTGAATGCCACTCAGACATCCTAATTAGAGGTCGACTGATAAAGCCGATACCGATTAATCTGACAAATTTTTATTGATTTATTTTTAATAATGACAATTACAACAATACTGAATTAACACTTATTTTAACTTAATATAATACATAAATAAAATCAATTTTGCCTCAAGTAAATCATGAAACATGTTCAATTTGGGTTAAATAATGCAAAAACGAAGTGTTGGAGAAGAAAGTAAAAGTGCAATATGTGCTATTGTTACGCCCCTGAAAATAGGGGAGAAATAATCACGAGAGTGATACGGTGTTGTATTCTCAAGTCAACGTTTAGTTAAAAAAATATATTTTCCCCAGGAATATGGGTGGAGACCAGAGCAATCGATCTCCAGCTCATAGATTAAGAGCATTTCGTAGATCACAGATTAACACTTTTAGGCACCACAAAATAAAGTAATCAATATAACGTTTACACATTACTCTCACAATTCGTACCTTTTGACAGATTTTAACTTTAACACAATTATATGAATGTTATCAATCTCTATCAACTAATACTGAATGCATCCTTTTAACCTTAGATGTTTTAAAATCCTCACATACTATGAACTTACTAATACTTTTTAATGTATAACAGGCTATGAATATTTCCTTTAACCTGTCACACTATATAAGAAAGCTAACGTTTCAGTTCCTTGCTCAGAACATGAGAACATATGAAAGCTGGTGGTTCCTTTTAACATGAGTCTTCAATATTCCCAGGTAAGAAGTTTTAGGTTGTAGTTATTATAGGAATTATAGGACTATTTCCCTCTATACCATTTGTTTTTCATTAACCTTTGACTATTGAATGTTCTTACAGGCACTTTAGTATTGCCAGTGTAACAGTATAGCTCCCGTCCCTCTCCTTGCTCCTCCCTGGGCTCGAACCAGCAACACAATGACAACAGCCACCATCGAAGCAGCGTTACCCATGCAGAGCAAGGGGAACAACTACTAGAAGGCTCAGAGCGGGTGACGTTTGAAACGCTATTAGCGCGCGCTAACTAGCTAGCAATTTCACTTCGGTTACACCAGCCTCATCTCGGGAGTTGATAGGCTTGAAGTCATAAACAGCGCAATGCTTGATGCACAACGAAGAGCTGCTGGCAAAACGCAAAGAAAGTGCCACCGCTCAGTCAGATACTTAGATACTTGTATGCCCAGTCAGATTATATGCAACGCAGGACACACTAGATAATATCTAGTAATATCATCAACCATGTGTAGTTAACTAGTGATTATGATTGATTGTTTTTTATAAGATACGTTTAATGCTAGCTAGCAACTTACCTTGGCTTACTGCATTCGCGTAACAGGCAGTCTCCTTGTGGAGTGCAACGAGAGAGAGGCAGGTCGTTATTGAGTTGGACTAGTTAACTGTAAGGTTGCAAGATTGTATCCCCCGAGCTGACAAGGTGAAAATCTGTCGTTCTGCCCCTGAACAAGGCAGTTAACCCACCGTTCCTAGGCCATCATTGAAAATTAGATAGTGTTCTTAACTGACTTGCCTAGTTAAATAAAGGTATTAATAAATAAATAAAAATGTCAAATCGGCACCCAAAAATACCGATTTCAGATTGTTATAAAAACTTGATATCCGATTAATCGGTCAACCTCTAATCCTAATATTTATATATTTCTTAATTCCATTCTTTACCTTTAGATGTGTGTATTGCTGTGAATTGTTAGATACTACTGCACTGTTGGAGCTAGGAACACAAGCATTTCACTACACCCGCAATAACATCTGCTAAATATGTGTATGTGACCAATACAATTTGATGTAGAAAGGGAGAGGTTGTTTGACAAGGTCAGAGAGGTTAGATGAGAATGGGCTGTGGGTTGTATTTTGGGTGGGGGTGATGGGAGTGGTGATGTTTGTTGGGAATGATTTGATTTGAAATTCAGGGTTAGTTAAGAGAATATAGTGGTACAGAGAGGTCGTGACCTGCATCTCCCTCCTTTACAGTAGGTGGCGGTGTATTCACCTGTCAGTTGGTTGGATTCGACAATAAAACAAAGAAGAAGAAGCAGTACTCACTTGGTAAGAAATCTGTCAGAGTGGATACATCTTGGGTGTACATGCACAGAGGCATACCCAAAGATATGTATTTCTAACTAACACAAGCTGTTTTTTTTTTTTTTTTTACAACTTTAGCAAACCGTCAAGTCTATAAAACTTAGTGCACTGTGTTCATAACAGATTCTAGTTTTGGGAAAATAAAAAGTATGAGATCAGATGTTTCATCAGTGCGAAATTGTGTAGAATGTCAGCCCAGTTTCACCTCGTTCCATCCTTCCACGACACCTGACTGGACTTCCTCTCGCTACCATATTTGGTGGTGAGAAAACGTTCTAAACTGATGCTTCAGTTTTGTAGCCCCTGTGACGTGGGTTACTACCCCTTATGTTTGTGGTGCTAAAAAGTTGAACATTTGCCAAAATTGTCCGTGATGAGATTCAAACTCACAAACTTTGGGTTGCTAGATATGGGGCGCTATATGTCCAACCGCCTTTGTAAACATACCACACTAATTCTCCATATGGATGTTCTACTTTCCCACGACTCTGTTGGGCTTGTGTGTCCTTGTTCTAATTACTTGTGACAGTGTTACCAACCTGGGCGATACTCGGTTCGGTCTACCAGTATTGCGGCGCTGAGCGTTTGTTCTTGTGGTCTGTGTGACGTGTCTTTCCACCGGAACCATTCCGGTTTTAACTTTCGGGCTCGGAATCCTCCCCGACTCTACAAGTTCGGTGCACCAGGAGACTGAATGTTTCGCTCTCGCGGACTTGCAGTTCTCCCCTGAGAGCAAAGGTTGCGCACCACGCCTCATCTCTCACAGGGCGCAGCCATCTTGCCTGGACTCTTCTGTGTTCCAAGGTAACCGGGCTATGCAAAAGTAGCTAGCTAGCTTAAATGAGAAGTGACCATTTGCAGGACCAACGTTATAAGCACACTTACCCTTAAGGCCTGCCAACCTGAACGCCCACGTATGTAGCAAGAAATACACGTGGCGTGAGTTACAACCGTGTCCTTTCACGAACAGGCAGGTCACACTCCATCCACGTATGTCCTTCGGATAGTGTACGAGACAGGCTGATACTGTAGGTCTGATACTGTAGGTCCGTAGTAATCTTTACAATAGTAAAGTATTGCGCAGTGTTTACTGTAGACGGAGTATATTACTTTGGCTTCATTTTCCAGTATTAGGCTGGGTATGTGCTTGCCACACCATAGTGAGATTACACTGTTTTCCCTAAATTGGACACTCACATCTCTATTGCATTGCTGTTTTTTCCAAACATAGTGTGTAGCTGGTTGGTTTCACTATTGTTTCTGTTGCACTCCATATAGTAGGCTACATACAGTAACTATCCTAGTTTTCCCTTAGAAACCATTTTTTCAGGTATATTACACTGGCCTTGCACAGTGTGTAACTGGGTTTATTAGTTTTCTGTTGCACTACTTTACAGTAAAACAGTAACCATCTTAGTTTCCCTTAGAAACTCACATCTCAGCTCTAGTACACTGAGGGTTTCTGGGAATAGCTGTGTTTACTATAGTTATACACTCCTTTACAGTACAGACAGTAACTATCATAGTTAACCTTAGAAACTCGCATAAGAGCTCTATTACACTGCTGGTCTAACACAGTGTGTTTCTGGGGTTGCCATCGTCTTCTGTTCCACTGCAGGGTGTACACACTACCCTTCTCTTCCTTCCACAGAGAGAAACTACTATTTCCAGTATGGTGTTTCGCCTTGAGAAATGCAAGGTCTGCGTCTAAGAAGGGTGGCACTGAGCAGTTATCTTGACGTGCTCGCCACCGACATTGGCAGCATCTCACAGGCCCAAAGGTCAAACTGAAAGAGGAAAGTGGAGTCCCCATGGGAATTAAATGAAGTGATGGGAAGGCTACGAACTCCAAATCCACTGCTGTAGTTCTGGCTCCTCTCATGTCTCATCGTCCTTCTGGTGTTTAGACGTCTTGGTTGACTGAATGTTTTTCAAATGAGTTTAGATAAAACCCCTCATTATGGCCAAGGGCTCTTGTCTGACAAACATGTTAACCAGCCATTACAGTCCACATACACCCCTCCCATTGTTGCGGCTAGGGCAATGGACACTTAATTTTCACAGACACCGGCAATATGAAAGCTTTATCAGTTATTCTTTGTTTACTATGGTGAGAGAGCTCTGGGCTAGGACGTATCCGAATGGGCTGTAACATGGCACGGTAGACACTGTTTCTGCAGCATTTTGCCTGGCGGGCCGGCCGGCCTTTGCCTTTTGCTCTGGTGGTGCATTCTACTGGAGGAGTAACTGTCTTACCTGGACGATGGGCTGGTCTGTGCCCCGCCTAGGGCACAGGCCACAACGGACATGAGGACCCTCTTGAACCACATTATCGTTCTGGGCCTCACCCGCTAACACAGGACTAGTAAAGGCCGAAAGGCAGATCTAGGATGGGATTATCCTGCCCCCCATTTCATGAATTGACTTGCATTTTTATTTATGTATAATGTAAGATATTAGTTTAAAAAATATATGTATATATATATGCGTATTTATATATATATATATTTTTTTAATTTTACCTTTATTTAACCAGGCAAGTCAGTTAAGAACATATTCTTATTTTCAATGACGGCCTGGGAACAGTGGGTTAACTGCCTGTTCAGGGGCAGAACGACAGATTTGTACCTTGTCAGCTCAGGGGTTTGAACTCGCAACCTTCCGCTTACTAGTCCAACACTCTAACCACTAGGCTACGCTGCCGTATATATATGTATATATATGTATGTATATATATATATGTATATGTGTATATATATGTATATGTGTATATGTATATATATATATATGTATGCGTATATATGTATGTGTATATGTATATATATATGTATGTGTATATATATATATATATATATATATATATATATATGTATGTGTATATGTATATATATATATGTGTGTGTGTATATGTATATATATATATATATATATATATGTATGTGTATATATATATGTGTGTTGTAGGCTATGACATAATTTTGCATCTGTACCAGGAAGTTAAAATAAACCTAAACATAAACCTGGTATAGGCTTGAAATATATGAACACCGAGTGCAGGCAGATGAGGGTTTTGGCGGCAAATTTGTAATGCTATTTCCTGTGATAGCTGTATTTCATTTCGGGTGCAAACTGATCAATATCAACCGTTTCACTTGTAGCATTGTTTTTGTATTGATATTCACAACAATAATAAAAATGTATTAGATTTTTTTTTTGCAAAACCTTTTTCAAACGAGGAAGGAGTCCGCGCTCGTGACGCACGGACGTAAACAGCATAAAAGGCGCAGGAACCTTCCAGTCCTTCCATTTTCTCCTCCCATCCAACCGAGGTAAGGTTAAATATCCCGTCTCTCCCACGAACATCTTTTAGCTACGCATTTGATAGGAACACATTCACTACAATGCAATAATGTGTAGCGTTTATTTGCATTGTTCATATACTATAAATACTATATATATTTGCATTTGCTGCCATTAGTTATCCCGGTAACTCTATTTAACTGTTGGCGGAATGCGGCAAAAGCCCCAATCAGTAACATTGAAAGTTGCCTTTCGTCTGTTTTGTCGCCACTTGGGCGTTCAATCTAAAGCCATCCTTTCGTTTCAACTCCTCCACTGGTCTGCAGACTTTACTCGACAAATAATGGACTGTATTTATATGATCAAACATGTTTTGATTTCATTTCATGTTCAGGCCGATATCTGTCTGTTAGCATTGCAACGTCTTTCGATGACGAGAATTTACACAGACCTGTTCTGAATACCTGATTGTACTTCAGTATTTCTGATGAGAGACTTGCAATTTATATTTAACCAAGAACTTGTTTCGAAATGCTGCGTTTGCAGAACACGTGTCCGCAACTAGCGAGGTCACATGGCAAACACCGTTTAATGGCTGGCTAGCTACCGGGGTTGTAACTATCATAAGTTCACTTTTTATAATTTTCTCCTTTCAGGATGCCGATGACTCGAATGTGCTGCTTTGGTAAGAAACATATTACTTAAATACCTGGTTTTAGTTAGCAAGTTGCTAACCACGTGCCATGTTAGCTAGTATGCTAGCTTTCCAGTTAGGACCATCGGTCATTATAAACCCAACATTAGAGGTCTCTGCTACGGTGATGATAAAATGAACTCTCTCTTACCGAATCAGCCTTTGAAGAATAAACTTCTTTACCAGATTCTGAGTAGCATTTGGCCTCTGATTCGACTGTCGTTGCTGCGCTAATGGCACCCTATTCTCAATAGTCAACTACTTATTAACATTGATCTGGTCAGAAGTAGTTCACTGTATTGGAAATAAGGTTCCATTAGCGACGATATCCGTGTCTGGTTCTATATGCCTGCATGTTGCCTGTTACTAAATGGACTTAACTTCCCCTCTGATCAACAGAAATGCAGGACAGATGCCGGGAAGTCCAGAAGAATGACACGTGAGTACATTGACTTTACCTCAAGGATCATTAATGTGTTCAGCTTGTCTGCCCTTCACCTTTAAGGGATTCGCCAGGGCCCTTTATCTAATTCCCAAGTTAGTGGATACAATTACAAATACAAGCTCACTGTGAAGGTAGATTATTAAGTTACTATTCACTAGCATTAACTATTAAGAATATGGTTTGTCAGCTAGCATGCTAGACCATACCTGTAGACGTCGTTGTGCTAGCTTTAGTTAGCATTGGCTATCAACGCTACAGTTTTAATTTTTTTTTCACCTTTATTTAACCAGGTAGGCTAGTTGAGAACAAGTTCTCATTTGCAACTGCGACCTGGCCAAGATAAAGCATAGCAGTGTGAACAGACAACAGAGTTACACATGGAGTAAACGATTAGCAAGTCAATAACACAGTAGAAAAAAATGGGCAGTCTATATACAATGTGTGCAAAAGGCATGAGGTAGGTGAATAATGCCACCTCGGTGCACCTTGGGGTAGACTGTCAGCATGTGGTGACTGGCTATAAATGATGATCCTCAATGACAAGCATATATCTGATATTTGGTGATGCTAACTTTGATCTGATGGCCTCCTTGTCCTGTGTTTCAATGCCTCTTGTAGTAATATACAAACTAGTGGGTCACTAACTTGGATGTGTACTTTGCTCAGGTCTGCATTACTTGTGACATGACTTCAAGGCATCTGAACAGAATCTCCACTTGGAGTTCCATTCTGGAATAGGAATGTGGTGCTGGTGAGTAACATTTGAGTTTATTCACTGGTGTTCAGGACACTTCTAATGGCACCACATTTCTATATGGCCACTACATCTGGGCTTTATATGATGATCCATTGACAAGCATATGTCTGATTCTTTTGTGAAGATACTCTTTGATCTGATGGGCTCTATTCAAGAACCTTCTATCCTCTCATAGAAGCCAAGCTATAACTAAAATGATTTTGTGATTCCTTCTACAGAATACCTGATTCCAGACCCTTGAGACTGATGCGCTTTGTGAAAATCCAGGTTCGTGACGTGTTAAGACACTGACATCATTTGAAATGGTACCCCACTTCCCTTTATAGTGCCCTACCTTAGACCAGGACCCATGTACTACAAAGGGAATAGGGGGTGACTTTGGATGAAGGCAATTTCACTTTTTGGCTGGCCGACTGTACAAGATGGCTGCCGGGATGTGCTACAGTCCCAATGATGATGAACTTAGCTCACTTTGAACCGATGTGAAACGACATGAACTACTGAGTGACTGTAGCTAATGAACCAGTTGTTTAAATGTTCTTTACAGCAAAACACTCACTTCCTTTCTCATTTCAACAGACGTGGGGATGAAGTTTCCTGAAGGGATTAACACGGCCTTCACTGGTGAGTTCGTCCATCAACTATCAAACTGGGTTCCCCACTACGGGTAGGATTGGTCTTTAACCTGTATACATGTTGCTGGAATCCCAAATGGCACCTTGTGGACTGCTCCTGAGTGGCGCGGGGGTCTAGGGCACATCCGGCTGTGATTGGGACCCCCATGGGGCAGGTCACAATAGAGTACGGCCAGTCGGTCTCGTCAATAAGTAGTCCCCTGTATAGGGACTGGGGTGCCATGTGGGTTGAGTGACATGACTCTGTGGAACCAGTCACTTGAAGATGCTACAGTCCCAATGATGACAATCTTAGCTCACTTTGAACCGATGTGAAACGACATGAACTGCTGAGTGACTGTATATAGTGCAGCCATTGGTCATCGATTCCTCAATCGTCACCCTAATAAAATGTTTGCCTTTCGTTCTTCAGGGGTTGGGTGCTGTGGTCCGTGGCATTGCAGCGTGGACTCCAACATACTGGTAAGTTGTGGTTCTGAAATTGTCCCAAGTGGTGCTTTATAGTTTATTGTATTGATATTTACACAGTATTGTTAACTTACTTGTATAGTTTAGCAGAACACGACATGTTTTAGATCTCCCAACCTTCTGCTGAACATGATGAATATTCTCTTTGGAATCTCGTTCGTCTGAACTCCTGTTGAGAAAAGGAATAGCTGACTTCAGCAGAGGGCTACGTAACCTGTCATAAAGGCTACATATGTTGTGTCTAACCCCCTCCTTGTGCCCTCCTCATATCTGGTCCCCACCCAGACTGTAACCTGAAGCTTATGTCTTCCTAGGTTCTTCTGTATGTGGCTGAACAGGGAGCCGTGATGCCAACTAGACTGGTGAGTTTTGGTTAATGAGTATGTTTGGTAATTGTTATGGGTAATGAATCTAGATCTTATCCAGAGACTCTGCCTTAGCCACAAGCTATAACCCGTCTAGTGTATAAACTCACCGCAAACCAGAGGGAACAGTTGATGTTTGGTAGTCGTGGTGACTCTGGCTCCTAGTGATGACACCCGCACGCGTCTTACGCCCTGCGTCGACGACAGAACCTGCAAAGGTGGACCCACTGGCGTTGCCAGGGCAACAAGGGGACAGCTGGTTGGAGTTACCAACTGTCTGATGGGACCAGAGACTCACACAAAATAGCATTTAGCTCTGCATTGTTGATCCAAAATGGCTGCTATTAGATTTAATATGGAGTAGCAGCACAAGGGACTGGGGTGGATGGGCCACTCGGGATGTCGTCAGGTTCATATTTTCTTGCATATTGATTACTTACTTCCAAATAACTGGTGTCCTGATGCAGTACAGGGCCCTTGTCAGCACCTTCCCCTTTGTCTCTCAGTGTGGTAGTGCTGGTCTTGGGTCTTTTAGATAGCTGTGGGATAGCAACTCAAGACAAAAAAGCCGTCTTCAATGTAGTGCTGTTCGACATCTGTATTTTGACTCTACTCCTTCAGGTCCTGATGGTGGTACCAGACTGGTCACTAGAAGATGCCTGTTACTGAACTACCTCAAGGTGTGTGTGATCGACTTTACTTCTGTCCTTTATCATGTAGAAGTGATGATTTCCTGTTACCGCCCCAGTCTGATGTTAAGCTGACTGATTGGTTACTGAACTGATCTATAGAGGTGGGGCTACTTTTCTGTACTGCATTTTATCACATTAATACAGATAGAAAATCTCCTCTTTCAGGTCCTGACTGTTGTACCAGACTGGCCACTAGCAGGAAGCTCTTTGCTGTGACAGTGAATGAAGGTGTGTAATTCAAGTTATTGTGAGTAGAAGTGTAGCACAACCAGCTGGCAGATTATTTCACTTGTCAACTGCAATCTATGCTACTTCCTGGTGTTCAGACAATGACTGCAGCAGTCTGTCCACTCCTGGCTGAACACAAGGCACGACATGAGGAAGTAGAATCAGCCACTTCTAGTGTGGTGGGAAAATGGACCAAGACGATTCAAGGACCAGACTGAACAATAGATGTGAAATTAATAATGGTGGCACCTGTTGGTTAGTAGAAGTGATGATTTCATATTACCGCCCCAGTCTGATGTTAAGCTGACTGATTGGTTACTGAACTGATCTACTCTGGCAGTGTGTTCTGGCCCTGGGAACCCGGGGGGGGGGGTCCCTAAGATTAGTTAATGCTGTGCTGTTGACTGATCTAATAATGTCTGACCACTAGTTCTTATAATATCACTTACTAATCCCTCAACTCTCCTCCCCCAGTTGATGTCCTTGTGGGTCTGCAGTCTTCAGGAAGGTGTGTATGATTTGTTTTTACAGTATCTTCACTCACTGACCCTGCACCTCTTTCACTTGCTACAAACTCCACCTACCTTCTACCTACTCATTAACATCACTGGGGGAACAACGACTCCCATGAAAGCTTTGCTACAGCACACACCCACCACATGGAACATTCTGGAATGCTGTTTGTGATGAAGCCTTTTTCACAGTTGATTGGCTTCTGTCCGGTGTTCTGTGGCTGGCATCAACCCAGGTTTCCCATCGGTCCTCCTGTGGGTTGGGCAGACACTGACAAGCCTGCTCTCGGGTGCAATGGGCAGGGGTAAGGTGGGCTGCCTGCCTGGAGGGAGGGTGTCTGGGTGGGGAGCTTGGAGCCAGACCTTGGACCACTGGCTGGATGGCTACAATGACTGACACCAAGTCTGATCTCATTTCAGAATGCTCTGCATATAGTCTGCAGTACCTAATGTACTTCTGCATCTGCATAATGTTTAATTGGGGATCTGTTCTTCCAGGTCTTGACTGTTCCAGCCTGGCCACTGGAGAACTGTTGCTGAACGACCTCAAGGTGTGTAAGGATCAACTTTCACTTGATCTGTTGCCATTAACTGTCCTTTATCATGTAGAAGTGATGATTTCCTGTTACCGCCCCAGTCTGATGTTAAGCTGACTGATTGGTTACTGAACTGATCTATACTCTAGAGCAGTGTTTCACAATCCTGGTTCTTGGGACTTAGATGTAAGGCTTTGTTTAGACTGACAGCTCAATTCTGATCTTTCACTTTTTAGTTTTGAATAATCAGACCCTAATGTTGGTGAAACTCTGGTTTCTGAAATACTCTGGGAATACCGCTTAAGCCCAGTTCTTAGGGGAAACACTTGTTGACTGTTTTGGGTCCCCAAGATTAGAATACACTGCTATAGACTGATCTCATGTCTGACTACAAGGTCTTACAATGTCACTTCATGCTTTCCTACTTTCTCCCTCTAGGTTTCTGCCCCTCTGGTTGAGGTCCTGGTGTCTGCAGTGTTTGGAAAGGTGTGACTTTAGACGGAATCTTAACACTCCTTCCACATGAAGCATTCTGGAATGTTGTAAATGATGCAGTCATTTCCACTGACAGTCTGTTGTCAGATCTGTGTTCTGGGGCTGGATCAAGGTCTGGTCTCCCATCGGTCCTCCTGTGGGTTGGGCAGACACTGACAAGCCTGCTCTTATCCTCGGGGGCAGGGGTAAGGTGGGCTGCCTGCCTGGAGGGAGGGTGTCTGGGTGGGGGGCTTGACCCCAGACCCTGGACCGCTGGATGGCTACAATGACTTAACTAGTGTTCTGATCTGGTTTCAGAATGTTCTGGATGTAGTCTAGTAATCTAAGATGGGGATTATTTGGTTTTAAAACTGTTCTGTTTCTTTAGATCTGGTTGGCTGCTGAAGTGTTGCTGTGCTGCTGGAGTGGGAAGGTGTGTAGTGTTATTATAATACACTGAGTATAGAGGACATTAACACCTTCCTAATATTGAGTTTACCCTCAGAACAGCCTGTTGCCTACAAGGGGTCTGTAAGCGTTCCACAGGGATGTTGGCCCGTGACACAACTGTGGTTCGGCATTGGAGTTTAGTTAGCTGGATGTCCTTTGGGTGGTGGACCAGTTTGATACACATGAGAAACTGAGCTTGACAAACCCAGCAGTGTTTCAGTTGATACAAACCGGTGTGCCTGGCACCTGCCATACCTCATTCAAAGGATCTTAAATCCTTTGTCTTGTCCATTCACCCTCTGAGTGGTACACAATCCATGTTTTGTGGTTTAAAACCATTTGAACCTGTCTGTGTATCTACACTGATTTAACCAGTGACTTCAATAAGGGCTCCCTTTCACCTGGTCAGGTTAATGTATTGACCACTCAGTGGATATGTGTTGTAATGGGAAAGGGGACAGATCAATATTAGGAAGATGTTAATGTTCTGTTGAATGTTCCTCTTGGATCATCACACTGACCCATGCAATGTGTTCTACACTACAGACTGACGTGATGAGTCATCATTACCGCCCCAGTCTGATGTAACTCTGACTGATTGGTTAATCTCTGATCAAGTCATCTCATACCTTGTGTATTAGTCCTTACAGTATCACCAGGGTTTAATTCTCACACTATTTTCCCCTCTAGCTCTCCTGTTTTACACCGGCAAGACCTCTTACACTCCTGATTGGTCAGCAAGGAAGTGGGACATCTGGTTGGAACTGGGGGAAACCAGGCCAAGTCAATTCAACCCTGTGACTGTTTTGATGTGTAAATAAACCTACAAATGAATGCTCGTCCTATTTTTCTTTCTTGGTGGTAGTTGTTTAATCTGGCCATTTTTAATGAACCGTGTGGTGTTCTGATTTCAATACTGAACAATGATGTCAATCATCGACGCTATTCAAGGTTTTAAACCTGCACATTTGACGGTGACTGACTTCTCACTGGCTATAGGAACTGATTTAAGGCAATTCTTTGTTTTTTAAAATATGTTGTGAGCACAATTGTTAGTCAT
Organism: Oncorhynchus keta; assembly: GCF_023373465.1. Taxonomy (NCBI): domain Eukaryota; kingdom Metazoa; phylum Chordata; class Actinopteri; order Salmoniformes; family Salmonidae; genus Oncorhynchus; species Oncorhynchus keta. The sequence goes on along the minus strand of NC_068455.1, from coordinate 76,087,979 downwards.
GTAGTAAGCTCTACCACAATGGGATAGACATTGAATAAATTAATATATGCCATTTAGCTGACGCTTTTATCCAAAGCGACTTACAGTCACGTGCATACATTTTACGTATGGGTGGTCCCGGGAATCGAACCCACTACCCTGGCGCCAAGCGCCATGCTCTACCAACTGAGCCACAGAAGGACTTAAGGAATTAAGCTACGACGCTACCAATACCACTACAGATGGTGGATAAAGTGTTTACTCGGGCCTTTACCATTGGGCCGAAAAGAGAATTGCGGTATGTAACTGCATGGTTATGATGGACAGCAATGTGCCGGTTCTTTCAACTATTACTATGGTGGCAGGGATAGGTTTTTGTGATCAGCGAGAGAACGAGGGTTAAAGGCGCTACGTGGTCAATTTGTTTGCGTTGGTCGAAGGATTTACGGTGATTTCGTGGAGCACTGCAGAGCTGTTAAGGAAGTGAGTTAGTACAGGCCCTACCGTCAACCAATCGTATTAATGTGAACTGTTAGTGGCAAAGAATTTGGGCTCTGAAAAGGTAATTCAGTGTTAGCTCATGAGGCGAGTTTCCCGGACACAGATTGAGCCCAATCCGGGACTGCATTTACATTAGAATTCTGGCGAAAAAAAGCCGTATAAATGACGCAAATATTAATTTCTGAAGTTGCTTTGCTCAGTGTTTTCAGATATATGTTGTCAAATGTTACTGTGGAATAGTGAAGTATAATTACAAGCATTTCATGTGGTTTGGTCAATTTTGGGGTTTTTGTTTGTTCACCCGCCTCTTGAGGCTCGCCCCAAACAATCTGGAAGATGGTAGAGAAAGTGACTTAATTGTTTACTCCAAGTGTAACTCACAGTGCTTTGCTTTATCTTGGTCAGGTCGTAGTTGTAAATGAGACCTTGTTCTCAACTAGTCTACCTGGTTAAATAAAGGTGTTCTCAACTAGCCTACCTGGTTAAATAAAGGTGTTCTCAACTAGCCTACCTGGTTAAATAAAGGTGTTCTCAACGAGCCTACCTGGTTAAATAAAGGTGTTCTCAACTAGCCCACCTGGTTAAATAAAGGTGTTCTCAACTAGTCTACCTGGTTAAATAAAGGTGTTCTCAACTAGCCTACCTGGTTAAATAAAGGTGTTCTCAACTAGCCTACCTGGTTAAATAAAGGTGTTCTCAACGAGCCTACCTGGTTAAATAAAGGTGTTCTCAACTAGCCCACCTGGTTAAATAAAGGTGAAATTAAAAAAAAGAAATCTTGATTCAGTTAATTTGCATGGCAAATAGGGACTTTGCAATTAATTGCAACTCATCTGATCACTCATAACATTCTGCAGTATTTGCAAATTGCCATCATACAAACTGAGGCAGCAGACATTGAAAATTAATATTTGTGTCATTGTCAACTTTTGGCCAGGCCTGTACAGTTAATATTGTGCGCCGTGCAGTACTGGTCTGCGTCACACCATCCATATGGCACCGATCACATGCTCCTGTCAATCATAAATTGGCTTTTTAGGAGATTCCACATTTTCTGAGATCAATAAACATGACCGTTATAACAGGTGCTTTTAATTTGAGTACAAATGTTTCAATTCTGTGACGTTAGCTGATCCCAGAAAAAGGTTTAAGCCTGCGTTTACCTTATTTTCAGACCTTATTTTCAGTGTTGATGTAAAAACATTTCCCCAGAGCATTTGTCCAACAAACCATGGCAGTTTGTGCCTAACAAGATGCCATTACTATTACTCTCTCTAGCAGCTGGGTCTGGTCTACCTAGTTAATTGAATACTACACATTGTTCAGAGAATGGTAGTCTCGCTTGCCATCCGTCTCAAACCTCATTGTGTGATGTATTGTCTCCACCTTCTTGCCCTTTGTGCTGTTGTCTGTGCCCAATAATGTTTGTACCATGTTTGGTGCTGCTACCATGTTTTGCTACCATGCTGTGTTATGTGTTGCTTCCTTGCTATGTTGTCTTTAGGCCTCTCTTTATCAAATCACAATCACATGTATTTATATAGCCCTTCGTACATCAGCTGATATCTCAATGTGCTGTACAGAAACCCAGCCTAAAACCCCAAACAGCAAGCAATGCAGGTGTAGAAGCACGTTGTGTTGTCTCTCTTGTGGTGATTGTGTGTTTTGACCAATATATTGTATTTTGTTTTAGTCCCAGGCCCCGTCCCTGCAGGAGGCCTTTTGGTAGGCCGTCATTGCATATAAGAAATTGTTCTTAACTAACTTAGTTAATTATGTTAATTTAAAAAAGAGAAACCTAAGCACTTTTTCAACATCTTTCCTCTTCCAGTTCTTGGATACAATACCTGTATGTCTCTAGTGGTGAACTGGGATAGTGCAGCAGAACACCACTGGATACAATACCTGTATGTCTCTAGTGGTGAACTGGGATAGTGCAGCAGAACACCACTGGATACAATACCTGTATGTCTCTAGTGGTGAACTGGGATAGTGCAGCAGAACACTGGATACAATACCTGTATGTCTCTAGTGGTGAACTGGGATAGTGCAGCAGAACACTGGATACAATACCTGTATGTCTCTAGTGGTGAACTGGGATAGTGCAGCAGAACACTGGATACAATACCTGTATGTCTCTAGTGGTGAACTGGGATAGTGCAGCAGAACACTGGATACAATACCTGTATGTCTCTAGTGGTGAACTGGGATAGTGCAGCAGAACACCACTGGATACAATACCTGTATGTCTCTAGTGGTGAACTGGGATAGTGCAGCAGAACACCACTGGATACAATACCTGTATGTCTCTAGTGGTGAACTGGGATAGTGCAGCAGAACACTGGATAGAATACCTGTATGTCTCTAGTGGTGAACTGGGATAGTGCAGCAGAACACTGGATACAATACCTGTATGTCTCTAGTGGTGAACTGGGATAGTGCAGCAGAACACTGGATAGAATACCTGTATGTCTCTAGTGGTGAACTGGGATAGTGCAGCAGAACACTGGATACAATACCTGTATGTCTCTAGTGGTGAACTGGGATAGTGCAGCAGAACACCACTGGATACAATACCTGTATGTCTCTAGTGGTGAACTGGGATAGTGCAGCAGAACACTGGATAGAATACCTGTATGTCTCTAGTGGTGAACTGGGATAGTGCAGCAGAACACTGGATAGAATACCTGTATGTCTCTAGTGGTGAACTGGGATAGTGCAGCAGAACACTGGATAGAATACCTGTATGTCTCTAGTGGTGAACTGGGATAGTGCAGCAGAACACTGGATACAATACCTGTATGTCTCTAGTGGTGAACTGGGATAGTGCAGCAGATTGCGACAGTCCTATAATTTCGGACATACAGTGGTTCGGCCAAATTTGATCAGGAATTAAGACTATTAGTGTATGCGACAATGTATATAAAAAATAGGATTATTGGTATAAAATTCCTTTAATTACTCAGATGGATGGTATTTTCTGTGGCATTCAAAGGTCTTCGTCTGACATTGGACATGGTGTCAAACAACCTTTCACCTGACTGATGCATCCTTTCCTTAAAGGAAAATTCCACCCCAAAACTGTCTTTTTGTATTTGCAAAATGCATCATATGAGGATTCATGTATATTGAAAGTTCCAAATCTTGAGAACCTGATTGTTCATAAGCGAAACATTTTGGGACGATGTCACAATGGACTAATGAAGCAAATACCAGAAGATGGTTTTTGGATGGCGTTGTCCTTCAACTGGTTTCTAGAACTCCCTGGAAAACTGTATTTTATGATGTTTTTCTGTAGTCATGAAATTAAAACCTTTTCAAGACATTAAGTCAAACTGTTACACACCAACACTAACCATGGTGGGGTGACTGAATTTAAGATACAGTTATACACCAACACTAACCATGGTGGGGTGACTGAATTTAATATACAGTTATACACCAACACTAACCATGGTGGGGTGACTGAATTTAATATACAGTTATACACCAACACTAACCATGGTGGGGTGACTGAATTTAATATACAGTTATACACCAACACTAACCATGGTGGGGTGACTGAAGTTAATATACAGTTATACACCAACACTAACCATGGTGGGGTGACTGAATTTAATATACAGTTACACACCAACACTAACCATGGTGGGGTGACTGAATTTAATATACAGTTATACACCAACACTAACCATGGTGGGGTGACTGAATTTAATATACAGTTATACACCAACACTAACCATGGTGGGGTGACTGAAGTTAATATACAGTTATACACCAACACTAACCATGGTGGGGTGACTGAATTTAATATACAGTTATACACCAACACTAACCATGGTGGGGTGACTGAATTTAATATACAGTTATACACCAACACTAACCATGGTGGGGTGACTGAATTTAATATACAGTTACACACCAACACTAACCATGGTGGGGTGACTGAATTTAATATACAGTTATACACCAACACTAACCATGGTGGGGTGACTGAATTTAATATACAGTTATACACCAACACTAACCATGGTGGGGTGACTGAATTTAATATACAGTTACACACCAACACTAACCATGGTGGGGTGACTGAATTTAATATACAGTTATACACCAACACTAACCATGGTGGGGTGACTGAATTTAATATACAGTTATACACCAACACTAACCATGGTGGGGTGACTGAATTTAATATACAGTTATACACCAACACTAACCATGGTGGGGTGACTGAATTTAATATACAGTTATACACCAACACTAACCATGGTGGGGTGACTGAATTTAATATACAGTTATACACCAACACTAACCATGGTGGGGTGACTGAATGTAATATACAGTTATACACCAACATCAACCATGGACTGGAAAACAATTAACCCTAGTCCTGGACTTGAAACCAATTAACCCTAGTCCTGGACTTGAAACCAATTAACCCTAGTCCTGGACTGGAAACCAATTAACCCTAGTCCTGGACTTGAAATCAATTAACCCTAGTCATGGACTGGAAACCAATTAACCCTAGTCCTGGACTGGAAACCAATTAACCCTAGTCCTGGACTGAAAACCAATTAACCCTAGTCCTGGACTGGAAACCAATTAACCCTGGTCCTGGTACCAGACTGGAAACCAACTAACCCTGGTCTTGGTACCCAGACTGGAAACCAATTAACCCTAGTCCTGGTACCCAGACTGGAAACCAATTAACCCTGGTCCTGGTACCCAGACTGGAAACCAATTAACCCTGGTCCTGGTACCCAGACTGGAAACCAATTAACCCTAGTCCTGGTACCCAGACTGGAAACCAATTAACCCTGGTCCTGGACTGAAAAGCATATGTGTCTGGGAAACTTCCCCTAAAACTATCATTATAGAAGTGATTATGTTGTCAGCTAACAACATCCCACAGAGCGGAGGTTGAGAAACACTGAAGCTTCTTCAGATGCGTTTTATTAATGCAACACCCAGGATGTTAATCTGCAGTGAAGACGCGTGCAGCGATGTCATCCAGTAGCCAGTCTACTCCGGTCAGTAGGTTCTCTCCTGTCACAGCACTGCAGCCGATGATACACCAGTGGTGGGTCTTAATGTCATCCAGACCCAGGGCCTACACACACACACACACACACACACACACACACACACACACACACACACACACACACACACACACACACACACAGTAATAATATGAATACAAGTATTAGACATGAAATCAAAGTTATCAAACAATGTTTTTCCAACCCACTGATGACAAAAACACAGAAATTGTGTGGGAGTCTGTGTGTGTGTGTCTGTGTGTATAGGGGGGTACTGTGTTCTCTCAGGTGTGAAACATTACAGTTTGGACATTGTAAAGGATATGGTCACATGTCAAATGTTAGCAGACGAGAGAAGAATGATATTGAAGAATCTGTGAATGGAAAATGTTGCATCTGTGGTGGGGATCATACTCCGGACTTCCCTGAGTGCCCTGTTAGGGTGAAGGAGGTCAAGGTGTCAAAGATCAGGGCTGCTCAGCGGGTCTCCTATGTGGAGGCTGTGAAGAGAGTCAAAGGAGCAAGAGGCAACAGTGTTGAAGATATAGCAGGGGATGCAATGCAACCAGTTGTTAGTGTTTTAAGAATTTGGTATTTTATTAAGATCCCCATAAGCTGTTGCAAAAACAGCAGCTACTCTTCCTTGGGTTCACACAAAACATAATACAGAATGACATAATACAGAACATCATTAGACAAGAACAGCTCAGTGACAGAACTACATACATTTAAAAAAAGACACACATAGCCAGTTGATCTGGATAAACTCATTGTGAATGTGGATTTTTGTGGCATTTATAGCCACAGTGATTAATTGTACAGGACAAGTGTCCAAGAAGCTGGATATCATATCTTTTGCATCCGAGAAGATTTTGAAGAAGCACGATAACAAGGACTTATGTCACCAGGAAATGTCCTTTCCTCACAGGAGGCTTCTGGGGATGTGTTGGACCTGATTAGAATGAGGTTTTTACAGAGAAGCAGGTTGATTTTATTTAGTTAATTTCTTTGTTGGTAGTTTTTATGATATTTTATTTTTACCCAAATGTTTTACTTTTTTGGGATCCGTATTATCCACCGGACAGTAGGTGGCGGAATGCACATTTAATTGTTGCGAACGCCATTATACCATAGAAGAAGAAGGGAGAGCGACACAACAGCTGGTCACTCGTGGATTTTCATTCAGGTGAGAGAGAGTTGTTGGAGTTTCTCCTCCGTGTGTTTAAACTTTCATTTACTCTTTTCAAGATGCCGATGACTCGGTAGAGAATATGCATCTCAGGTAAGCTGCATATTACTGAAATGTCTGCCATGCATGGTACAATGACTCACATTTGCGGCAGGAAAACGATGCAAGCGAGCGTTAGTTTGCCAACTGGCCAGTTTGGTGGTTTTTGTTATCACCTGCTTTACCACGTGTCATGTTGATGTTAGCTAGTAGGCTAGGTCCCCAGTTATTAGTGACTGCACCATCACTCTCTTACCGAATCAGCGTTTGAAGAATAAACTTCTTTACCAGATTCTGAGTAGCATTTGGCCCCTGATTCGACTGTTGTTGCTGCGCTAATGGCACCCTATTCTCAATAGTCTACTACTTATTAACGTTGATCTGGTCAAGTAGTTCACTGTATTGGAAATAAGGTTCCATTAGCGACGATATCCGTGTCTGGTTCTATATGCCTGCATGTTGTCGGTGCCCAATGTTTGTACCATGTTTTGTGCTGCTGCCATTTTGTTCAGGTACAGACTCACGCATTCCTGTATTTCTGGCTGTACAATTGATTGAGACATGTTGATTGATGTAAGTTCTGTTCAAGATCAAACATTCGTGACCAACTATATTCGTTGGGTTTGTCTCATCGAACCAGTACTACTGATGCTGCAGTCAGCCAACAATGATTTGCAATTTTACTGAAATTGCTGCTGCTTGTGCACGAGCTAAACGCCTGCTGTTGACGTCACTCAGAATGCGCTTTTGCAGCCAGGCGCGTGTGTTGTGACAGTGTGTGACAGAGAAAATAGTTTGACATTTAGAGGGAAATGTGTACGTTATATTAAACAATCCCAGCTCCCTCCCCAGGAGGCTTTTTAGTAGGCCATCATTGTAAATACGAGTTTGTTCTTAACTGACTTGCCTAGTTAAATAAAATGAACATTGCTCTGGTCAAAAAGTTGTAAGGTAAACTAACTCACTTTTGTACGTCGCGCTGGTCCGTACAATTGACCTTATTTTAGCGCCCAGAAAACGTAATACTTTCAGATCAACTGTAATACCATTTGTAAAGCGCCATTTCTCCCCTTTCCAACAAAATGATGAGACCTTCATGATGTCCATCTCTGCATGATTCAAGAGGCAATGAGCGCCTTCGGGTCTCTTTAAAAATAGCGGGTGGGGAAGCTAAACCGGCTGCGCCATCGCTCATAAATGTATTTTGTCCCCCCACACCAAACGGGATCACTACACGCAGATTAAAATATCAAAACGAACTCAACTAATTACATTCATTTGGGGACGGGTCGAAAAGCATGAAACGTGCACTTGCTAGCTAATTTGTCCTTTTTAACTAGCTTGCTGTTGCTAACCCATTTTGTCCTGGGATATAAACATTGAGTTGTTGTTTTACCTGAAATGCACAAGGTCCTCTACTCTGACAATTAATCCACACATACAATGGTAAACCGAATCGTTTCAAGTCACCTCTCCTCCTTCCAGGGTTTTTCATATTTGAATTTATATGGTGATTGGCATCTCAACCTTCATTTTATTACCACGACAACCAGCAACACAGCTGGTCTTTCAATCACCCACGTGGGTTTAACCAATGAGGAGATGGTTCTATATGCCCGCACGTTGCCTGTTCATAAATGGACCTCTGTAATTTTCCTCCTGGCTGTGTCCTGCTTCTCAGCCCTTCACCTTAAAGGGATACTTCAGGATTTTGGCAGAGGCCTTAATCTACTTCCCAAATCAGTGGATACAATGCGTGTCCATTTATGAGAGAAGTTAAAAGGTAGTTTCATAAGAGAATATTAACTAGCATTAGCGCAGCTATAAAGTATGTGGTTGTCAGCTAGCATGCTAGAACATACCTATAGACTTCCAGTCATTGTGCTAGCTTTAGTTAGCATCGGCTTGCAAAACTACATTTAATTTACCTCGTACTGGACTCTGACATAAGGTCCTCTGCCCAAAATCCCTAAGTATGTCTTTTGTGCACTTGGCAAACGGTCATGGATTCACAGCTAAATGGGGAAGTGCCCTTTGGGGTGGACGTTCAGGATGTGGTAACTGACTCATAAGTGACTGTCTGTAAATGATGATCCTCAAAGACAAGAATATGTCGGATAAATATATATATTTTTTGTGAAGGTAATCTTTGATCTGGTGGGCTCTATTTAAGAACCTTCTATCCTCTCATAGAAGCCAAACCATAACTAATGTTTTGTGATTCCTTCTATAGAATACCTGATTCCAGACCACAAGACTGATGCACAAGACTGATGCGCTTTGTGAAAATCCAGGTTGGTGAAATGTTAAAACACTGACATCATTTGAAATAGTACCCCACTTCCCTTTATAGTGCCCTACCTTAGACCAGGACCCGTGTACTATAAAGGGAATAGGGGGTGACTTTGGATGCAGACTCTTTCACCTTTTGGTTGGCCAACTGTACAAGATGGCTTCTTGGAATGACTGTTTAGTTTCTATGGCTACCGGGATGTGCTACAGTCCCAATGATGATGAACTTAGCTCACTTTGAACCGATGTGAAACGACATGAACTACTGAGTGACTGTATATAGTGCAGCAGTTGGTCATCGATTCCTCAATCGTCACACTAATAAAATGTTTGCCTTTCGTTCTTCAGGGTTTGGGTGCTGTGGTCCGTGGCATTGCAGCGTGGACTCCAACATACTGGTAAGTTGTGGTTCTGAAACTGTCCCAAGTGGTGCTTTATAGTTTATTGTATTGATATTTACACAGCATTGTCAACTTTTACTTGTATAGTTTAGCTGAACACGATATGTTTTAGATCTCCCAACCTTCTGCTGAACATGATGAATATTCTCTTTGGAATCTCGTTCGTCTGAACTCCTGTTGAGAAAAGGAATAGCTGACTTCAGCAGAGGGCTACGTAACCTGTCATAAAGGCTACATATGTTGTGTCTAACCCCCTCCTTGTGCCCTCCTCATATCTGGTCCCCACCCAGACTGTAACCTGAAGCTTATGTCTTCCTAGGTTCTTCTGTATGTGGCTGAACAGGGAGCCGTGGTGCCAACTAGACTGGTGAGTTTTGGTTAATGAGTATGTTTGGTAATTGTTATGGGTTATAGCAACTCAAGACAAAAAGCCGTCTTCAATGTAGTGCTGTTCGACATCTGTATTTTGACTACTCCTTCAGGTCCTGATGGTGGTACCAGACTGGTCACTAGAAGATGCCTGTTACTGAACTACCTCAAGGTGTGTGATCGACTTGACTTCTGTCCTTTATCATGTAGAAGTGATGATTTCCTGTTACCGCCCCAGTCTGATGTTAAGCTGACTGATTGGTTACTGAACTGATCTATAGAGATGGGGCTACTTTTCTGTACTGCATTTTATCACATTAATACAGACTGGCCACTAGCAGGAAGCTCTTTGCTGTGACAGTGAATGAAGGTGTGTAATTCAAGTTATTGTGAGTAGAAGTGTAGCACAACCAGCTGGCAGATTATTTCACTTGTCAACTGCAATCTATGCTACTTCCTGGTGTTCAGACAATGACTGCAGCAGTCTGTCCACTCCTGGCTGAACACGAGGCACGACATGAGGAAGTAGAATCAGCCACTTCTAGTGTGGTGGGAAAATGGACCAAGACGATTCAAGGACCAGACTGAAAAATAGATGTGAAATTAATAATAGTGCCACCTGTTGGTTAGTAGAAGTGATGATTTCACATTACCGCCCCAGTCTGATGTTAAGCTGACTGATTGGTTACTGAACTGATCTACTCTGGCAGTGTGTTCTGGCCCTGGGAACCCGGAGGGGGGGGTCCCTAAGATTAGTTAATGCTGTGCTGTTGACTGGTCTAATGTCTGACCACTAGTTCTTACAATATCACTTAATGATCCCTCAACTCTCCTCCCCCAGTTGATGTCCTTGTGGGTCTGCAGTCTTCAGGAAGGTGTGTATGATTTGTTTTTACAGCATCTTCACTCACTGACCCTGCACCTCTTGAACTTGCTACAAACTCCACCTACCTTCTACCTACTCATTAACATCACTGAGGGAACTACAACTCCCATGAAAGCTTTGCTACAGCACACACCCACCACATGGAACATTCTGGAATGCTGTATGTGATGAGGTCACACAGTAGTTCGTTAGCTTCTGTCCGGTGTTCTGTGGCTGGCATCAATCCAGGTTTCCCATCGGTCCTCCTGTGGGTTGGGCAGACACTGACAAGCCTGCTCTCTGGTGCAATGGGCAGGGGTAAGGTGGGCTGCCTGCCTGGAGGGAGGGTGTCTGGGTGGGGAGCTTGGAGCCAGACCGTGGACCACTGGCTGGATGGCTACAATGACTGACACCAAGTCTGATCTCATTTCAGAATGCTCTGCATATAGTCTGCAGTACCTAATGTACTTCTGCATAATGTTTAATTAGGGATCTGTTCTTCCAGGTCTTGACTGTTCCAGCCTGGCCACTGGAGAACTGTTGCTGTACGACCTCAAGGTGTGTAAGGATCAACTTTCACTTGATCTGTTGCCATTAACTGTCCTTTATCATGTAGAAGTGATGATTTCCTGTTACCGCCCCAGTCTGATGTTAAGCTGACTGATTGGTTACTGAACTGATCTATACTCTAGAGCAGTGTTTCACAATCCTGGTTCTTGGGACAGATGTAAGGCTTCGTTTAGACTGACAGCTCAATTCTGATCTTTCACTTTTTAGTTTTGAATAATCAGACCCTAATGTTGGTGAAACTCTGGTTTCTGAAATACTCTGGGAATACCGCTCAAGCCCAGTTCTTGGGGGAAACACTTGTTGACTGTTTTGGGTCCCCAAGATTAGAATACACTGCTATAGACTGATCTCATGTCTGACTACAAGGTCTTACAATGTCACTTCATGCTTTCCTACTTTCTCCCTCTAGGTTTCTGCCCCTCTGGTTGAGGTCCTGGTGTCTGCAGGGTTTGGAAAGGTGTGACTTTAGACGGAATCTTAACACTCCTTCCACATGAAGCATTCTGGAATGTTGTAAATGATGCAGTCATTTCCACTGACAGTCTGTTGTCAGTTCTGTGTTCTGGGGCTGGATCAAGGTCTGGTCTCCCATCGGTCCTCCTGTGGGTTGGGCAGACACTGACAAGCCTGCTCTTATCCTCGGGGGGCAGGGGTAAGGTGGGCTGCCTGCCTGGAGGGAGGGTGTCTGGGTGGGGCTTGACCCCAGACCCTGGACCGCTGGGTGGCTACAATGACTGAACTAGTGTTCTGATCTGGTTTCAGAATGTTCTGGATGTAGTCTAGTAATCTAAGATGGGGATTATTTGGTTTTAAAACTGTTCTGTTTCTTTAGATCTGGTTGGCTGCTGAAGTGTTGCTGTGCTGGTGGAGTGGGAAGGTGTGTAGTGTTATTATAATACACTGAGTATAGAGGACATTAACACCTTCCTAATATTGAGTTTACCCTCGGAACAGCCTGTTGTCTACAAGGGGTCTGTAAGCGTTCCACAGGGATGTTGGCCCGGGACACAACTGTGGTTCGGCATTGGAGTCTAGTTAGCTGGATGTCCTTTGGGTGGTGGACCAGTGTTGATACACATGAGAAACTGTTGAGCTTGACAAACCCAGCAGTGTTTCAGTTGACACAAACCGGTGTGCCTGGCACCTGTCATACCTCATTCAAAGGATCTTAAATCCTTTGTCTTGTCCATTCACCCTCTGAGTGGTACACAATCCATGTGTTGTGGTTTAAAACCCCTTTAACCTGTCTGTATCTACACTGATTTAACCAGTGACTTCAATAAGGGCTCCCTTTCACCTGGTCAGGTTAATGTATTGACCACTCAGTGGATATGTGTTGTAATGGAAAAGGGGGCAGATCAATATTAGGAAGATGTTAATGTTCTGTTGAATGTTCCTCTTGGATCATCACACTGACCCATGCAATGTGTTCTACACTACAGACTGACGTGATGAGTCATCATTACCGCCCCAGTCTGATGTAACTCTGACTGATTGGTTCATCTCTGATCAAGTCATCTCATACCTTGTGTATTAGTCCCTACAGTATCACCAGGGTTTAATTCTCACACTGTTTTCCCCTCTAGCTCTCCTGTTTTACACCGGCAAGACCTCTTACACTCCTGATTGGTCAGCAAGGAAGTGGGACATCTGGTTGGAACTGGGGGAAACCAGGCCAAGTCAATTCAACCCTGTGACTGTTTTGATGTGTAAATAAATCTACAAATGAATTCTTGTCTTATGTCTGATTTACTACCACCAGAAAGAATCTGGCCATTTTGAATGAACCATGTGGTGTTCTAATTTCAATACTGAACAACGTGACATTTCCTGTCAACTCAAATCTTTACGTCGTTATTCTAGGTGGTTTGAAACACAACGTATCGGTGACTGACATATTTCACTGGCTATAGAAAGTTGACTGACTTCAATTATTTTACGGCTTTGATTTGTTTTTTGAAAGGATGTTGTAGTGTAGCATGTCCAGTCATGTAGTAGGTGTTTACCGCTATGGGGTAGTAGGTGTTTACCGCTATGGGGTAGTAGGTGTTTACCGCTATGGGGTAGTAGGTGTTTACCGCTATGGGGTAGTTTGTAGTAGGCTTCTTTTTTTAAGTATTGTACTGTTAACCTTGCATACTGTTTAATCCTTGACTTGGTCTGCATTACACATGTGCCGATTAAATTTTATATATATTTTTTAAAAGTTTAAATTGGCTTTTAGGAGATATTTTAGCATTAAGTCCTGGGGGTGTGTGGTATATGGCCAATATATCACGACTAAGGGCTGTTTTATGTAAATTATTTAAAGTAGTCATTGTGCATCGCATTGTATGGCATTTTAAGCTTTTAAATCAATTTTGATTGGAAAATCAGAAAGTAATTGTGGGCTGCCTATCCTTCAATCCTACAATGATTTTGGGGCGGCAGGGTAGCCTAGTGGTTAGTGTTGGACTAGTAACCGGAAGGTTGCGAGTTCAAACCCCCGAGCTGACAAGGTACAAATCTGTCGTTCTGCCCCTGAACAGGTAGTTAACCCACTGTTCCCAGGCCAGGCCGTCATTGAAAATAAGAATGTGTTCTTAACTGACTTGCCTAGTTAAATAAAGGTTAAAAAAAAATTAAAAAAATTGAGGGGACTTTATCTTATGAACTATTGGGATGGAGGGACACTGCAATACCATACAGGAGAATTGGGATGGAGGGACACTGCAATACCATACAGGAGAATTGGGATGGAGGGACACTGCAATACCATACAGGAGAATTGGGATGGAGGGACACTGCAATACCATACAGGAGAATTGGGATGGAGGGACACTGCAATACCATACTTCATCTGCTGAAGAGGCGCTGTGAACATGGATACATGACTTCAGGCACAGGACTATTCCTTCATGTTTTTTTGATTTCCCAAGGACAACTGTTAAAATATAACTTATACATGACATTTCCTTTTTGTTGTCTGGTATTACTGCCAGATATTTTGTACTTGTCTCAAGATGTCCGATGTTGATTTTGTTTGTCTTCATCTGTAATCTGATAAGTGAAATTATTCGTAGGCCCAGTCATTCATTGTGGTTTCAGAGGCTACAGTTCAGATTGTTAACCTGTCTGTTCCCAGATCTGTTTATGCTGTCATGTCAACAACTCCTTGCGAAACAGGATAGCACAAACAGGTCTGGGACCAGGCTAACACATTGTAGCTAAAGATTTGTTCTACAGTATATAGGCCTACGTCTAGCCATATACAATGTATAACTGTGGTGTAATTTTGTAAATATTTTTTTATTTCACCTTTATTTAACCAGGTAGGCAAGTTGAGAACAAGTTCTCATTTACAGTTGCGACCTGGCTGTATACTGTTAAGTTAATTACTTCTCATGTTTCGGTGAGCATTCATTGCTTTTCATTATATAGTGGGAAAGGAGTGCTCATCTCAATATGATCTCCTGAATAAATGAAGGATAAATACAATAGCATAACTTCTCCCTATGGTATGTGTGTGTGTGTTGTTGTAAACCTGATGACCAATACAGGACATTTAATTGAAACACTTCCTACATATATCCAGTAGATGGCGGTAGAGACTATGCTTGTTCTGTTTAATCAATGGGAGTAGCAGGTATGCTGCGCAACACAGTTCAGACAAAGACCAACACAACACTATTGAGGACTATTTATTTAAAATATACATATTGTAGTGTACAACAACATAGTGGACATGCACGAACATTAAACCCCCAAAATACTGCATCCATGTCAACATCTAAAAAAACAATACAAATATTAATATCTCTTATCTTTCATTAATCCCCTCAGAACTGTTCCCCCTCAAAAATGTTCCCCTAAGATTTGGTTCCCCTCAAAAAATGTTCCCGGTCCCAGAGATCCGTAGTTCTAAAACCTGCGCATCCATGGAAACCGAGGCCACAACGAGCGGCCCCTGTTCCACAATGACACGGGCTTCTTTACAGCATCAGACGCTTTCTGGTCCTTCTCTTCCTGTTTGGCTTCCAGACTGGTGGTGGTGGAGGGTAGAGCCTTGCTGGGAGAACATGCAGTCCCACATCGGCTCTCTCCTGTGGGTTCCTCAAGCACGGCGGTGGGGGTGGTACTCACAACAACCCCTTCTCTGGTACGGTTGGTGGGGGTCAGAGTAGTGCTGGTGATGTTATCACTGTAGTCAGATAGAACAATGACTGTGTAGTTACCATGGACAGAGCTGCTTTCAGCAGAAGGTACCATGGAGATGCTGCTGCTGTTTCCCTGAACAATCCTACTAACTTCAGTTGGGACTTCAATGTCTGCTGTGCTGTTACCCTGGTTACCTGTCGTACTGACTTCAGCCGAGCCCCAATCATAGTCAGTGTTGTCAATGGTGGTGGTGGGATGGTGACTGGCACTGGAGGTGGTGTTACCACAGCTACAGCTGCTACAGTTGTTCTCTCCGCTCCTATTCTCCTCCTCTTCCTCCAACCCAGAGCCTAGTACCTCTAGTTCAGCATCATCAGCAGATTGGAGGTGGTCACTGTCAGGTTCAAGAGGGGAGGAGGAGGATGAAGAGTGGGCATATTTTTCACTGCTGGCTACATTCACATAGTGGTTAGAGTAACTAGGTTCAGAGTCAATATAGTCAATGTGGTTCAGCACAACAGTTGACTTTGTGGTGCTTTCATTAGGATCCACAGACTCCAAGGAAGGATACCCAATCATAGGAGCCGCAATAGGAAGCACTTCCTGGTTCTCATTCTCGCCACTCTGCTCCACGCTGGTACTAGTAAGCGTAGGTGATGTTGTTCCTTCGTCTCCGCTGGTAACAGTACCCTGGTAGTCATTGGTCACTTCGATGGAATCTTCATATTCAGTGTAGCCAATGGCAGAAGAGGAAAGGGTAACGGCTTCCTGACTTTCATTGTGAGCATTTGCTTCTTCTCTTATAAAGTACAATTTGTCGCTGAAGCCACTAATAGCAACTGAGGATGAGTAGTTGGCCTCAGCGCTAACATTATAGTGACCTGTTATCACAGAGCCATTAGCCTCAGCGCTAACATTATAGTGACCTGTTATCACAGAGTCATTAGCCTCAGCGCTAACATTATAGTGACCTGTTATCACAGAGCCATTAGCCTCAGCGCTAACATTATAGTGACCTGTGATCACAGAGTCATTAGCCTCAGCGCTAACATTATAGTCACCTGTTATCACATAAGCATGATTAATATCGTCGATCAGGGGGTCTGAGAGTGAAGCATCCTGAGCAGTATTAAGATGGCCACTGGCTTCTTCCTCCTCTTCTTCCCGCTCTACCTCCTCCTCTTCTTCCCGCTCTTCCTCCTCCTCCAGGCCCAGCATCAAATCTGTGTTCGGTTCAGCCTGCGCTGCCGTCTCAGTAACTACTGCACTAGTATCTACTGTGACAGTAACGTTAGTGTTGTTACGATGTAAACTAAGACTAGTGTTGCCAAGGTCATCGGTGACCGAGACAGAAACTGTCCGATGAGTGTAGAAGTCAATGACGTCAGGGGCTGACATAGGATCAACGTTTAGATCAGCTAACGGATCACTTGTTTCCAGCACCACCACAGATCCGTTCGGATGAGGACTGTCCTCCAAAGTCACAGAGAGATCTTCAGTGTGGCCACTAGCGTTGCTCTGGCTAATGTTGGTTCCAACAAGAGAGTTGTTTAGCTCAGAATAAGAAACAGCAGAAGAAGAGGAAGGTGTAACATCACTGCTGTTATTCCAACCACTAGCGGTCGCCATTTTAGTTTCGTTGTCTATCCGTTCAGTGTAGCCAACATCGTGAGCTGATGATGATGATGTTTGATCATTGATAAATTGACTGGCATTGAATTTGAGACCACCACTTGGAGAAGTTGTGGATATTGAGTCAAAGTGGTCAGTATAGCTAATGGTTGAAAATCCAGATAGATCAATAATATCTTGATGGGATGGTGTGTTGTGCTGATCTTTGAATGCTGGTGTAGGATTGTGGTGAATTTGGTTCAGAAGATTTGATGGGGAAGGAGTGAAGACATCTTGACTTGTTGAGAGGTCTCCCTGTGGCTCCAATGTGTAGGCAACAGGGATGAGGGGTGCTGCTGGGAATGGGATGTACCTCAGTGACCCTACAGGAGAGGAGGGGAGAAACAATGACTGTACTGTAGTGGGCTGGTTGGGGATGTGACTGAGAATCATAATCTTGAGAACCATACTCTGACTAGGCATGAATACAGAATATCTGGCTAAGTAGTGGCTAAGCATGGCTAAATTGTGGATAAGTAATGGCTAAACATGGCTAAATTGTAGCTAAGTAGTGGCTAAGCATGGCTAAATTGTGGCTAAGTAGTGGCTAAACATGGCTAAATTGTAGCTAAGTAGTGGCTAAGCATGGCTAAATTGTGGCTAAGTAGTGGATACGCATGGCTAAATAGTGGCTAAGCATGGCTAAGTAATGGCTAAACATGGCTAAATTGTAGCTAAGTAGTGGCTAAGCATGGCTAAATTGTGGCTAAGTAGTGGATACGCATGGCTAAATAGTGGCTAAGCATGGCTAAGTAATGGCTAAGCATGGCTAAATTGTGGCTAAGTAGTGGATAAGCATGGCTAAATAGTGGCTAAGCATGGCTAAATTGTGGCTAAGTAGTGGATAAGCATGGCTAAATAGTGGCTAAATAGTGGCTAAGCATGGCTAAATTGTGGCTAAGTAGTGGTCATTGTAAATTCGTATTTACAATGACTGCATACCAAAAGACCTGCGGGAACGGGGCTGGGATTAATAATTTAAAATATATATATATATAAAAAGAAACATCAATGACAATGATCTACATCTAATATAGTAGACAACGTTAACGTTACATCATTGACACACCATAGACTATTGTTTGTGAGTGTTATTAGCTATATTGTGTTTGAGTGATTATTGATAGAGCGGTGTTTGTGTAATATTTTATGGCCAGTTGAAGCATCATAATTTACACACAATTAAATTGCAATAATAACTGGTATTGTCTTCGAGCTAATCTGACAGCTCTCATTTTTCAAACAATCACAGCTAAAATGACACGTTCGTCCTTGCTAGCCTGAGTGTGACACTTGGCTAGCTATAGCTATCAAAGAACCATTAGCTATGCTAACGTTACGTTAGCAAATGTTGCTAGCCAATTAATTATTAACCAAGTTATTTACCTTCATCAAATAGCAATAAGAGGACGCAGAGTATCAAACGATGACGGCAACTCATCGTCGCCAGTTCAAATCAACAGAGATATTATTATTATTATTAGCAGAATTTGTAAAAAATAAATAAATAATAATAATAATTATCAACTGAAACAGTTTAGCTACTGCATCATTTTCTCGACGGAAAATACTTTTTATTTGAATACACCAATGAGGTCAAAGAAATATAACATTGTGCATTTTTATTGGTTACTTCAAAAGATTCTAAATTACTGTAGTAACAGTCGCTAGGCGCTGTCGACAAACGTTCTGTCTGTCGCGACATGGCTGGAACACTGGAGTCATTTACTTCATTTGGCATCTTTGATATCGTTATACCGCCCTACCAAGCAACAACAAAAAAGCAGTAACTTCTAATTTGGTCGAAAATGAGTTAATTACACTTAGTCTAGTGTATTGTGTTTGGGAGAAAATTGGGGTTTCATATTAGCAGTAACAGCAAAAATGTATTGTGAAACTAAGGTAAATTGCAGTAACTTAACATACTGCTTTATAACTTGGTTTTAACCGGCCCGTGGCTGTATAGTTAATGCCTTTTACCTTGATATCATCATATCATTGTATTCTGATAGTGACACAATCACACCTGTATGACACTGACTGACAGCTACATTGCTAATCTAGGGATACAAGGCACAGCATTGCGGTGTGGAAAGGATGGTTGAATTTGCTCTGAAACGCCGACAATCCAGACACTGGTAATAACTAGCGAGCTAAGTAGATCTGAAAATATAATTAATTAGCTAGCGACCATAGACTAACAATGCCACCGGCTCCCATAAGAGGAGATCTGCAATTGATCTGCAATCTATTAGCCCAATAATGAATTATATCCTGAAATTTCATTTGATGGTTTCTTTGAATCAGTACACCACACACACGACAGCCATCTAGCTGGAGCTGACCAAAATGTAAAACAACCTACCTAAATTAGCAATATATTTGTGCTACCTGCTCCCACAAAAGGCGATCATCAATGTATACTAGCTTCAATCTATTATCCCTATGATTAATATAATACCTATAATTTTATTCAGACATTTTATTCAGACATTCAATGTGTTATTTGAATCAGTAACGTTACACCACACACACGATCGATAGCCAGCTGACAGTCAATTAGACGCGCACCCCATACAGAGGGTGCGTTCGTTAATTCACCCTGGAGTGCCAGAGGCTAAAGCTAATGAGCAGTTACCGCCTTTTGCCTCTGTAGGGCAGTATACAGCTGACCAAAAATGTTATTTTCTTAGGAGGATGAAGAACAAAATATATTTGAGAAATTATATTTTATTTAAGGACAAAGGCTACAAAGATGGCACAAGTAATACAAAGCATTGATTTTTAAACTAAATATAACAATTTAGTAATTCAAGTGCAACACAGAAAACAAACCATTCTCCACCAGCTCAGTATAGCTCTCATATAATCCTGAGCTTGACTTCAATGCTGCAAGAGAGAGATATTATGTTGTGATTTAAGCCAATAATTAAAAATAAATAAACTCTTTGGTAAGATATTATTGAGAGAGATTACACAGAAATGTGTGAAAACTGATCATATAGTAAATACATTAACATGAATAAATAATGTATTAAATGTGTGTTGTGTGCAACCTCCTTTTAGACAAAGTCAGAGGACCAAAGTTTGAGACCGTTTTTTTCGTACCCTCATGTCCCCCATAGTTAGTTAATTTCATGGTATGTAAACGTTCTCTTTTTATGAAACAAACATAACACACTTGGGCTACGTTCATTAGGTACATGGATAGTGAAACATACGTTATCAGGTCTCATCTTGGGCTACGTTCATTAGGCACATGGATAGTGAAACATACGTTATCAGGTCTCATCTTGGGCTACGTTCATTAGGCACATGGATAGTGAAACATACGTTATCAGGTCTCATCTTGGGCTACGTTCATTAGGCACATGGATAGTGAAACATACGTTATCAGGTCTCATCTTGGGCTACGTTCATTAGGCACATGGATAGTGAAACATACGTTATCAGGTCTCATCTTGGGCTGCGTTCATTAGGCACATGTGTAGTGAAACATACTTTATCCCTCAGGTTGCACAACACTGAAACCACCCTGCAGACGGTCCTCCAGAGAGGTATGAACTTGAGGAAGTAGTCAACCCATTCCCTATTTAGTGCACTAGTACAATAGTGTGCTATTTTGAAATTCAGAATAAGAATGAGTTAAACTTTGTGTACTTCCTGGTGTTAATCGGGTGCTGTTCATATTGATCATTGATAAACCCGTATGTACTAGATCAATATCACTGCTTGATTAATCAACTGAACCATACATTGAGGTGAACACAGGTCATTTGCGTTGAGAACACAAACGGAACGCTCTGTCCAAGCCAGCCTCAATCTCAAATTACAATATGGGCGTTACATAACCTGATTGGAACAATTGCAGTTTACAGATTAGATGAACAGGTTTGTGAATCCTATCTGTAATCTGCTAATGCTGAGGAATGGTGCATCTCCCTTGATGGTGGCGGTGATGATGATGAGTCAGGTGTGAGCGTCACGCTGTACAGGTTAGTGACGAAGGTCTCCCACCCTCGACGGAACGCTCGGTCGAAAGTCTGAAGGGGATAGAATGAATAATCGATACAGGTGACCAAGAAAACATTGTTTGATTGATATTGATTTTAAAAAAACATTGTTAACAAATGTGTTCACACAAGAAAACATTTGAATTGGAACATGATCCAGTCGAGATCAGAACAAGATAACTTGGGACGTCCCAGTTTGTGTGTTCAGAGTGGATGTGTATCATTATTCCTTTGATGTAGTTATATGTTGTGTTCATCCTGGTCTCTTTCTTATGACATGACCCCTGACCTCTGTGTAATCAGGAAGAAATATTGGCCTGGTGGTTTCTGGGTAGGAGCGAGGGATGATCGCTAGTGCCCCCAAACAATGATCTGTGGTCAGATAGTAAGGCACAGGAATGACACCTGTGTGCGTGTGTGTTCTCCCCGCTGATGGAGAAGAAAGAGAAAGACAGACAGGGGGAGGAGAAAGGCCCAGGGTTGTTCCTAAATAATGTGTGAGGAGATGTGGAGGGAGGGGAGGGGGGGAGAGACGTGAAGGAAGGGGGGATGAGAGGGAGAAGAGTGGGAGGAAGGGGGAGGAGAGGAGGATGAGGAAGGCAGATGATAAAGAGAGAGACAGATCAACAGGCAGGCAGGAGGGAGGGAACATTTCCCAATGTGGAGTAGGAGAGGAAAGGGGGATGGATTCATAAAGCAAACAGACAACATCTTAGCTTTAGGGAGGGGAGGGGAAGAGAAGAGAGGGTCGCAGGTGGGGAGAACAGGTGTGTCACCTGATACTAGCTGAAGAGTTGTCCTGGGACTATTACAATAGTGATAATGTTACTATAGCTATAATATTACTAGTGCGATAATGTTACTATAGCTATAATATTACTAGTGCGATAATGTTACTATAGCTATAATATCTGTTTTTGTTTTTGGCACAATAGGTCTAACTATCAACTGAATAAAATAAGAAATAGATTTTCAAAATGGCCTACAGAGTTAATTTAGCATTTGGGCTCATGGGGTGGTTGACGTACACAGATCAGCCATTGGACTCTGACCAGACCGTTAATGATATGGGCATAGAGGGTCATATAAATGTTTCCATAAATAACTAATTACTGGCTGCTATTCTTGGAATGTAACTGTGGAACGTGGAACCTGGAACTTTAACCCATTGTTCCTCCCTCTAGGAGAATTCCACAGGGAGGGGAGGGGAGGGGAGGGGAGAATGTGTTAAGTCATCCGTGTCCTGTCTGTTAAAATGGAACTGGGTAAGAAGGGTACACCTGGATATTACTGCTGCTGCTACAACATTAACAAGTGGAGGTTTTCCAAGGGTACCTGGAAGGCAAAACACACACCATCCTCTCTCGTTCTCTCACCTTGCGGTAGTTCTTCAGCGTGCTCCTCTTCCTCATCACCTTCATCTCCTCCTCCTTCTCTTCTTCCCTCCCTCTCTTATTGTCCTTTATCAGAACCTGGTCATCCGCTTCTTCTCTGCTCGCAAAGTGGACCAGCGTCCTCTCCTCTTCTGTTCTCTCTTTCTCCCTCTGTCCTTCTTCAGTCTCTACCCTCACCTCCACCTCCAGGACCTCCAGGACAGGGGTTTGTGTCTCCATCTCCGTACCCATGTTCGGGCCCTCCTCCCTGGGGGAGACCGTCAGGGGCTCGGCCCCCTGTTTCTTCCCGGTGCTTCTCCCCCAGCGGCTCCTTCTCACTTCCACCGCAGTGACCTCCAGGACAGGGGCCTCAATCTCCGTACCCAGGATCTGGTCCCCCTGCCTAGGGGAGATCGCCTGGGGTTTGGCCTTCCTGGAGCTTCTTCTCCAGCGGGAGCTGAGCCGGCTGGGTTTCCTTCGGAGGAGAGTGGTGTCGTCATCTTCCATCATTCCCTCGTTGAAGTCAAACACCCCAGCTTCTCCCCGGTCCGTCTCTCCCCGCGTAGAGAGCTCTGTGGCTGGGCACGATCCCCCCCAGTCCCCCTCTCTCCCCCGCTCCTCCTCCTCTCCTCCCATCTCGGGCTCATCCAGGCGACCGTAGAACCCAGAACTCTTGTCCAGGTACTTTGGAGACCTGACGGAACCGTTTCTGGGACTCTTTCCGATCGCCATCTTTTCTTTTTTTATTCTCTCCTTCTCTTCTCTTTCTTTTGTTTCTCTCCTTCTCTTCTCTTTCTTTTGTTTCTCTCCTTCTCTTCTCCTTCGCGATGCAATGTATCTCTCTGTTGTTGTTTTTATGTCTTTAAAGCTGGGTGAGAGAAAGGGGGGTGAGAGAAAGGGGGGTGAGAGAAAGGGGGTGGAGAGGGGGAGAGAAGGGGGGGGAAAGAGAGAGAAAGGGGGTGAGAGAGGGGGTGAAGAAAGGGGGAGAGAGAAAGGGGGAGAGAGAAAGGGGGTGAGAGAAAGGGGGGGGAGAGAGAAGGGGGAGAGAGAAAGGGGGTGAGAGAAAGGGGGAGAGAGAAAGGGGGGAGAGAGAAAGGGATTCATGTCTTAATGTAGCTCTTCCAGATAGATGATCTCATTCTCTGTACTATAGAATTGCATAGACAGTTTACACACACACACACACACACACACACACACACACACACACACACACACACACACACACACACACACACACACACACACACACACACACACACACACACACACACACACACACACACACACACACACCAAAGGTTGTGGACGGGTGGTTTTTGATTCAGTATGAAATAAGACGGAAAGAAGCATTGTGCTGGATGAGATACAACAGTAATGTGCCAGATAATATTTATCTGTGTTTATCTGTCACTCCATCTCTCTCTGTCGCATCATCTCATCTGGGTGACAGAGAGTTCACTGTGTGTGCCTGTGTGCCACCTCTGTGTGTTCAATTTATGACAGAGATAACAGGGACTCCTGGTTCCAGACTCACTCAGACTTTGACTCTTCGCTCTCGAGTTGGAGCCTCAAACACTGGCAGCTTCCACGCACCCTATTTCCTAGGTAGTGCACTGCTTTTAATGGGCCCTGCTCAAAAGTAATGCACTAAATAGGGAATCTGGTGCCATTTGGAACGTAGACCTATGAGTCACTTCATGACTATCTCCATGACAACAGGTTATAACTGTATGTCTGTCTGTATATATCTGTCCATATATATCTGTCTGTATATATCTGTCTGTATATATCTGTCTGTTTATATATCTGTCCGTAATGATCCGTCTGTATATATCTGTCTGTATATATCTGTCTGTATATATCTGTCCATATATATCTGTCTGTATATATCTGTCTGTATATATCTGTCTGTTTATATATCTGTCCGTAATGATCCGTCTGTATATATCTGTCTGTATAAATCTGTCTGTATATATATGTCTGTATATATCTGTCCGTATATATCTGTCTGTATATATTTGTCTGTATATCTATGTCAATGTTATTAACTCAGACTGTTGTCAAACCATTTCATATGAAAACTCATAGACACGTAAAACAGTATCTAAACGTTTCCTTCTGTTTTCACTAACTGTAACATGTGAACCATGTGATTGGTTATTAACATTGACATAGATATACGGACCATGTGATTGGTTAGAGATTTACAAATGCTTGTCTGGTTAGAAAATCTTCTTTGGATTTTTGTCAAAATCGCTAATATTGGTTTAACGTGGAGGTAAATCAGGACTCCAACGCATTACTCAGTCAGACAACATAACAGCATTTATACATAACTAACATACGTTAGTGAATACTGGAAAGTACAGAGTGAGAGAGATGAAAGAAAGATAGTGAAAGAAAGAGAGAATGATGGAAAGAAAGATAGTGAAAGAAAGAGAGAATGATGGAAAGAAAGACAGAAAGAGAGAAGGAGAGATGAGAGAGCGTTCTCTCTCTTACCTGCTGTGTCTCTGTGTTCCTGGGCGATCTTCTCTATGTGTTCTGAGTGCCTGTTGCTTTGGGAACTCTTCTCATATCTCCTCCGTCACACACCCTGCCTGAACTTGCTGTCACCAGAGCAAAAAAAAAAAAAAAAACACCCACACCATCTCTCTGACACTCACAAGCCTGATGGAGGACTGGTTGACGTACACACTGACACAAACACAGATAGATAGGGAGTATAAGAGATAACTACATTAGGGCCCTCTGGTCAAAAAATAATGCACTGTGTAAGAATGTATCCACTGACACACATAGATACCCAGTACTGTTGTTAGTTCTGAACAATCATGACGATCATACTAACTGTTACACGGAACACCCTGACTAGATGTCTTACATGATCAACATGTTCTCTAGAGATATATAGTACCACACATAACTAGATTGATGGTACAGCAACTGTTGTTACACTGTACTAATTGGTATATCTAACTTACTCGTGTGCACGTGGTCGTCTCAGCACTCACAACTAAAATCAGGCACATGAGACTATTGTATACACATAAACAGATTAAGATGTAAGTGTGAGGGTCAGTTTGGTCTGTTGTGAGGGTCAGTTTGGTCTGTTGTGAGGGTCAGTTTGGTCTGTTGTGATGGTCAGTTTGGTCTGTTGTGAGGGTCAGTTGTGACAGTTAGTTTGGTCTGTTGTGAGGGTCAGTTTGGTCTGTTGCGAGGGTCAGTTTGGTCTGTTGTGAGGGTCAGTTTGGTCTGTTGTGAGGGTCAGTTTGGTCTGTTGTGAGGGTCAGTTTGGTCTGTGTGAGGGTCAGTTTGGTCTGTGTGAGGGTCAGTTTGGTCTGTTGTGAGGGTCAGTTTGGTCTGTGTGAGGGTCAGTTTGGTCTGTGTGAGGGTCAGTTTGGTCTGTGTGAGGGTCAGTTTGGTCTGTGCGAGGGTTAGTTTGGTCTGTGTGAGGGTCAGTTTGGTCTGTTGTGAGGGTCAGTTTGGTCTGTGTGAGGGTCAGTTTGGTCTGTGTGAGGTTCAGTTGTGACAGTTAGTTTGGTCAGTTGTGAGGGTTAGTTTGGTCAGTTGTGAGGGTCAGTTTGGTCTGTTGTGAGGGTCAGTTTAGTCTGTGTGAGGGTCAGTTGTGACGGTTAGTTTGGTATGTTGCGAGGGTCAGTTTGGTCTGTTGTGAGGGTCAGTTTGGTCTGGTGTGAGGGTCAGTTTAGTCTGTGTGAGGGTCAGTTGTGACGGTTAGTTTGGTATGTTGTGAGGGTCAGTTTGGTTTGTGTGAGGGTCAGTTTGGTCTGTGCGAGGGTTAGTTTGGTCTGTGTGAGGGTCATTTTGGCCTGTGCGAGGGTTAGTTTGGTCTGTGTTAGGGTCAGTTTGGTCTGTGTGAGGGTCAGTTTGGTCTGTTGTGAGGGTCTGTTGTGAGGGTCAGTTTGGTCTGTGTGAGAGTCACTTTGGTCTGTGTGAGGGTTAGTTTGGTCTGTTGTGAGGGTCAGTTTGGTCTGTTGTGAGGGTCAGTTTGGTCTGTGTGAGGGTCATTTTGGTCTGTGCGAGGGTTAGTTTGGTCTGTGTTAGGGTCAGTTTGGTCTGTTGTGAGGGTCAGTTTGGTCTGTTGTGAGGGTCAGTTTGGTCTGTTGTGAGGGTCAGTTTGGTCTGTTGTGATGGTTAGTTTGGTCTGTTGTGAGGGTCAGTTTGGTCTGTGTGAGGGTCAGTTGTGACGGTTAGTTTGGTCTGTGTGAGGTCAGTTTGGTCTGTTGTGAGGGTCAGTTTAGTCTGTGTGAGGGTTAGTTTTGTCTGTTGTGAGGATCAGTTTGGTCTGTTGTGAGGGTCAGTTTGGTTTGTGTGAGGGTCAGTTTGGTCTGTGTGAGGGTCAGTTTGGTCTGTTGTGAGGGTCAGTTTGGTCTGTGTGAGAGTCAGTTTGGTCTGTGTGACGGTTAGTTTGGTCTGTTGTGAGGGTCAGTTTGGTCTGTTGTGAGGGTCAGTTTGGTCTGTTGTGAGGGTCAGTTTGGTCTGTTGTGAGGGTCCGTTTGGTCTGTGTGAGGGTTAGTTTGGTCTGTGTGAAGGTCAGTTTGGTCTGTTGTGAGGGTCAGTTTGGTCTGTTGTGAGGGTCAGTTTGGTCTGTGTGAAGGTCAGTTTGGTCTGTGTGAAGGTCAGTTTGGTCTGTTGTGAGGGTCAGTTTGGTCTGTTGTGAGGGTCAGTTTGGTCTGTTGTGAGGGTCAGTTTGGTCTGTTGTGAGGGTCAGTTTGGTTTGTGTGAGGGTCAGTTTGGTATGTGTGAAGGTCAGTTTGGTCTGTTGTGAGGGTCAGTTTGGTCTGTTGTGAGGGTCAGTTTGGTCTGTTGTGAGGGTCAGTTTGGTCTGTTGTGAGGGTCAGTCTGGTGTGTTGTGAGGGTCTGTTGTGAGGGTACAATACAAACTTGTAATTTCATATACAAGAGTTATTTGAATAGTACTCGTGTCGCTCCTTTGGTATCCAAAGGAATGTGGTGTGTGTGTGTGTGTGTTTGGGATGTAAAACAAGGGTGTGAGCACTGAGTATTTCTTCATCCCAGGTTCTTTACCACCCAGATAATTACCCTATCCCTTTGTCTCTACCACATCTACCACACACACGAGGCAGCATGGCCTTGCTCTGTTAGGATGTGGTGTGCCACTTACTGTGATCCAACATGTCGTGTGTGAATCACAGGATCAAACCGTGTGTGTGTCATCTGATTCATGGCCACTAGTCTGATTACTCACCTGACAACGCACCCACACCGCAGGGGAAGTTGGAGAGAGAGAGAGGGATTGAAATTCCATATATGGTCATAATCACTATACACTCCCACCGGAGTGGGCGGAACAGCTGTCAATCAAAGACCCAGCTGTGTTCAGAAGCTATAGGACAATTAGGGTTCCGGAACACAGGAAGAGACTAAGTCACCAGTTACCGTTTATGTTCCAAATGGCAAGCTGTACCCTACATAGTTCACTACTTTTGAACCAGAACCCTATGGGCCCATTTTAGCTCCATTTGTTGTTTTGGGTCTTTACTCCAGCACTGAAATAATACAATGATTATGAGGTTAAGGTGCAGACTGTCAGCCTTAATTTTAGGGTATTTTAATCGTTATCGGGTGGACTGTTTAGAAATTACAGCATTCTTTTTGGGGGGGGTCAGTTTCAACATAGCAAATAGATTGCAGCTTCCATCAATGTCATTGTCTGCACCATTTCCAATTTTCAATATAATATATATATAATTGTTTTTCAATATTTATTTCCTTTATTATATTCCCCTAACCCTGCCACCCCTCTCCTAATTGGAGTAAACTAATGAACAACACTTAGGCTTCTACTTCCAGCTTATACACACTATACATTTTACAGACACAGTATATTTTACATTAGTTATCTTGTTTTTACTCCCATCCTTCAGCTACCCTCAACCCCTCCCATCTATCTCTACACCATCCAGTTTTGATTTATATTTTCCATATATTTCCATATACACTCAATGACTACATCAAGATTGTGATTCTACACATTTTTGGGATCTATTTTCTGTTTGTTTTGGTTGTTACAGATTATTTTGTGCCCATTTGAAATTAAAGGTAAATAATGTATTTTAACATTTTGGAGTCACTTTTATTGTAAATAAGAACACTACCACTACTTTTTACGTTATTACCTGCAGTGAATTTGTGCAATACAGTACCTTAGGACAGGGCTCTCCAACCCTGTTCCTGGAGAGCTACCGTCCTGTAGGTTTTCGCTCCAACCCTAATCTAGCTCACCTGATTCTAATAATTAGCTGGTTGATAAACTGAATCAGGTTAGTTACAACTGGGCTTGGAGCCAAAACCTACAGGAGGGTAGCTTTTAGGAGATAAAGCAGGTTGCCTTTTTCCTGTCACAGTATTTCAAAATATGAAGCTTTACCATAGTTCCCCAGAACAGTTGAGACAGTCAGGTGTTTGTTTGTAAACAGCACGACGGGAGAAAGTGAGAGCTGGTGAATCCACAGCATTCTATTGGTCAGTCTCTGTTGTGCGATGCACGTGATGTGATGAAGTTACACTTATATACAACCTCCCGTTATTGTAATGGTGAGAGGTTAGCATGTCTTGGGGTATGCTAACCTCCACTGTTATTGTAATGGTGAGAGGTTAGCATGTAGCATGTCTTGGCGGTATGCTAACCCCCAATTAATGTAATGGTGAGAGAATAGCATGTCTTGGGGCTATGCTAACCCCCCCTGTTATTTTAATGGTGAGAGGTTAGCATGTCTTGGGGGTATGCTAACCCCCACTGTTATTGTAAGGGTGTGAGGTTAGCATGTCTTCGGGGTGTGATATTCGTGCGTCTAACTTACTCACTACTCACTAAAATACCCTCAGATTAAAACTGACGGTCTACACTTTAACCTCAGTTATTGTATCATTTCAAATTAAGGAATGCTGGAGTACAGAGCCAAACCCAACAACAAATGTGTGTCACCGTACCAATAATTTGAGCTCACTGTATATAGTAAATAGGGGGCCAACATTTGGGACTCAAGGAACAGGGTTTACCATCATGGTCATACAGACTGTGTGTTAAAGATAGGTCCTTACTATGCCAAAGACACAGGAAGAGAGACAAGCAGGGTAATGAAGGCAGTCAGATAGAGACAAAGTTGACACACAGACGAGGAAAGTTGCCCTCCAGCAGACTGCTCGTCGCCACGGTGACGGCTCAGCGCCAAAATAAACAAGATTTATTTTTTTAAAGAAAGACAAAAGTTAAGACTGTAGATTCTCTCACTGGCTTCTTCAGTCTTCAATGTGACAGCTCATCGTTGTCACTACCTAGCCTTTATTCTCTATAAATGGGAGTCACACAGAGAACATGTGGGTTAGTGTGTCTTTCAAAGTCGCTGACACGAGCCTAATAAAATGCCTCCGTTCAGTGAAACTGGACAAAAGCCAGACACGGTCATTTCCTGAAATTCCTCTGAAGAAGACAAAACGGCAAGAAGAATTTCACAAAACAACAAAATGTTTATTTTCCTGATTAAATAATGTATTTTCAAGGCAGGGACAATTAAGACAACGGCCACATAATACTGAGGAATGCTTCCCAAATGACAACCTATATATTGTATATAGTGCACTACTTTGGAGAGCCCTAATAGACCATAGTCAAAAGTAGTGCACTATAAAAAGGGACTAGGATGCCATTTGGGCTGCACTTAATAACGTTCTTACAGACAGATTCAACAGGCAGCACAGTACACTCAACCACTTAGTATCATTATCTACTGCCAAGTACTCTAGTAATACACAAATGGTGGCTAAACTACAGTTTTCCAGAAAATCCTGGTTGGAAGATTCCAGATTTCATGCTTGCTCCCGACTCGTGCGCGGTTATCTTCCAACTGGGACTTCTAGAAAACCTGGGGAAGGTTCCCAGAATTCTGCTACCCTAGTACTCTCTCTCATACACACACACACACACACACACAAACAAAAGCTTGGACACACCTACTCATTCAAGGGTTGTTCTTTATTTTTTACTATTTTCTACATTGTAGAATAACAGTGAAGACATCAACACTATGAAATAATACATATGGAATCATGTAGTAACCAAATAAAGTGTTAAATCAAAATATGATATATTTGAGATTCTTCAAAGTTACCACCCTTTGCCTTTGACAGCTTTGCACACTCTTGGAATTCTCTCAACCAGTTTCACCTGGAATGGTTTTCCCAACAGTCTTGAAGGAGTTCCCACATATGCTGCTTTCCCTTCACTCTGCAGTCCGTCCAACTCATCCCAAACCATCTCAATTGGGTTGAGGTCGAGTGATTGTGGAGGTTAGGTCATCTGATGCAGCACTCCATCACTCTCTTTCTTGGTAAAATAGCCCTTACAAAGCCTGAAGGTGTGTTGGGTCATTGTCCTGTTGAAAAACAAATTATAGTCCCACTAAGCGCAAACCAGGTGGGATGGCGTATCGCTGCAGAATGCTGTGGTAGCCATCCTGGTTAAGTGTGCCTTGAATTCTAAATAAAATCACTGACCGTGTCACCAGAAAATTGTCCCTGACACATCAACACCTCCTCCTCCAAGCTTCATGGTAGGAACCACACATACAGAGATCTGTTTACCTACTCCGCGTCTCACAAAGACATGGCGGTTGGAAACAAAAATCTGAAATTTGGACTGGGGGTATTACAAAGGATAGATTTCCACTGGTCGAATGTCCATTGCTCATGTCTCTTATTATTATTATTGGTGTCCTTTAGTAGTGGTTTCTTTGCAGCAATTTGACCATGAAGGCCTGATTCACGCAGTCTCCTCTGAACAGTTAATTGTTACTTGAACTCTGAAGCATTTCTTTTGGCTGCGTGAATCAAAAAACCTTTATTAAGTTATTGAAATTTTCCAGATTGACTGACCTTCATGTCTGAAAAAATAATGATTGACTGTCATTTCTCTTTGCTTATTTGAGCTGTTCTTGCCATAATATGGACTTGGTCTTTTACCAAATAGGGCTATCTGCTGTAACTGACTGGCTCAAACACTTTAAAAGGAAAGAAATTCCACAGGTTAACTTTTAACAAGACACACCTGTTAATTGAAATGCATTCCAGGTGACTACCTCATGAAGCTGGTTGAGAGAATGCCAAGAGTGTGCAAAGCTGTCATCAAGGCAAAGGGTGGCTAAAATATATTTAGAAGTATTTTTTTTAAAAATTGTATTTATTTTGGCTTTACTACATGATTCCATATGTGTTATTTCATAGTGTTGATATCTTCACTATTATTCTACAATGTAGAAAACTGTAAAAAAATAAATAATAATAATTAAAAACCTTGAATGAGTAGGTGTGTCCAAACTTTTGACTGGAACTACATACACAAACAAAACACATTCACAGTTACGACAAATTTAAATAGGTTGACTGGTCTTAAAAACAGTCTTCAGATAATATCTTACATTATGTACATTGTGTCTGCTTCCTAAATGCCACCCTAAATGCCACAGGATAGGGTACCACTAAGAATATCTTGTTCATTCCATATACAGCATCAGCATAGTACAGCTAGCTGGAACAGGGTTCCAAAACCCCCCCCTCCTTGGGTGCACCTTTTGGTTTTTGCCTTAACATCTACACAGCTGATTCAAATAACCAAAGCTTATAGTGATGAGTTGGTTATTTAAAAGAATCAGCTAAGTACTGCTAGGGCAAAATCCTTAAACGTGGGGGACCCTTACAGCTCGAGAGACCGGTCCCCTGCGGGAAGGTTGAGCTAACGTAGGCTAATGTAATTAGCATGAGGTCTAATGTAACAAGAACATTTCCCAGGACATAGACATATCTGATATTGGCAGAAAGCTTAAATTCTTGTTAATCTAACTGCACTGTCCAATTTACAGTAGCTATTACAGTGAAATAATACCATGCTATTGTTTTGATGAGAGTGCACAGTTTTGAACATGAAAGGTCATTAATAAACAAATTAGGCACATTTGGGCAGTCTTGATACTACATTTTGAACAGAAATGCAATCAGACTTAAACTTTGCACATACACTGCTGCCATCTAGTGGCCAATATCTAAACTGCACCTGTGCTGGAATAATATATTATGGGCCTTTCTCTTGCATTTCAAAGATGATGGTACAAAAAAAAAAGTTTCTTTCCCTTCTTTGTATTTTCTTTTACCAGATCTAATGTGTTATATTCTCCTACATTCCTACAAACTTCAAAGTGTTTCCTTTGAAATGGTACCAAGAAAATGCATATCCTTGCTTCAGGGCCTGAGCTACAGGCAGTTAGATTTGGGTATGTCATTTTAGGCAAAAATTGAAAAAAAAAGGGCCAATCCTTAAGTTAACCTTTACAGCTCGAGACCCATTACGTGAACCCGTACAGCTAGAGACCCATTAAGTGAACCCGTACAGCTAGAGACCCATTAAGTGAACCCGTACAGCTAGAGACCCATTAAGTGAACCCGTACAGCTAGAGACCCATTAAGTGAACCCGTACAGCTAGAGACCCATTAAGTGAACCCGTACAGCTAGAGACCCATTAAGTGAACCCGTACAGCTAGAGACCCATTAAGTGAACCCGTACAGCTAGAGACCCATTAAGTGAACCCGTACAGCTAGAGACCCATTAAGTGAACCCGTACAGCTAGAGACCCATTAAGTGAACCCGTACTGCTAGAGACCCATTAAGTGAACCCGTACAGCTAGAGACCCATTAAGTGAACCCGTACAGCTAGAGACCCATTAAGTGAACCCTCACAGCTAGAGACCCATTAAGTGAACCCTCACAGCTAGAGACCCATTAAGTGAACCCTCACAGCTAGAGACCCATTAAGTGAACCCGTACAGCTAGAGACCCATTAACTGAACCCGTACAGCTAGAGACCCATTAAGTGAACCCGTACAGCTAGAGACCCATTAAGTGAACCCGTACAGCTAGAGACCCATTAAGTGAACCCGTACAGCTAGAGACCCATTAAGTGAACCCTCACAGCTAGAGACCCATTAAGTGAACCCTCACAGCTAGAGACCCATTAAGTGAACCCTACAGCTAGAGACCAGCTAGAGACCCATTAAGCTAGAACCCATTAAGTGAACAGCTAGAGACCCATTACAGCTGAACCATTAAGTGAACCCAGCTAGAGACCCATTAAGTGAACCCGTACAGCTAGAGACCCATTAAGTGAACCCATACAGCTAGAGACCCATTAAGTGAACCCGTACAGCTAGAGACCCATTAAGTGAACCCTTACAGCTAGAGACCCATTAAGTGAACCCTTACAGCTAGAGACCCATTAAGTGAACCCTTACAGCTAGAGACCCATTAAGTGAACCCGTACAGCTAGAGACCCATTAAGTGAACCCATACAGCTAGAGACCCATTAAGTGAACATGTACAGCTAGAGACCCATTAACTTGACAAAAGTATTGCACTATACAGGGAGCCTTTTTCAGACGCATGAAAAGTTTTAAAGCAGATGTAGTGGGTGTGTGTAGTTGTAGGTGTGTGTAGTTGTAGGTGTGTGTTGTTCTCACACCTCTACAGCAGTATCAGACCCCAGGCCTTGTTTCTGAAGCGCTTCCTCTCGTTTCATCTTGGGCTTCTCTGTCCGCGTGTGCCACACCAACACCTGTCAATCACACACACACACACACACACACACACACACACACACACACACACACACACACACGACGTTTAAACATCCCCCCTACACCATCAACAACCTCCCTACACTAAAAACATCACCAGTTCAACACCACTATTCTATCTTTAGCAACCCCCCCCCCTTATCCACACCCAACACACACCTTAGTACAATTCTCCGCCTTAGGTTCCAGTTCATCCATGGTAACCAATCCCTGCAGGAAGCTGCTTTCCAAGAACCCCATCGGTGCGTCGCCGTCGAAACATGCGTCCTGATTGGCTATCACCAGCTTGAGCGACACGGCGAAGCCAGCCATGTCCAATGGGAAGGGGCGGCTGGGGCGCCAGCCAGTATGGAAGCGTACAACCTTACCCCCCTCGACCACAGGTCTCTCATATCTCATCCCTCCCACCAGGCCGACTGGCCACACAGACACACGCTGGGTACCACGCATCTAGAGAGAGAGATGTTAGACACACTGGGTACCACACATCTAGAGAGAGAGATGTTAGACACACTGGGTACCACACATCTAGAGAGAGAGATGTTAGACACACACTGGGTACCACACATCTAGAGAGAGAGATGTTAGACACACTGGGTACCACACATCTAGAGAGAGAGATGTTAGACACACACTGGGTACCACACATCTAGAGAGAGAGATGTTAGACACACTGGGTACCACAAATCTAGAGAGAGAGATGTTAGACACACGCTGGGTACCACAAATCTAGAGAGAGAGATGTTAGACACACGCTGGGTACCACACATCTAGAGAGAGATGTTAGACACACGCTGGGTACCACACATCTAGAGAGAGATGTTAGACACACGCTGGGTACCACACATCTAGAGAGAGATGTTAGACACACGCTGGGTACCACACATCTAGAGAGAGAGATGTTAGACACACACTGGGTACCACACATCTAGAGAGAGAGATGTTAGACACACGCTGGGTACCACACATCTAGAGAGATGTTAGACACACGCTGGGTACCACACATCTAGAGAGATGTTAGACACACACTGGGTACCACACATCTAGAGAGAGAGATGTTAGACACACGCTGGGTACCACACATCTAGAGAGAGAGATGTTAGACACACGCTGGGTACCACACATCTAGAGAGAGAGATGTTAGACACACGCTGGGTACCACACATCTAGAGAGAGAGATGTTAGACACGCTGGGTACCACACATCTAGAGAGAGAGATGTTAGACACGCTGGGTACCACACATCTAGAGAGAGAGATGTTAGACACGCTGGGTACCACACATCTAGAGAGAGAGATGTTAGACACACGCTGGGTACCACACATCTAGAGAGATGTTAGACACACGCTGGGTACCACACATCTAGAGAGAGAGATGTTAGACACACGCTGGGTACCACACATCTAGAGAGAGAGATGTTAGACACATGCTGGGTACCACACATCTAGAGAGAGAGATGTTAGACACACGCTGGGTACCACACATCTAGAGAGATGTTAGACACATGCTGGGTACCACACATCTAGAGAGAGATGTTAGACACATGCTGGGTACCACACATCTAGAGAGATGTTAGACACACGCTGGGTACCACACATCTAGAGAGATGTTAGACACATGCTGGGTACCACACATCTAGAGAGATGTTAGACACATGCTGGGTACCACACATCTAGAGAGATGTTAGACACATGCTGGGTACCACACATCTAGAGAGATGTTAGACACATGCTGGGTACCACACATCTAGAGAGATGTTACAGACAAGTTTTAAACTAGTCACAAGAATGCAATACACCAGTGGGTGATAGTTAAATATAGTTCTTAATTTTGTGGTTCATGGCATCCCGAGTGGCCACTAGAAATCTTGGTTCGAGTCCAGGCTCTGTCGCAGCCGGCCGCGAACCGCACAATTGGCCCAGCATCGTCCGGGTTAAGGGTGGGTTGGGCCGGCAGGGATATTCTTGTCCCATTGCGACTTCTGCCTCTGACACGGTTAGCAGGTGTACGGTGTTTCCTCCGACACATTGGTGTGGCTTTCTTCCGGGTTAAGCGGGAATTGTGTCAAGAAGCAGTGCGGCTTGGTTGGGTTGTGTTTCGGAGGAAGCAGGACTCTCGACCTTCGCCTCTCTCTCGAGCCCGTACGGGAGTTTCAGCGATGAGACAAGACTAACTACCAATTGGATGCCACGAAATTGGGGAGAATAAAGGGGTAAAAAAAACACAATTTTGTGGTTAATTTTGAAAGCTAAACTTCAATGTCTTGTTGGTTGTCAAGTCAATTATACTATACCAAGTCTATTTCTTGAAAAGAGGAAGTTAACTCAGAATATTTTGGGCAATGAGCTGGCACAGCCCCCATGGTTGAAGAGCTAGAAGACGTCAGATCCTGTGCATCTGTCTCCTACCTCCTCAAATAGCTGTAGGCTGTATGTGTTGTCATCGTCAGCGAAGTAGACCACCCCCAGCTGTGTGTCTGCTCCAGGCTGCCCCCTCCTGTCCTCTCTCAGCCACCGCAGCCCCTCGTTCCTCTGCTCCGCCCCGCGGGGTTTCAACCAGCTAGGGTCACCCTGGGGGAATGACCATTCAATAAATCAAATGATAAATCCATCAATCAATATGGTAATTTTATTAATTCTTTGTTTTAATTTAAATGTAGACCCTGTAGGAGTTTGGAAGTGAGTAAATAAGGATGTGTATCAGATTTCTTTATATAATGCAGTTAGCTATCTAGGCATTGTGAGATCTGGCAGATGACTGACACGCAAAATAGTGTGCCTGGTCAGCGACCGGATCTGAACCCACCTCCTGTAGTTTGCGGTCGCGTGGTGTGGGAGTGTGGAGGTGTGTGTAGGCCAGGCCACTGGAGGCCAGGAACCCAGAGACCAGAGGGGTTTTATGGGGAGAGTCTTCCACCAGTATCCAATGGAGCTGAGGGACATGGAGGAACGTCTGGGCAAGCCGGGTTAACTCGGCTTTCTGGACAAACCTAGAGAAAGGGATGGAGAGAATGTTAGAGATGGAGCAAGGAAAGGAAAGAGCGAGGGAAGAGACAACAGGCGGTAGAGAAA
The DNA here is from genome assembly GCF_023373465.1 of Oncorhynchus keta. Lineage (NCBI taxonomy): Eukaryota > Metazoa > Chordata > Actinopteri > Salmoniformes > Salmonidae > Oncorhynchus > Oncorhynchus keta. The sequence continues at coordinate 76,050,797 of NC_068455.1, read as the reverse complement.
GTGTGTGTGTCTCTCTCCATCTTCCTACCTGGTGTAGGTTGGTGTGATGACGTAGATGGTGGGTTGGGCCGGTTTCACTGCTAGTTTTTGAGGGAGTTTGGTGGGCTCAGCCTTCCTCATCTGCTCCTGCAGCCGGTGCAGTTCCCCCCGCAGACGAGAGATAGTACGGTCCTTGGGCATGTCATGCTCTGCACAGTCACAGCGCTGGCCTGAGGACAGAAACAGGTTACACAGTCAGTTAAGGTGTCAATTGAAATGCAGCCCAATTCCTGTCTCCCATTCAGTCAATTGAAATGCAGCCCAATTCCTGTCTCCCATTCAGTCAATTGAAATGCAGCCCAATTCCTGTCTCCCATTCAGTCAATTGAAATGCAGCCCAATTCCTCTCTCCCATTCAGTCAATTGAAATGCAGCCCAATTCCTGTCTCCCATTCAGTCAATTGAAATGCAGCCCAATTCCTGTCTCCTATTCAGTGCACTACATCTCATGGAAGTAAAGGTTAGTTAGGACCAAAGCCATATATTTATATATCTTATTTGTAAAGGTATTGCTCTGGTTAGGACTATGTTCACCAAACAACAATTGTCTCAATAACGATGTGATACATTCCTGTGAGACTACTGATCTAAGAGGACTTCATAGGACTGTCAGTGATAACAAAGGAGAGGAGACAGGGGAAAGGAACCAAGAGAGATGCGGACAGGATACAAGTAAAGGTGACGAGGAAAGAGAAGACAAGGAAAGGAGAGATAGACAGTCTTACCAAGCTGCATGAGAGCGTAGATGAGGCCCATAAGTGAGACCATGAAGTAGAGGACAAACACGGTCTTCAGTTTTAACTTCATCCTAGTAGCCATGGCAACCCGCCGGCTACACACACACAACATTGGACAGAAAACCAATTTGTCAGAAGAAATACACAAGCTAACCACTAGACACGCAAACCAATTATTAGTTTGTTTCTGCTTAGCCAATTGCTTTGTTGTCATTAGTAAACTGGCCACTGACTCATGAGACGGCGAAATAAGCGAAAGGTAGCTATGATGTCTCGCTGTGTTATTAGCTAGCTAATGTTACATTTTCGGTTAGCTAGCTAGCTACTATCTATGTATTCCTGTTTGCTGGAAAGCCAGGGAGCAATTGCTCACCAGCTACCTAGCCCGTTAGCCAGGTTTAGAGGTAGTTAGCCACCGTCGTTAGCCATCTATGGACACTTACCGGGAATAACGTCGTTACTCGTATTAGGTCTTGTGAGCCACCAATTTCTTCATTTATGGCTTTTTGGGGAAGGCATTAGTTATAAATGCACCCCAATTAGATGGGCGATAAATCATCAATTCAGTTAGTTAGCTACGTATGAAATATTTGATGGATACCAACAACTTCCGGCTTGAGGGTACGGCACACAAAGAAATCCCCCGGAATAAAGTAGGCATGAATAAAGTTTCCGGGTTAACTACATTTCACAGAACGCGGCAAGAAATTCTAATGAATACATACAGCTATAGAGCCTCCATCCTACTAAACTGTAGCAGTTACAGATCCATACAGCTATAGAGCCTCCATCCTACTAAACTGTAGCAGTTACAGATCCATACAGCAATAGAGCCTCCATCCTACTAAACTACACTGTAGCAGTTACAGATCCATACAGCTATAGAGCCTCCATCCTACTAAACTGTAGTAGTAACAGATCCATACAGCTATAGAGCCTCCATCCTACTACACTGTAGTAGTAACAGATCCATACAGCTATAGAGCCTCCATCCTACTAAACTACACTGTAGTAGTTACAGATCCATACAGCTATAGAGCCTCCATCCTACTAAACTACACTGTAGCAGTTACAGATCCATACAGCTATAGAGCCTCCCACAGACTCCCATCTAGAGAGACTCACAGACTCCCATCTAGAGAGACTCACAGACTCTCATCCAGAGAGACCCACAGACTCCCATCTAGAGAGACTCACAGACTCCCATCTAGAGAGACCCACAGACTCTCATCTAGAGAGACCCACAGACTCTCATCTAGAGAGACCCACAGACTCCCATCCAGAGAGAGACCCACATACTCTCATCTAGGGAGACCCACAGACTCTCATCTAGAGAGACCCACAGACTCTCAACTAGAGAGACCCACAGACGCCCATCTAGAGAGACCCACAGACGCCCATCTAGAGACACCCATAGACTCTCATCTAGAGAGACCCACACTCCCATTCAGAGAGACTCACAGACTCCCATCTAGAGAGACCGACAGACTCTCATCTAGAGAGACCCACACTCCCATTCAGAGAGACCCACAGACTCTCATCTAGAGAGACCCACAGACTCCCATCCAGAGAGACTCACAGACTCCCATCTAGAGAGACCCACAGACTCTCATCTAGAGAGACCCACAGGAGCAAACAGGGTCAAGTGCCCCTCCCAAGGGCACGTCGACCAATTGGGACCCGAACCAATTTGGGCCACCGGCCCAAGCTCTAAATCACCAGGCCGCCGACCCCCCCCCATTGTCCCCTGAACCCCCCTCCATACCCCACCCCCAAGATGCACCTCAGCTCAACTTCGAGTTTCATAGCAAAGTGTCTGAATACTTATGTAAATAAGGTATTTCTGTTTAAAAAAACAAAACATTTTCACAAATAGTTGCTCCCTGTCTGGGGGTACTTTTGTGGTGGTAAAGTGGGAGATTTGTACAGGGTAAAAGGGATCTTGAAGAAGGAAGGCTATCACTCCATTTTGCAACGCCATGCCATACCCCGTGGATGGCGCTTAATCGGAGCCAATTTCCTCCTACAACAGGACAATGAACCAAAGCACAGCTCCAAACGATGCAAGAACTACTGAGGGAAGAAGCAGTCAGCTGGTATTCGGTCTATAATGGAGCGGCCAGCACAGTCACCGGATCTCAACCCTATTGGGTTGTTGTGGGAGCAGCTTGACTGTATGGTACGTAAGAAGTGCCCATCAAGCCAATCCAACTTGTGGGAGGTGCTTCAGGAAGCATGGGGTGAAATCTCTTCAGATCACTTCAACAAATTGAAAACTAGAATGCCAAGGCTGTAATTGCTGAAAGTGGAGGATACTTTGACAAAAGCAAAGTTTGAAGGACACAATTCAATTAAAAATCATTATTTATAACCAACATCTTAGCTATATTTCCTATTCATTTTGCAACTCATTTCATTTATGTTTTCATGGAAAACAATAACATTTCTAGGTGACCGCAAACTTTTGAACGGTAGTGTATATATATATATATATATATATATATATATATATATATATATATATATACACACACAGTGCCTTGCGAAAGTATTCGGCCCCCTTGAACTTTGCGATCTTTTGCCACATTTCAGGCTTCAAACATAAAGATATAAAACTTTATTTTTTTGTGAAGAATCAACAACAAGTGGGACACAATCATGAAGTGGAACGACATTTATTGGATATTTCAAACTTTTTTAACAAAAAAAACATGGAAAAATGTCTGTTTTAATAAAATGCAAATAAATTACTTAAAAATCATACAATGTGATTTTCTGGATTTTTGTTTTAGATTCCGTCTCTCACAGTTGAAGTGTACCTATGATATATATACCTCTACATGCTTTGTAAGTAGGAAACACTGATGATTTTTCAGGTTATCAAATACTTGTTCTCCCCACTGTATGTAAGGATTATTGATTACTATTATTTGTGCCCTGGTCCTATAAGAGCTCTTTGTCACTTCCCACGAGTCGGGTTGTGACAAAAACTCTCACTCATTCTTATGTTTAATAAATGTATTGTATAGTGTGTGTGTGGCAGGCTTACAATTAAGGCAAAAAAACATTTGAGAGTGCGCTGACCCTGGTGCTAGAGGGGGAGACGTAGCTGGAGGTTGAACGTTTGAAGGGGTACTGGACGATAAAAAGTTTGGGTACCACTGTCCTAGATAAAGGACAGACACTTCAAAAACCTTATTCCTTATGATTTATTTTTTGACTGTCTGGTACTTTCTTGCCACGTATGAATGTGTTATTTAATGTGTTTCTATGGGGGTTGGTAGTAAAGGCCAAATTCAATATTTAATGATACCTACAGGGGTCCTAAAATTCTATAGCTAAATGATCCATGGTATTACCTTAAAACAAATGTATATGTTAGCTTAGTAGACCCCCCAATCCCCTTTAAGAGATGAACTATTTATTTTTTCTTGCAAAAGGTATTTTTCTGTGCACTATATCAGCACACACAGCCTTTTATCCGAAGAAGTCAATTTGAAATGAAACACATTTTTGGTGGGAAAATGCTTTCATGCAGAAATTAGCATATTCACATGAAAATCTGTCGGCAATTAGATGGAAACATAGCTAATGATTGCCTGGAGTTTCTTGTTGAAATAAAGTCTACAAATCTGTGTGTGTGTGTGTGTAGGTATCCCCTAGCCAAATCAGACTAGGCAGTTGCAGTTTAGTTTTATCGTGCATTCAGAAAGTATTCAGACCCCTTGACATTTTACACATTTTGTTACATTACAGCCTTATTCTAAAATGGATTACATTGTTCCTCTCTCAATCTACACACACAATACCTCATAATGACATCACAATACCCCATAATGACATCACAATACCCCATAATGACATCACAATACCCCATAATGAAGAAGAAAAAACAGTCTTTTAGACATTTTTGTAAATAAAATAAAATATCTAAAAAAACATCACATTTACATAAGTATTCAGACCCATTTACATTTACATTTAAGTCATTTAGCAGACGCTCTTATCCAGAGCGACTTACAAATTGGTGCATACACCTTATGACAACCAGTGGAACAGCCACTTGCATCTAAATCTTGTTGGGGGAGAAGGGGGGTGAGAAGGATTACTTACCCTTACTTACCCTATCCTAGGTATTCCTTGAAGAGGTGGGGTTTCAGGTGTCTCCGGAAGGTGGTGATTGACTCCGCTGTCCTGGCGTCGTGAGGGAGTTTGTTCCACCATTGGGGGCCAGAGCAGCGAACAGTTTTGACTGGGCTGAGCGGGAACTGTACTTCCTCAGTGGTAGGGAGGCGAGCAGGCCAGAGGTGGATGAACGCAGTGCCCTTGTTTGGGTGTAGGGCCTGATCAGAGCCTGGAGGTACTGAGGTGCCGTTCCCCTCACAGCTCCGTAGGCGAGCACCATGGTCTTGTAGCGGATGCGAGCTTCAACTGGAAGCCAGTGGAGAGAGCGGAGGAGCGGGGTGACGTGAGAGAACTTGGGAAGGTTGAACACCAGACGGGCTGCGGCGTTCTGGATGAGTTGTAGGGGTTTAATGGCACAGGCAGGGAGCCCAGCCAACAGCGAGTTGCAGTAATCAAGACGGGAGATGACAAGTGCCTGGATTAGGACCTGCGCCGCTTCCTGTGTGAGGCAGGGTCGTACTCTGCGGATGTTGTAGAGCATGAACCTACAGGAACGGGACACCGCCTTGATGTTAGTTGAGAACGTCAGGGTGTTGTCCAGGATCACGCCAAGGTTCTTAGCGCTCTGGGAGGAGGACCCTTTACTCAGTACTTTGTTGAAGCACCTTTGGCAGTGATTACAGCCTTGAGTTTTCTTGGGTATGACGCTACAAGCTTGGCACACCTGTATTTGGGGAGTTTCTCCCATTCTTCTCTGGAGATCCTCTCAAGCTCTGTCAGGTTGGATGGGGAGCGTCGCTGCACAGCTATTTTCAGGTCTCTCCAGAGATATTAGATCGGGTTCAAGTCCGGGCTCTGGCTGGGCCACTCAAAAGACTTTCAGAGACATTTCATTTTTATTTGTACCTCTTTTTCGTGGTATCCAATTGGCAGTCTTGTCTCATCGCTGCAACTCCCATTTGGACGCGGGAGAAGCAAAGGTCAAGAGAGTCCTCTTCCAAAACACAACCTAACCAAGCCACACTGCTTCTTGCCCACTTAACCCGGCAGCCAGCCACACCAAAGTGTTGGAGGAAACACCGTACACCTGGCGACCAGCATGCACTGCATCCAGCATGCCACAGGAGTCACTAGAGCACGATGGGACAAGGACATCCCTGCCGGCCAAACCCTCCCCTAAACCGGACGATGCTGGGCCAATGGATCTCCCGGTCACGGCCGGCTGCGACAGAGCCTGGACTCGAACCCAGCTAGCACTGTGATGCAGTGCCTTAGACCACTGTGCCACTCGGGAGGCCTGACATTCAGAGACTTGTCCCGGAGCCACTCCTGCCTTGTCTTGGCTGTGTGCTTAAGGTCGTTGTCCTGCTGGAAGGTGAAACTTCGCTCTAGTCTGAGGTCCTGAGCGCTCTGGAGCAGGTTTTCATCAAGGATCTCTCTCTCTCTGTACTTTGCTCTGCTCATCTTCACCTTGATCCTGAATAGTCTCCCAGTCCCTGTCGGTGAAAAACATCCCCACAGCATGATGCTGTCACCACCATGCCAGGTTTCCTCCAGAAGTGACGCTTGGCATTAAGACCGAAGAGTTCAATCTTTGTTTCTTCAGACCGGAGAATCTTGTTTCTCATGGTCTGAGAGTCCTTGGGTGCCTTTTGGCAAACTCCAAGAGGGCTGTCATGTGCCTTTTACTGAGGAGTGGCTTCCGTCTGGCTACTCTACCATAAAGGCCTAATTGGTGGAGTGCTGCAGAGATGGTTGTCCTTCTGGAAGGTTCTCTCATCTCCACAGAGGAACTCTGGAGCTTTGAGAGTGACCATCAGGTTCTTGGTCACCTCTCTGACCAAGACCCTTTTCCCCGATTGCCCAGTTTGGCCGGGCGGCCAGCTCTAGGAAGAGTCTTGGTGGTTTCGAAATTCTTCCATTTAAGAATGATGAAGGCCATGTTTTGGGGGACGTTCAATGCTGCAGAAATCTTTTGGTACCCTTCCCCAGATCTGTGCCTCAACACGATCCTGTCTCGGAGCTCTACGAACAATTCCTTCAGCCTCATGGCTTGGGTTTTTGCTCTGACAACTGTGGGACTTTATACCTTATATCTTTCCAAATCATGTCCAATCAATTGAATTTACCACAGGTGGACTCCAATCAAGTTGTAGAAACATCTCAAGGATGATCTTTTTTTTGGTGATAGTTACAGTCTTGTCCCATCGCTGCAACTCTCCTAGGGACTCAGGAGAGGCGAAGGACGAGAGCCATATGCGTCCTCCAAAACACGACCCTGCTTCTTGATGCTCGCTTAACCTGGAAGCCAGCTGCACCAATGTGTTGGAGGAAACACCTTTCAACCGAAATCAGCTTACAGGCACCCGGCCCTCCACAAGGATTTGCTAGAACGTAACCCTGACGACGCTAGGCCAATTGTGAGCCGCCTCATGGGTCTCCCGGTCACGGTCGGCTCTGACACAGCCTGGGATCGAACGTGGGGCTGTAGTGATGCCGCTGCGCCACTCAGGGGGCCCAATCTCAACATTGATCAATGGAAACAGGATACACTTGAGTTCAATTTCGATTCTCATGGCAAAGGGTCTGAATACTTCTGTAAATAAGGTACTTAAATTTCTAAAAACCTGTTTTCGCTTTGTCATTATGGTGTATTACATATAGATTGAGGAAAAACATTAATTTAATTAATTTTAGTATAAGGCTGTAACGTAATAAAATGTGGAAAAAGTCTAGGAGTCTGAATACTTTCCGAATGCACCGTATAAAGCCGTTAAAAAAAAACTCCCACCGTACCTAACATCACTACAGACCCGAGTCTCCACCCCGGTCTCAGGGGTGGAAAACTCTGGAAAGTCCTTTGGTCTTTGGTGAGTAAACCAGCTTCAAGTTTTTGCATGTTACTTGTGGAACAATTTTCACAATCTTCAATTTGATGTTCGGGTTCCTCTACGGCAATTCAGAAAGCTGATTTTTTTTTAACGAGTGTTTATATTTCTGCTTGCATTTTATATTTCGTGTATATTTTCTGTTAATTCAGGGCTCATCTGTGAAGAAAAAAAAACAACAACCTGGTCTCACTGACTGATAGAAAACAGAAAATACTACACTACTTTAGACCAGGACCCACAATGATCTGGTCTAAAGTAGTTCACTATTTAAGGAATAAGGGTGGCATTTGGGATTTACGCACCGGTAACTGGTAACTACATCAAACTAAATATATAATAAACCAGGACAACTGGAACAGTAGTCAAACAAGTTTCCTTTATTTGTAACATACAAATAAAACACTGACAAGGTTGAAATGACCGTTTCGTTTTTTCCCCTCCTTTCATCGTTGTCAGTTAATAATGAAATCAGTCACAGGACAGGTACACTCATTGTCCAACATTGAGTTTAAATGTCATTTTTTAAAACCTAAACAATTGTTTTACCTGTAAAAAGCAAATAGAAACCAATCCAATGAATCTGTAACAGATTATATACAGACAGAAGGAGACAATGATCGATAGAAACAAATAAGAGAGTTGATCACGAGGGAAAATATTCAAACAGGTCATACTAAAGTCCGATTTATTTATCTTTTCTTAATTATGTAGAAACGTTTATTCCCTAAACTAAATGGGATTTTCAATTTAAACAAAAGCGGTCCCCGCACCACCTGACCAAAGCCACCAATCCAGGTAGCGGATACAGATCTGGGATCAGAACCCTAACCACCCTGTCCCCACGTCCCAACAGAGTTGGTGCTAAAACAAGTTGCCTCTGACCTATAAAAATAGGATTTCTAGAAGAAGCCTATGACCATTTTAGTACTTCCATTTATATGCCCGAACTAACCGCTGATCTCAGGTGAGGAACGTTGTCACCGGTTTCCAAGACCGAGATGAAGCCTAGTCCTGGATTTAAAAAGCATTCATTTTTTTTTAGTCCAGGACAAAGTAAAATTTGAGGTGGGAAATCTGATACTAGATCTGTGGTTAGGGGCGTCTTATTTTTCCCCCCAAACTATTTGACCGTAACATAGTTGCTAAGAAACACGAAGAAGAGATGGTTGTTAGTGTCAGTTGGGATTTGAACCTGAGACAGACATGGTCTGTAGAATATTATCTGGTTGGAAAGTAGAAAACAAAACGAGTGATTGTACTTACCTGACAGTTTATCTTTATACAATGCACAAGGAAAAAAAATGTCAACGTTTTTTGTTGTAGTTTCTTTTGTCGTTTTAATAAAGCATTAAACTTCGAGCCTGGGTGAGATGCCAGTGTTGAGTATCTTCCCGGTCACTGGGGAGACATCCCAAATATAACCCTATTCCTTAGTGCACTACATTTAACCAGAGACCTATGGGCATTAGCATGCCATGTGGGATACAAACACACAGCACAGAGGTGGGTTTCTAGTGTCTATATGTGAAACCCTTCAATCTGGCAACCCAGATCTGCCAGCCACTATAACCTGAAGGTTTCTGTACGTAACAGAGATGGCAACAATTACTACCCTACGGCCCTGTTCAAAAGTAGTGCACTATATTATATATAATGGTACTGCGTGTGTGTATATATATATAGTACTAGTCAAAAGTTGACACCTAAGTCAGTCCAGGGTTTCATTATTTATAAAAAAAATTGTTGAATAATTGTTGAATAATAGTGAAGAAATCAAAACTATGAAATAACACACGGTAACCAAAAAATATATTTTATATTTGAGATTCTTCAAAGTATCCATCCTTTTCCTTGATGACAGCTTTGCATACGCTTGGCATTCTCTCAACCAGATCATGAGGAAGTCACCTGGAATGCATTTCAATTAACAGGTGTGTCTTGTTAAAAGTTAATTTGTGGAATTTATTTCCTTCTTAATGTGTTTGAGCCAATCTGTTGTGTTGTGACCAGGTAGGGTTGGTATACAGAAGATAGCCCTATTTGGTAAAAGACCAAGTCCATATTATGGCAAGAACAGCTCAAATAAGCAAAGAGAAACGACAGTCCATCATTACTTTAAGACATGAAGGTCAGTCAATACGGAACTTTGAAAGTTTCTTCAAGTGCAGTCGCAAAAACCATCACTATGATGAAACTGGCTCTCATGAGGACCGCCACAGGAAAGAAAGACCCAGAGTTGCCTCTGCTGCAGAGGATGAGTTCATTAGTTACCAGCCTGATTCACGCAGCCCAAATAAATGCTTCAGAGTTCAAGTAACAGACGCATCTCAACATCAACTGTCCAGAGGAGACCATGGGAATCAGGTTACTACATGAATCCATGTGTTACTTCATAGTAGTGATGTCTTCACTATTATTCTTCAAAGTAGAATTTTAATTTAAAAAAAAATTAATTAAGAAAAACCCTCAAATGATCAGGCGTCCTAAC
>NC_068455.1:75988017-76033017 GCF_023373465.1 Oncorhynchus keta | reverse complement strand
CTGGTCACGATGGCAACACCCATCCGTGGGCACGCGCTCCAGCACGTGTATCTCACTGATCATCCCTAAAGCCAACACCTCATTCTAGCATATTTCGTTCCATTACTCTGCTGCCTGTGACTGGAACAAATTGCAAAATGCTGAAGTTGAGACTTTATCTCCCTCACCAACTTCAAACATCAGCTATCCGACTTTAACCGATCGCTGCAGTTGTACATAGTCTATAGGTAAATAGCTCACCCTTTTCACCTACCTCATTCCCATACTGTTTTTATACTGTTTTCATTTATTTACTTTTCTGCTCTTTTGCACACCAATATCTCTACCTGTACATGACCATCTGATCATTTATCACTCCAGTGTTAATCTGCAAAATTGTATTATTGGCCAACCTCCTCATGCCTTTTGCACACATTGTATATAGACTGCCCATTTTTTCTACTGTGTTATTGACTTGCTAATTGTTTACTCCATGTGTAACTCTGTGTTGTCTGTTCACACTGCTATGCTTTATTTTGGCCAGGTTTGCAAATGAGAACTTGTTCTCAACTAGCCTACCTGGTTAAATAAAGGTGTTCTCAACTGGCCTACCTGGTTAAATAAAGGTGTTCTCAACTAGCCTACCTGGTTAAATAAAGGTGTTCTCAACTAGCCTACCTGGTTAAATCAAAGGTGTTCTCAACTAGCCTACCTGGTTAAATAAAGGTGTTCTCAACTAGCCTACCTGGTTAAATAAAGGTGTTCTCAACTAGCCTACCTGGTTAAATAAAGGTGTTCTCAACTAGCCTACCTGGTTAAATAAAGGGTTCTCTTTAAGTTAACTAGCCTACCTGGTTAAATAAAGGTGTTCTCAACTGGCCTACCTGGTTAAATAAAGGTGTTCTCAACTAGCCTACCTGGATAAATAAAGGTGTTCTCAACTAGCCTACCTGGATAAATAAAGGTGTTCTCAACTAGCCTACCTGGATAAATAAAGGTGTTCTCAACTAGCCTACCTGGTTAAATAAAGGTGTTCTCAACTAGCCTACCTGGTTAAATAAAGGTGTTCTCAACTGGCCTACCTGGTTAAATAAAGGTGTTCTCAACTGGCCTACCTGGTTAAATAAAGGTGTTCTCAACTAGCCCACCTGGTTAAATAAAGGTGTTCTCAACTAGCCCACCTGGTTAAATAAAGGTGTTCTCAACTAGCCTACCTGGTTAAATAAAGGTGTTCTCAACTAGCCCACCTGGTTAAATAAAGGTGTTCTCAACTAGCCTACCTGGTTAAATAAAGGTGTTCTCAACTAGCCTACCTGGTTAAATAAAGGTGAAAAACAACAACAAAAAAAAACCGACTCTTTAAAAAAAGGGGGGATATTACCAACAAGTAATTACCAGTTGGAGGGGATTTCCCCCCTCACGTGTGCTCACATTTACAAGAAGAAAAAGGCTCTTTCGACAGACTAGTGTCCTGCTCAGGGGGTTTCCTTGAACAACAAGCTGCCTCACACACTACAGAATAGGAGATCACCATAGGGCAGGAGCCTCAGACAAGGAAACATTTAAAACATTTTTTTTTTAAATAAACAAAAAAGTAAACTGTACTATACAATAACATTTCAATACTACTAGCTATAGCAAAGATGCTAATAACTAACCCAAGATGAGCCAGTTGTTTCCAATGAGAGAAAATGAATCCTAGTGGGCAGAACAAGCAAGGAGGTGGGCAGAGCCAAGCACGAGCTAGTGAGATCCTATTGACACATTCTAGCATATATTTGTGTATTTCCGCTAGGGAAGACCTACTCTAAGTGTGCATGAACTCAATTCACTCTTGCACTCAAAGAAAACTTTTGTTGACTTTATCCGTTGCCAAAGTTTTTTATTAAAATAAATAAATAAATATATAATATATATATATATTTTAATAAAAAACTGTTTATCCACTGTTCATAACAGATTACAGTTTTTGGAAACCAAAAATTGCATTGAGAGCAAATGTTTTATGGATGGGAAAATGTGCAGAATGTTGGCCAAAATCCATCTCGCTCCATCTTCTCCCACTGCCTGCCACTGGGCCTCCTCTCATCACCACAGTGTCTTGCCAAAGTATTCACCCCCTTGGCATTTTTCATATTTTACAACATACAACATGCCTACCACTTTGAAAATGCAAAATATTTGTGAAACAAACCAGAAATAATACAAAACTTGAGTGTACATAACTATTCAATCCCCCCAAAGTCAATATTTTGTAGAGCCACATTTTGCAGCAATTACAGCTGCAAGTCTCTTGGGGTATGTCTCTATAAGCTTGGCACATCTAACCACTGGGATTTTTGCCCATTAATCAAGGCAAACCTGCTCCAGCTCCTTCAAGTTGGATGGGTTCCGCTGGTGTACAGCAATCTTTAAGTCATACCACAGATTCTCAATTGGATTCAGGTCCAGGCCATTCCAAGACATTTAAATGTCTCCCCTTAAACCACTCGAGTGTTGCTTTAGCAGTATGCTTAGAGTCATTGTCCTGCTGGAAGGTGAACCTCCGTCCCAGTCTTAAATCCCTGGAAAACAAACAGGTTTCCCTCAAGAATTTCCCTGTATTTAGCACCATCCATCATTCCTGCAATTCTGACCCGTTTCCTAGTCCCTGCCGATGAAAAACATCCCCATAGCATGATGCTGCCACCACCATGCTTCACTGTGGGGATAGTAATTTCGGGGTGATGAGGTGTTGGGTTTGTGCCAGACATAGCGATTTCCTTAATGTCCAAAAAGCTCAATTGTAGTCTCCTCTGACCAGAGCACCTTCTTCCATCTGTTTAGGGAGTCTCCTACATGCCTTTTGGCCAACACCAAACATTTGCTTATTTTTTTCTTTAATTGAGCAATGGCTTTTTTTCTGGCCAATCTTCCACAAAGCCCAGCTCTGTGGAGTGCACGGCTTAAAGTGGTCCTATGGACAGATACTCCAATCTCCGTTGTGGAGCTTTGCAGCTCCTTCAGAGTTATCTGTGGTCTCTTTGTTGCCTCTCTGATTAATGCCCTCCTCACCTGGTCCGTGAGTTTTGGTGGGCGGTTCTCTCCTGGCAGGTTAGTTGTGGTGGGCGGTTCTCTCCTGGCAGGTTAGTTCTGGTGGGCGGTTCTCTCCTGGCAGGTTAGTTGTGGTGGGCGGTTCTCTCCTGGCAGGTTAGTTGTGGTGGGCGGTTCTCTCCTGGCAGGTTAGTTGTGGTGGGCGGTTCTCTCCTGGCAGGTTAGTTGTGGTGGGCGGTTCTCTCCTGGCAGGTTAGTTGTGGTGGGCGGTTCTCTCCTGGCAGGTTAGTTGTGGTGGGCGGTTCTCTCCTGGCAGGTTAGTTGTTGTGAGTTGTGGTGGGCGGTTCTCTCCCGGCAGGTTAGTTGTGGTGGGCGGTTCTCTCCTGGCAGGTTAGTTTGTGGTTCTCTCCTGGCAGGGGCGGTTCTCTCCTGGCAGGTTAGTTGTGGTGGGCGGTTCTCTCCTGGCAGGTTAGTTGTGGTGGGCGGTTCTCTCCTGGCAGGTTCTCTCCTAGTTGTGGTGGGCGGTTCTCTCCTGGCAGGTTAGTTGTGGTGGGCAGTTCTCTCCTGGCAGGCTAGTTGTGGTGGGCAGTTCTCTCCTGGCAGGCTAGTTGTGGTGGGCGGTTCTCTCCTGGCAGGTTAGTTGTGGTGGGCAGTTCTCTCCTGGCAGGCTAGTTGTGGTGGTTCTCTCCTGGGGCAGTTGTGGTGGGCAGTTCTCTCCTGGCAGGCTAGTTGTGGTGGTTCTCTCCTGGGGCAGTGGGCGGTTCTCTCCTGGCAGGCTAGTTGTGGTGGGCGGTTCTCTCCTGGCAGGTTAGTTGTGGTGGGCGGTTCTCTCCTGGCAGGCTAGTTGTGGTGGGCGGTTCTCTCCTGGCAGGCTAGTTGTGGTGGGCGGTTCTCTCCTGGCAGGCTAGTTGTGGTGGGCGGTTCTCTCCTGGCAGGTTAGTTGTGGTGGGCGGTTCTCTCCTGGCAGGTTAGTTGTGGTGGGCGGTTCTCTCCTGGCAGGTTAGTTGTGGTGGGCGGTTCTCTCCTGGCAGGCTAGTTGTGGTGGGCGGTTCTCTCCTGGCAGGTTAGTTGTGGTGGGCGGTTCTCTCCTGGCAGGCTAGTTGTGGTGGGCGGTTCTCTCCTGGGGCGGTTCTCTCCTGGCAGGTTAGTTGTGGTGGGCGGTTCTCTCCTGGCAGGTTAGTTGTGGTGGGCGGTTCTCTCCTGGCAGGTTAGTTGTGGTGGGCGGTTCTCTCCTGGCAGGTCCTGGCAGTTGTGGTGGGCGGTTCTCTCCTGGCAGGTTAGTTGTGGTGGGCGGTTCTCTCCTGGCAGGCTAGTTGTGGTGGGCGGTTCTCTCCTGGCAGGTTAGTTGTGGTGGGCGGTTCTCTCCTGGCAGGCTAGTTGTGGTGGGCGGTTCTCTCCTGGCAGGCTAGTTGTGGTGGGCGGTTCTCTCCTGGCAGGCGAGTTGTGGTGGGCGGTTCTCTCCTGGCAGGCTTGTCGTGGTGACATATACTTTCCATGTTTTAATAATGGATTTAAAATGGTGCTCCGTGGGATGTTCAAAGTTTCTGATATTGCTTTTTTTTTTAATAACCCAACCCTGATCTGTACTTCTCCACAACTTTGTCCCTGACCTGTTTGGAGAGCTCCTTGGTCTTCATGGTGCCGCTTGCTTGGTGGTACTGCAGACGCTGGTGCCTTTCAGAACAGGTGTATATATACACTGAGCTCATGTGACACTTAGGATTGCACACAGGTGGACTTCAATTAATTATGTGACTTCTGAAGGTAATTGTTTGCACCAGATCTTATTTTAGGAGCTCCATAGCAAAGGGGATGAATACATATACACACACACAACTTTTCCGTTTTTAAAAACTTACATTAAAAAAAAATATATATATATATATTTTTTTAGAAACAAGTTATTTTTTTTCCCATTTCATGTCACCAATTCGGACTATTGTGTTAATGTCCATTACATGAAATCCAAATAAAAATCTGATTTAAATGTACAGGTTGTAATGCAACAAAATAGGAAAAACACCAAGGTCAGTAGATACCTTTGCAAGGCTGTATTTGGTAGTGAGTGGAAACGTTGATGGGACGGTTCACATATACACACCCAGCAAAATATCTGGGTCATTCTCTCTGTGGCTATAGTAACAGTCAGTGCCACTTCCTGTAAAAGGAGACCGTGACAACCCCCTTACCAGTATAGCACCTCCTCCCCGCACTCGACATCGAATCGGAAGTGAGAGAAGGCCACGGGGGAGGAGTCTGTGTCTCGAGCCAGCAGATACCACGCCCTCTCGTCTTTCATCTCATCCCTCTTTTCTCTCTCCTTCCATCCCCACTCGCTTTGCTCATACCTGCAGCATAGAGGTCAGATGTCAAGCACTGACCTACGTGATTGGATGGAATGTGAGTAGTTTGTTGTGATTGGGTAAAGACTGTTAGCAGGAGTTAAATCGGGCTGGGTACCGCCTGGTCCGAGACGCCGGTACCTTTGGTTATTTGAATTTCCAGAACCAACAACATAAGTAATTTATAGCACAAAAATCAGACAAGCCCATAGCAGAATAATTGACCAATTCAGTTGTTCAGCCTGTCGCACTTCACGCGACAAAATAATATTCCTCTCCGGGAGCATTCAAATTACAGTACCACACACGGAGAGGAATATTCACTCCAGTCATTGTACACAAGTCAATGCCATGGCAAGTAACTCCTTCGAAATCAATTTTGAAAAAGAGGACCACTTGAGCTTCCCAGTGTTACTATACTATACTTATTTATCAAGTCCAAGACATTTTAGAAGCAGCGTTTTTAGCAGCGGGGGTCCAAGTCTTCAATATGTTGCTAACTAAACTTTAGGCTAGCTTGTTGATAGAGTTGATCTAGCTAATGATTAGCACAGTGGGGTACATGCAGACGGTCAACCCTCAGCCCATTTATTTCTAGCCACATCAGGTGATAACGCTCTGAACACTGATAATATGGACAGTGTGTTATTGGCCTCATGTCTGGAAGGAGGGGGGGTTGTATTTTAGTTGTCGTCATTTTATTTTGGAGTACAATGTTCTGTTCTATCCATCACCCCAATGACATCACTCCTCCCTCCTTCCCTCCCTTCCTCCCTCCTTACAGTGTTTGCATGTTGGTCCGGGTCAGCTCGTAGGCCCACTCCACAGACATGGGGTTGAGAGTGGACACTCTCTTACACTCGATCTGGAGATTCAATCTGGAAGATCAATAGAGCAGTTAGCTGAGCAATCTCTGTTTATCAGCCAGAGTCAGTAGCCACTTATCAGCCAGAGTCAGTAGCCACTTATCAGCCAGAGTCAGTAGCCACTTATCAGCCAGAGTCAGTAGCCACTTATCAGCCAGAGTCAGTAGCCACTTATCAGCCAGAGTCAGTAGCCACTTATCAGCCAGAGTCAGTAGCCACTTATCAGCCAGAGTCAGTAGCCACTTATCAGCCAGAGTCAGTAGCCACTTATCAGCCAGAGTCAGTAGCCACTTATCAGCCAGAGTCAGTAGCCACTTATCAGCCAGAGTCAGTAGCCACTTATCAGCCAGAGTCAGTAGCCACTTATCAGCCAGAGTCAGTAGCCACTTATCAGCCAGAGTCAGTAGCCACTTATCAGCCAGAGTCAGTAGCCACTTATCAGCCAGAGTCAGTAGCCACTTATCAGCCAGAGTCAGTAGCCACTTATCAGCCAGAGTCAGTCGCCACTTATCAGCCAGAGTCAGTAGACAACACCCATAGTAATAGAGGTGGACAATCTCTTACCCGTTTCTGTCATACTTTTTGAAGACTGGGAAAGCAGCCAAAGGGTCGTCCAGCTGTGGGAGGAGAGAGACAGAGAGAGAGACAGAGACACAGAGACACAGAGAGAGACACAGAGAGAGAGAGAGACAGAGAAACAGAGAAACAGACACAGAGAGAGAGAGACACACAGAGAGAGACACAGAGAGAGACACAGAGAGAGAGAGAGAGACACAGAGAGAGACACAGAGAGAGAGAGAGAGAGACAGAGACACAGACACAGAGAGAGAGAGACAGAGACACAGAGAGAGAGAGAGGAGAGAGAGGAGAGAGAGACAGAGACACAGAGAGAGAGAGACAGAGACAGAGAGAGAGAGAGGAGAGAGAGACAGAGACACAGAGAGAGAGGAGAGACAGAGACACACAGAGACAGAGACACACAGAGACACAGAGACAGAGAGACACACAGACACAGAGACAGAGAGACACACAGACACAGAGACAGAGAGACACACAGAGACAGAGAGACACACAGAGACACACAGAGACAGAGAGACACACAGAGACAGAGAGACACACAGAGAGACACACAGAGACAGAGAGACACACAGAGACAGAGAGACACACAGAGACAGAGAGACACACAGAGACAGAGAGACACACAGAGACAGAGAGACACACAGAGACAGAGAGACACACAGAGACAGAGAGACACACAGAGAGAGAGACACACAGAGAGAGAGACACACAGAGAGAGAGACACACAGAGAGAGAGACACACAGAGAGAGAGACACAGAGACAGAGAGACACAGAGACACACAGAGACAGAGAGAGAGAGAGGAGAGAGAGACAGAGACACAGAGAGACAGAGACACAGAGAGAGAGGAGAGACAGAGACACACAGAGACACACACAGAGACACAGAGACAGAGAGACACACAGACACAGAGACAGAGAGACACACAGACACAGAGACAGAGAGACACACAGAGACAGAGAGACACACAGAGACACACAGAGACAGAGAGACACACAGAGAGACACAGAGAGACACACAGAGACACACAGAGACAGAGAGACACACAGAGACAGAGAGACACACAGAGACAGAGAGACACACAGAGACAGAGAGACACACAGAGACAGAGAGACACACAGAGACAGAGAGACACACAGAGACAGAGAGACACACAGAGACAGAGAGACACACAGAGAGAGAGACACACAGAGAGAGAGACACACAGAGAGAGAGACACACAGAGACAGAGACACACAGAGACAGAGAGACACACAGAGACAGAGAGACACACAGAGACAGAGAGACACACAGAGACAGAGAGACACACAGAGACAGAGAGACACACAGAGACAGAGAGACACACAGAGAGACACACACAGAGAGAGACACAGAGACAGAGAGACACAGAGACAGAGAGACACACAGAGACAGAGAGACACACAGAGACAGAGAGACACAGAGACAGAGAGACACACAGAGACAGAGAGACACACAGAGACAGAGAGACACACAGAGACAGAGAGACACACAGAGACAGAGAGACACACAGAGACAGAGAGACACACAGAGACAGAGAGACACACAGAGACAGAGAGACACACAGAGACAGAGAGACACACAGAGACAGAGAGACACACAGAGACAGAGAGACACACAGAGACAGAGAGACACACAGAGACAGAGAGACACACAGAGACAGAGAGACACACAGAGACACACAGAGAGACAGACACCGACACACAGAGAGACAGACACCGACACAGACACCGAGACAGACACCGAGACAGACACCGAGACAGACACCGAGACAGACACCGAGACAGACACCGAGACAGACACAGACACCGACACAGAGACAGACACCGACACAGAGACAGACACCGACACAGAGACAGACACCGAGACAGACACGACACAGAGACAGACACACACAGAGACAGACACACAGAGACAGACACCGACACAGACAGACACAGAGACAGACACCACACAGAGACAGACACAGACACCGACACAGAGACAGACACCGACACAGAGACAGACACCGACACAGAGACAGACACCGACACAGAGACAGACACCGACACAGAGACAGACACCGACACAGAGACAGACACCGACACAGACACAGACACCGACACCGAGACAGACACCGAGACAGACACCGAGACAGACACCGAGACAGACACCGACACAGAGACAGACACCGACACAGAGACAGACACCGACACAGAGACAGACACCGACACAGAGACAGACACCGACACAGACACAGACACCGACACAGAGACAGACACCGACACAGAGACAGACACCGACACAGAGACAGACACCGACACAGAGACAGACACCGACACAGACACCGACACAGAGACAGACACCGACACAGAGACAGACACCGACACAGAGACAGACACCGACACAGAGACAGACACCGACACAGAGACAGACACCGACACAGAGACAGACACCGACACAGAGACAGACACCGACACAGAGACAGACACCGACACAGAGACAGACACCGACACAGAGACAGACACCGACACAGAGACAGACACCGACACAGAGACAGACACCGACACAGAGACAGACACAGAGACAGACACCGACACAGAGAGAAACAGAGAGAGACGTATGAGCTACAGTCAGATGCAGTCACACAATCATGAAAAACTGAAGCTCTTTTTCAATTAATATCTTTCCTTGATTCCTCACACCTGTCCAAACCTCCCTTTCAAAATGCTTAAAAGAAGGTCGGGGGTGGGGGGGGGGGTGGGAAGAAGGAGGTCCGGGGGGGGGGAAGAAGGAGTTCCGGGGGAAGGGAGTGACCAATAGGGTTGAGGAGGTAGAAAAATGCTCATCATCCAACAACAGGCCATGCTTTATTATTATTATTATATTATGCTTTCCACCTGGCTCCCCCTACCCCGGTCAACAGCCCTGCACCCCCCACAGAAACTTGCCCAAGCCTCCTCCATTTCTCCTTCACCCAAATCCAAATAACTGATTTCTGAAAGAGCTGCAAAATCTGGACCCGTACAAATCAGCTGGGCTAGACAATCTGGACCCTCTCTTTCTAAAAATGATCTGCCGAAATTGTTGCAACCCCTATTACTAGCCTGATCAACTTCTCTTCCGTATCGTCTGAGATCCCCAAAGATTGGAAAGCTGCCGCAGTCATCCCCCTCTTCAAAGGGGGAGACACTCTAGACCCAAACTGCTACAGACCTATATCCATCCTGCCCTGCCTTTAAGGTCTTTGAAAGCCAAGTTAACAAACAGATTACCGACCATTTCGAATCCCACCGTACCTGCTCCGCTATGCAATCTGGTTTCCGAGCCGGTCACGGGTGCACCTCAGCCACGCTCAAGGTACTAAACGACATCATAACCGCCATCGATAAGAGACAATACTGTGCAGCCGTATTCATCGACCTGGCCAAGGCTTTCGACTCTGTCAATCACCACATCCTCATTGGCAGACTCGACAGCCTTGGTTTCGCAAACGATTGCCTCGTCTGGTTCACCAACTACTTCTCTGATAGAGTTCAGTGTGTCAAATCGGAGGGCCTGTTGTCCGGACCCCTGGCAGTCTCTATGGGGGTGCCACAGGGTTCAATTCTCAGGCCGACTCTTTTCTCTGTATACATCAATGATGTTGCTCTTGCTGCTGGTGTTCCTCTGATCAACCTCTACGCAGACGACACCATTCTGTATACTTCTGGCCCTTCTTTGGACACTGTGTTAACAAACCTCCAGACGAGCTTCAATGCCATACAACTCTCCTTCCGTGGCTTCCAACTGCTCTTAAACGCAAGTAAAACTAAATGCATGCTCTTCAACCGATCGCTGCCCGCCCGTCCAGCATCACTACTCAGGACGGTTCTGAATAGGTGGACAAGCACAAATACCTAGATGTCTGGTTAGAATGTAAACTCTCCTTCCAGACTCACATTAAATTAAATCTAGAATCGGCTTCCTATTTCGCAACGAAGCCTCCTTCACTCATGCTGTTTTACCTTTCGTAAAACTGACTATCCTACCGATCCTTGACTTCGGTGATGTCATTTACAAAATAGCCTCCAACACTCTACTCAACAAATTGGGTGCAGTCTATCACAGTGCCATCCATTTTGTCACCAAAGCTCCATATACTACCCACCACTGCGACCTGTATGCTCTCGTTCTCGTTGGCTGGCCCTCGCTTCATACTCGTCACTAAACCCACTGGCTCCAGGTCATCTATAAGTCTTTGCTAGGTAAAGCCCCGCCTTATCTCAGCTCACTGGTCACCATAGCAGCACCCACTCATAGCACACGCTCCAGCAGGTATATCTCACTGGTCACCATAGCAGCACCCACCCGTAGCACGCGCTCCAGCAGGTATATCTCACTGGTCACCATAGCAGCACGCGTGCAGGTATATCTCACTGGTCACCATAACAGCACCCACCCGTAGCACGCTCTCCAGCAGGTATATTCCAAAGCCAATTCCTCCTTTACTTCTAGTTCTCTGCTGCCAATGACTGGAACGAACTGCAAAAATCACTGAAGCTGGAGACTCACATCTCCCTCACTAACTTTAAACATCAGCTGTCAGAGCAGCTCACAGATCACTGCACCTGTACATAGCCCATCTATAAATAGCCCATCCAACTACCTCATCCCCATACTGCTATTTATTTATTTAGCTCCTTTGCACCCCAGTATCTATACGTGCACATCATCTTCTGCACATCTATCACTCCAGTATTGAATTGCTAAATTGTAATTATTTCACCATTATTTCACCACTATGGCCTATTTATTGCCTATTTATTTGCACACACTGTATATAGATGTTTTTCCCCCTATTGTGTTATTGACTGTACGCTTGTTTATTCCATGTGTAACTCTGTTGTTGTTTGTGTCGAACTGCTTTGCTTTATCTTGGCCAGGTATCAGTTGTAAATGAGAACTTGTTCTCAACTGGCCTACCTGGTTAAATAAAGGTGAAAAAAAAATAGTAATCACTGAAAGACAAATTGAAAGTCAGTCAACTTATTGGTCCCCTACCCTCTGTCCCCTCACCTTATTGGTCCCCTACCCTCTGTCCCTTCACCTTATTGGTCCCCTACACTCTGTCCCCTCACCTTATTGGTCCCCTACCCTCTGTCCCCTCACCTTATTGGTCCCCTACCCTCTGTCCCCTCACCTTATTGGTCCCCTACCCTCTGTCCCCTCACCTTATTGGTCCCCTACCCTCTGTCCCCTCACCTTATTGGTCCCCTACCCTCTGTCCCCTCACCTTATTGGCTGCGTCCACCTTGGCACACACTGCATCCATGGCTGCCCTCTCCGCCAGGCGAGCCTGCTTCTTCTCCTTCGCTTTGTTTGACTTCCTCTGGAGAGGGGGGAGAGAGAGGGATGGAGGGGGCAGAGAGAGAGAGGGATGGAGGGGGCAGAGAGAGAGAGGGATGGAGGGGGCAGAGAGAGAGAGAGGGATGGAGGGGGCAGAGAGAGAGAGAGGGATGGAGGGGGGAGAGAGAGAGAGGGATGGAGGGGGCAGAGAGAGAGAGGGAGGGGGGGGGAGAGAGAGAGAGGGATGGAGGGGGGAGAGAGAGAGAGGGATGGAGGGGGCAGAGAGAGAGAGGGATGGAGGGGGCAGAGAGAGAGAGAGATGGAGGGGGCAGAGAGAGAGAGAGGGATGGAGGGGGCAGAGAGCGAGAGAGGGATGGAGGGGGCAGAGAGAGAGAGGGATGGAGGGGGCAGAGAGAGAGGGATGGAGGGGGCAGAGAGAGAGAGGGATGGAGGGGGAGAGAGAGAGATGAGAGAGAGGGGAGAGAGATGGAGGGGGCAGAGAGAGAGGGATGGAGGGGGCAGAGAGAGAGGGATGGAGGGGGCAGAGAGAGAGGGATAGAGGGGGCAGAGAGAGGGATGGAGGGGGCAGAGAGAGAGGGATAGAGGGGGCAGAGAGAGAGAGGGATGGAGGGGGGAGAGAGAGAGGGATGGAGGGGGGAGAGAGAGGGATGAGAGAGAGGGGAGAGAGAGGGAAGAGAGAGAGGGATGGAGGGGACAGAGAGAGAGGGATGGAGGGGAGAGAGAGAGAGGGAGGGAGGGGGCAGAGAGAGAGGGATAGAGGGGGCAGAGAGAGAGGGATAGAGGGGGCAGAGAGAGAGGGATGGAGGGGGCAGAGAGAGAGGGATGGAGGGGGCAGAGAGAGAGGGATGGAGGGGGCAGAGAGAGAGGGATGGAGGGGGAGAGAGAGAGGGGAGAGAGGGATGGAGGGGGAGAGAGAGAGGGGAGAGAGGGATGGAGGGGGGAGAGAGAGAGAGAGGGATGTATGGGGGGAGAGAGAGAGAGGGATGGAGGGGGCAGAGAGAGATGGATGGATGGAGGGGGAGAGAGAGGGGATGGAGGGGGAGAGAGAGGGATGGAGGGGGAGAGAGAGGGATGGAGGGGGAGAGAGAGAGGGATGGAGGGGGCAGAGAGAGAGGGATGGAGGGGGCAGAGAGAGAGGGATGGAGGGGGCAGAGAGAGAGGGATGGAGGGGGCAGAGAGAGAGGGATGGAGGGGGCAGAGAGAGAGGGATGGAGGGGGCAGAGAGAGAGGGATGGAGGGGGCAGAGAGAGAGGGATGGAGGGGGCAGAGAGAGAGGGATGGAGGGGGCAGAGAGAGAGGGATGGAGGGGGCAGAGAGAGAGGGAGGGAGGGGGCAGAGAGAGAGGGATGGAGGGGGCAGAGAGAGAGGGATGGAGGGGGCAGAGAGAGAGGGATGGAGGGGGCAGAGAGAGAGGGATGGAGGGGGCAGAGAGAGAGAGGGATGGAGGGGGCAGAGAGAGAGAGGGATGGAGGGGGCAGAGAGAGAGAGGGATGGAGGGGGCAGAGAGAGAGAGGGATGGAGGGGGCAGAGAGAGAGAGGGATGGAGGGGGCAGAGAGAGAGAGGGATGGAGGGGGCAGAGAGAGAGAGGGATGGAGGGGGCAGAGAGAGAGAGGGATGGAGGGGGCAGAGAGAGAGGGATGGAGGGGGAGAGAGAGACGGATGGAGGGGGAGAGAGAGACGGATGGAGGGGGGAGAGAGAGACGGGTGGAGGGGGAGAGAGAGGGGATGGAGAGGGGGAGAGAGAGGGATGGAGGGGGAGAGAGAGGGATGGAGGGGGCAGAGAGAGATGGATGGAGGGAGGAGAGAGAGAGAGAGGGATGGAGGGGGAGAGAGAGAGAGGGATGGAGGGGGAGAGAGAGAGATGGATGGAGGGGGAGAGAGAGATGGATGGAGGGGGAGAGAGAGATGGATGGAGGGGGAGAGAGAGATGGATGGATGGGGGGAGAGAGATGGATGGAGGGGGGAGAGAGATGGATGGAGGGGGAGAGAGATGGATGGAGGGGGAGAGAGATGGATGGAGGGGGAGAGAGATGGATGGAGGGGGAGAGAGATGGATGGATGGGGGGAGAGAGATGGATGGAGGGGGGAGAGAGAGATGGATAGAGGGGGAGAGAGAGAGATGGATGGAGGGGGAGAGAGAGAGATGGATGGAGGGGGAGAGAGAGATGGATGGAGGGGGAGAGAGAGATGGATGGAGGGGGAGAGAGAGAGGGATGGAGGGGGGAGAGAGAGGGATGGAGGGGGAGAGAGAGAGGGATGGAGGGGGAGAGAGAGAGGGATGGAGGGGGAGAGAGAGAGGTATGGAGGGGAGGAGGGAGAGAGAGGGATGGAGGGGGGGAGAGAGAGGGATGGAGGGGGAGAGAGAGAGAGGATGGAGGGGGAGAGAGAGAGGATGGAGGGGGAGAGAGAGAGGATGGAGGGGGGGAGAGAGAGAGTGATGGAGGGGGAAGAGAGAGAGGGATGGAGGGGAGGATGGAGAGGGATGGAGGGGGAAGAGAGAGAGGGATGGAGGGGGAAGAGAGAGAGGGATGGAGGGGGAGAGAGAGAGGGATGGAGGGGGAGAGAGAGAGGATGGAGGGGGAGAGATGGATGGGGGGAGAGAGAGAGTGATGGAGGGGGAGAGAGAGAGTGATGGATGGGGGGAGAGATAGAGGGGGGAGAGAGAGAGGGATGGAGGGGGAGAGAGAGAGATGGAATTGGGGGGTGCATATCAGTTGGTCAATCTTCAAGCAGAAGGCGGCATATGTGTTTGAACATGACGAATGAAGTCAGGGACTAGTACACCTGTGTACAACAACACCAATAGTGCTTCAAAGACAAAAACAGGAACGCCGAATGCATGGTTTTAAATGACAGGCGCACTCAGAGACTAAAGTGCAACGCCTTATTATACCTTACATACCCCGAAAGAGGTAGACAATGAAGGACGGGTATGATAACAACAGGAACAAACACATGTATGGTCAGCATGTGGTAATGAGCGGATCTCGAGCTACAACATTCACTCGTTTACAGGAAGCAAATCGGGAACACGTGCCTCGTTATTAGCTTCGGAGGTGCGTTTTCGGGAACTTAGTTTTTAATACCTTACTGGCAAACTAGCCAGCTAGTTATGCTATTGCTTCCCACACCAGCTAAAATACATGCATTTGGGTTCTTAAAAAAAAACATAAATCGAGCTAGTCATTATCAAAATATATTCTGAACAGGTGAGAACTACTTCAGGAGGTTAGTTAGCAGGGTGTAGGTTCAACTTAACTACGGTAGTTATGATGAGAAACCTTTCTTTAACACACACAAAAAAAAAATGGATTCCCAGCTAATTGAAGTGGCTAAGCTAAGACACCAGACATGAACAACACACGGGACAACGCTGCACCAAAGGGCCCCCCTACAACAACAACAACAACAACAACATCTAAATAAAAACCGGTGCAATCGATAGTGGTTAAAACGAGCCACTGCAATCACAAAGCGGGGTTATATATTATTTTTTTTTAGTTAGCTAGCGGACTGTGTAACTAGCTAGCTTTTGTAAGAGCCACTTGGGGACTTTTGTCCTCCGTCCCTCACCGGGGAATCATCGTTTATCCGAAACACCGTCTTTGTTTGATGCAACAAAAAAAAAAAGACACAAACACAAAACACAGACGGTCAAAACTCACCCCCATGTCGCTGTTTTGTTGTAAACGACCGCTGTGTCTTGCTGTTGCTATCAAGCTAACTTAGTCGCTCAGTGAATGAGGTTTCTTTGGGGGAGAGAAAGGAAAAAGGGGGCAAGATTATGTAAAAATGCTACAGCGATTTAGCAAACTACCTCGCGCCACTGGCTACAAAATAATATGCTCACGATTGATTTCACTAAAGTTGACCAAACGACCAAAAAAAATAAAACCCCAAAATAGTTTTTTTTTTCTCCGCCAGATTGGCGCC
Organism: Oncorhynchus keta; assembly: GCF_023373465.1. Lineage (NCBI taxonomy): Eukaryota > Metazoa > Chordata > Actinopteri > Salmoniformes > Salmonidae > Oncorhynchus > Oncorhynchus keta. The sequence goes on along the minus strand of NC_068455.1, from coordinate 76,016,939 downwards.
AAGAGAAAAGGGGGTGAATTACGTGTCTTGGCCCAAGTCCCTCTTCCTCTCCTTCCTCCCTCCCTCTTCCTCTTCCTCCTCCGACCGAACAGTAACGCTTCGGGGGAAATGACGACACCGCGTCTTTAGGCATTTAGGATGTTACACATGATTGTCAATTATTATTGTCTCTAAAATCTATAACTTGATTATCTTTGATCTTTTTCATTTGATTCATTAGGATTTGCTGCCTTGCTATGCTGTTGTCTTTAGGTCTCTCTTTGTGTAGTGTTGTGATGTGTGTTTTGTCCTATGTTTATATTGTATATTTATCAGGCCCCGTACCCGCAGGAGGCCTTTTGCCTTTTGGTAGGCCATCATTGTAAATAAGAATTAGTTCTTAACTGATTTGCCTAGTTAAAAAAAAGATTAAATACATTTTTAAAAATGAAAATGATACAAATACACGTTGTATATTATTATTATTATTATTTTTTAAACTTTTATTTTGTTGTAGAAATATTAATAATGATTATAGTAATTATTTAAGAGGGGTTGAGGTAGGCAATATTTTTGGAGACAATAAATGGATTTCTGCTATTGAGGCATGGTTGTCAAAAAGCCTACTATGCTGAATCAACACTGTCTTAGTTGGTATAGCATGGTGCTCGCAATGCCTGGGTTATGGATTTCACCAGTACGAAACTTACTATAAATCCCTCTGGATGAGAGCCTCTGCTAAAATGTACATTTCTGATTTCATTTTCTTTTCCTCTTTACACTTCACTTTCACGATGTCACCTACAGCAATGTGTAAGAGGATATCGAAATATCTTTATTTACCTAGGCAAGTCAGCTAAGAACAAATTCTTATTTTCAATGACGGCCTAGGAACAATGCCTGTTCAGGGGCAGAACGACAGATTTGTACCTTGTCAGCTCGTGAGTTTGAACTTGCAACCTCCCAGTTACTAGTCCAACGCTCTGACCACGAGGCTATATGTTCCCTCCATCAAGTGCAACACCATTCCTCATTGAGAATCTTTCGTTTAGGTAGTATATTATAAGCCACGATTCCCCAAAGTAGCCACCCTTTGCCTTGATGACAGCTTTGCACATTCTTGACATTCTCTCAACCAGCTTCACCTGGAATGATTTTCCAACAGTTTTGAAGGAGTTCCCACATATGCTGAGCACTTGTCGGCTGCTTTTCCTTCACTCTGCGGTCCAACTCATCCCAAACCATCTCAATTGGGTTGAAGTCGGGGGATTGTGGAGGACAGGTCATCTGATGCAGCACTCCATCATTCTAATTCTGGGTAAAATACTCTTACACAGCCTGGGGTTGTCCTGTTGAAAAATATAAAATAATCCCACTAAGCGCAAACCAGATGAGACGGCGTATCGCTGCAGAATGCTGTGGTAGCCATGCAGATTAATCGTGCCTTGAATTCTAAATAAATCACTGACAGTGTCACCAGCAAAGCACCCCCACACTATCACACCTCCTCCTTCATGCTTCATGGTTGGAACCACACATGCAGAGATCATCAAAGACACAGCGATTGGAACCAGAAATCTCAAATTTGGACTCATCAGACCAAAGGACAGATTTCCAAGCAGGTATCTTCATCTTATTGGTGTCCTTTAGTAGTGGTTTCTTTGCAGCAAGTCGACCATGAAGGCCTGATTCCCATGGTCTCCTCTGGACAGTTGATGTTCAGATGCGTCTGTTACTTTAAACTCTGAAGCATTTATTTGGGCTGCGTGAATCAGGCTTGTAACTAATGAACTTATCCTCTGCAGCAGAGGCAACTCTGCGTCTTCCTTTCATGTGGCGGTCCTCATGAGAGCCAGTATCATCATAGCGCTGGATGTTTTTTTCGACTGTATCTGAAGAAACTTTCAAAGTGGTTGACATTTTCCGGATAGAAGAAAGGGAGAGCGTTTACAGGCTCAAAATGGCCAGAAACAAATAACTTTCTTCTGAAACTCGTCAGTCTATACTTGATCTGAGAAATGAAGGCTATTCCAAGCGAGAAATTGCCAAGAAACGTAAGATCTCGTACATCTGAAGAATAACTTTTCATCTTTGATCTTGAGGTTGTGGTCTTCATGGAATATACATTCCCACGTTTGGCCACAGGATGGCGGTATGGGACAAGATGCTACTCGGAAAAGTTCCACAAAATGACCATTATAGAATGGGTAATTACATCTAACTGAAATAGCGCCTTGCCATAGTCCATCATGCATTTTATCGTTATATTCGTTTTTTTTTTTTATCTGTACACCTAAATACTGACTACAGAACATGACACTGCTGCTGTTGAATAGCAGGTTATGTTATTAATCATTTGACAATGATGTGCGCGCCATTTCTTGGGTAGACCATTCTTTTCCGAGCCCTTTATGGAAGGCATCCCATCCATATGTTGAGTTTCATACAGGCCTATATGCTGTCTATTTCACAAACACACACACACACACACACGCAACCACGCACGCACGCACTCACTCACTCACGCACACAGATGGCCCCCTCAGTAAAGCCCCGCCTACAACCCTTTGTCTTGGTGTAATCTGTCTCGCGACGGGGAGATGGCTTTTGGGAAGAGGGGCGCGACGGGGGGGGGGGTCATGGAGTTCGAACTCGCAGCCCGCCACGGTTTCCGTTATGGCCTAAACTACTACTGTTTGGGTGTGGAGGAGTAACTAACGGCCTGTACAGAAACAGCGACTTAGCCTCTATCACACAGGAGATCTGTAAGGACTGGATAGGTGTAAGCAATATGGAGGTGAATGTTCCTCCTAGCTTGTTGAAGTTACTACCATATTGCTTAAACCTATCCAATTCTTTCAGATATTCACGAAGTTCCCAAGGACTAGGGGTTGTTATGCTACTAGACTTCTAGTCATGCTCTCTATCCCTTATTCTTTCTCTCTCTTTCTCTCTCTCTCTCCCTCATTATTTATCTCTCTCTCCCTTATTCTCTCTCTCTCTCTCTCCCTTATTCTCTCTCTCTGCCTCATTATTTCTCTCTCTCTCTACTGTCTTCCTTGCATTCCTTCCATTACATCTACATTTTCTCCATCTAATGTGAACAACATTGGTTTGCTTTTGTCTTAAAAAATATGAATGAATCATTTGTCACAGGCTGAATACTAAGATGAAGATGTAGCCAGTGCTGGTATCTGCAACCAGATAATGCCTTCCTCTCCACTCTCTCACACACACACACACACACACACACACACACACACACACACACACACACACACACACACACACACACACACACACACACACACACACACACACACACACACACACACACACACACACACACACACAGTGTCATGTCAGTTTTATTTGTCCTAATTTCACCAGCTGATAGACCTGTGTATACGAGAGTTCTCTGGTGTGTGTGTTCAGACAGAGCGAGCTGGTTAGGAGGAAAATGATATATCTGCTACAGCAGGCCTCACAGGATGAACACAGACAGACAGACAGACAGACAGACAGACAGACAGACAGACAGACAGACAGACAGACAGACAGACAGGGCTAACAAACAGAGAGAGAGCTCTAGAGAGAGGGCGGGAGGGGAGGGAGAGGAAAATAGAAGAAAGGGAGGGTGGGGGGAAGAGGGAGGGGGAAGATAGAAAGGGAGTGCAGAGGAGAGAGAGGGAGGGGGAAGAGAGAGGGAGTGCAGAGGAGAGGGAGGGGAGGAGAGAGAGGCAGTGTGGGGGACAGGAGGGGAAGAGAGGAGAAATGGAGGGGGTGCAGAGTAGAGGGAGGAGAGACGAGGAGAGGAAGAGCAAGAGAGAGAGGAAGGGGAATGAGTAGATCACTGTAGAGGAGGTTATGGAGGGGGAGGAGGTGGGGGAAGGGGGGGGTGATGAGGGGGAGGGGAGGAGGAGGGGGAGAGGAGGAGGGGGGTGATTGAGGGGGAGGGGAGGAGATGAGGAGGGGGAAGAGAGGGAGGTCGAAGGACTGTAGAGAGGAAAACAGAGTGAACGGAGAGAGAGAGTGAGAGAGGAAGTCGTAGCCTACACATACAGTCGGTGAGTATTGGAAAATGAAACGAGGGGGAAAAGAGAGAGAGAGAGAGAGAGAGAGAGAGAGAGAGAGAGAGAGAGAGAGAGAGAACAGGTGAGAGAGAGAGAACAGGGGGGAGAGAGAGAGAGAGAACAGGGGAGAACTACAGGGGATAACTAGAGAGAACAGGGGGAGAGAGAGAGAACAGGGGGTAGAGAGAGAGAGAGAACAGGGGGTAGAGAGAACAGGGGGGGGTGGAGAGAGAGAACAGGGGATAACTAGAGAGAACAAGGGATAACTAGAGAGAAAAAGGGGGGGAGAGAGAGAGAGAACAGGGGATAACTAAAGAGAACAGGGGGAGAGAGAGAGAACAGGGGGGTAGAGAGAGAGAGAACAGGGGGTAGAGAGAACAGGGGGTAGAGAGAGAGAACAGGGGGTAGAGAGAGAGAACAGGGGGGAGAGAGAGAGAGAACAGGGGATAACTAGAGAGAACAGGGGGAGAGAGAGAGAACAGGGGATAACTAAAGAGAACAGGGGAGAGAGAGAGAGAACAGGGGGTAGAGAGAGAGAGAACAGGGGGTAGAGAGAGAGAGAACAGGGGGGGTAGAGAGAACAGGGGGTAGTAGAGAGAACAGGGGAGTAGAGAGAGAGAACAGGGGGTAGAGAGAACAGGGGGGTAGAGAGAGAACAGGGGGAGAGAGAGAGAGAACAGGGGGTAGAGAGAACAGGGGAGTAGAGAGAGAGAACAGGGGGAGTAGAGAGAGAGAACAGGGGGTAGAGAGAACAGGGGGGTAGAGAGAGAACAGGGGGAGAGAGAGAGAGAACAGGGGGGTAGAGAGAGAACAGGGGGTAGAGAGAGAGAACAGGGGGTAGAGAGAGAACAGGGGGTAGAGAGAGAACAGGGGGTAGAGAGAGAGAGAACAGGGGGTAGAGAGAGAACAGGGGGTAGAGAGAGAACAGGGGGTAGAGAGAGAACAGGGGGTAGAGAGAGAACAGGGGGTAGAGAGAGAACAGGGGGTAGAGAGAGAACAGGGGGTAGAGAGAGAACAGGGGGTAGAGAGAGAACAGGGGGTAGAGAGAGAACAGGGGGTAGAGAGAGAACAGGGGGGTAGAGAGAGAACAGGGGGTAGAGAGAGAACAGGGGGGTAGAGAGAGAGCAGGGGGTAGAGAGAGAACAGGGGGTAGAGAGAGAGAGAACAGGGGGTAGAGAGAGAACAGGGGGTAGAGAGAGAGAGAACAGGGGGTAGAGAGAGAACAGGGGGTAGAGAGAGAACAGGGGGTAGAGAGAGAACAGGGGGTAGAGAGAGAGAGAACAGGGGGTAGAGAGAGAGAACAGGGGGTAGAGAGAGAACAGGGGGTAGAGAGAGAACAGGGGGGGTAGAGAGATCTAAGGAGAGGAGATAGAGAAGGAGGGAAAGAGGAAAGCTTGACGGGGGAGGAGAAAGACAGAACAGATACAGTGGGTGAGTTTTGGAGCGAGGAGAGAAAGAGGAGGGCGGACAGGACATAGAGAGGAGAAGAGCACAGGGAAGTAGGGGGAGGGGACAGAAGAGCACATGCATAGTGGGTGAGTGGAGGAAGGAGAGAGGGAAGGAGAGAGGAAAGGAGAGAGGGAAGGAGAGAGGGAAGGAGAGGAAAGAGGAGCGTTAAACATGGATAGAGGAGAAGAGAGAGGAGAAGAGAGATGAGAAGAGAGAGGAGAAGAGAGATGAGAAGAGAGAGGAGAAGAGAGAGGAGAAGAGAGAGGAGTGAGTCAGGAGCGAGAAAAGAGAGGGAGGAGGTAGAGAGGAAGGGATGAGATAACTGGAAGGAGGAGAGATGGAAATAAGGAAGGATAGGAAATGAGAAAGAACAAGACAGAGAGGAATGAGAGAATGGAGAGAGAAGAAACGACGAAACAGATAGAGTGAGAACATAGAGGCAGAGAAGCAGAGAAGAGAGGGGGAGGGAGAAAGAGGAGAGACAGAGAGAGGATGTGCCACAAGTGTTGTTGTATGACAGAGTATGGCCTCCATGTTTGCTTGTGAGACAGACATGCAGACAGAATAGCAATGGATTAAGACATGTCCATCAGTGTGTGTGGGTGTGTGTCAAATTTGAAATCCATCGTTTTCCACATTGTGTGTGTGTACACACACACACACACACACACACACACACACACACACACACACACACACACACACACACACACACACGGCCCCCCTCACACACACGGCCCCCCTTTTCCTATCCATGCATACATCGTTCAGAGCAGCAAGTCTGCCCGAGCTCAGCACAGAGATGCACAGCTAACGAATCACTCCGCGCAAGTAGTTCCCAATTTATGTGATTGTACGATAGCAGGTACACTTGATTTTTGTTGTTGTAAACATTTCAATTTCAGACATCTACTATTCCAGTATACAATGTAGGGTTGGATTAAATCCAGCACTGTATTTGTGGGCCAACATTTTAAAGAAAATTATGATCTGTCTCTACATCAAGGATTGATTGACACGTAAATGCATCTAAATTGGACCAAATAACACATTCGAGGCAACAGCAAGCATGTGTATTTGCCCCACGACAAGCCATCTTTTGTATGTCTGTCCAACTTGCACAGGGGACTACTTTTCGGCTATTGAAGTTAGTTAGGGAGAGGCGAGGAGAAATCCAACGGTTGCGGATGTACACCTCTCCCCTCCGAGGCCTGGTTCGGTTCTCCCGGCACACTCTCCGCTTCTCTACGTGCAAGCTGTATTATTGAATACGCGAAGACCCACTTTGGCATCAAATGAATGAAAATTAAGCCGTTTTGAAGGTGAAGTTTATTTTAATTTTAATTTTCTTAGTTAAGCGGCCTATTAGCTGCGGAGAAAGCCGTAGCTAAGTTTTGAATGAGAGAAAAACGCCCGAGGACCACAAAATAAGCAGGTGAGCTACTGAATTGAACTGCTATCCCGACTTGTACAACGAATCCAAAACGTCCACAACGCCAACTAGTAGCGACCAACAACTGGAATAGTACTAGCTACCCCCCCCACACACCCCTACCCCCCCACACCCCTACCCCCCCCACACCCCTACCCCCCACACCCCTACCCCCCACCCCCTACCCCCACCGACGTTAGCCTGGCGATAACAAAAGGATTGAAAGTTGAAAGATATTATCAACGGAGGGCAGAGGAAAAGGAGGAAAGAACGGAGGTGGGACAAGATTTCATTATTTATTCAATGTTTTTTTTTTTTTAAAGCAGGTTCTATGGAAACACACGTTGTTGTATATTCTTGTCACTACTAATTTGGATGTGGTTTTGAGCGAGAGTCGAGGAAGAGTGAGAATATGAGAGATTGTGACAAAGATTCCCCCCTCTTTGGAGAATACGAGAAAGAAAAAAAATAGATTTAGTCATTTGTGAGTTAAACTGATACTTAACCCCAAATAATATCTGTATAATTGATTAATAAGGATTGTAAAACTGGCTTTCTGGAAGCAACATCATGGTAATAGTTACCAGGATGGGATTCCAATGCTAGACTTTTCTGGAAATAGCTAATGGTTGATATGAATGTGTTTTTGGCCAGTAGCACTCACACTAGTGAGTGTCCCAAATTAATTACTTTCCAATAGCTGTTATTATTTAATATTAGGGAAAATAACTTAGTAACTAGTCAGCCAGTTTCTTGCTAATATGTTACACTGTCTAAAAGTTAAGGCAAGATTGCTAAAGGTTTATATTGCAACTAATGTAGATGCTAGCTACTCCCCTGTAGAAATGTGTTGGCTGGTCTATGTAATCAATCAATCAAGTTGCAACAAAAAAAAGTGAAAGGGGCGGGCTTTGTCGACCGGTGGGACAGTAATGATATCGATAACTTTGATATTTGTTCATAGTTTATTTATCTGTTGCCATGAAATGAACTTTTTTTTGTTTGTTTGTTGTTGCCTTGATTAGTCTACAATCCTACCTCAAGTGTGAGTTTAATGTTACACACAGACTGGCACCGTTTATGTGGCTTGGACCAGCATTGGGCAAGTAGACAAAGGCCAACAGCATTGTGAATGAGGCCGAATACTATACTACTGCAATATCTTCTGAGTGGTTTTTAATCAGTATTACAGGAAATTATTTTCTTAAATTAGGCTTGTAACGGTTATCACGACAACAAAAAAACATACGTCCTAAAATGTAAGTGTTGTGTTTTGCCGTGATGTTACAGTTAAGTGAACTTTTTGATGATGCATACATTGTGTGGAACTCGGCTCTTGTTGACAGACCCATTTTTGTCCGACAAAAAATGTACCAAAAAAATGACAGCTATTGAATGTACAACTGTTCTATTAATTTGCTAACTGTATGTAGAGTTCGTTTCACGTCTCTTGTGGTCGGTATAACGACAAAAGTCGGTTTAACGGGAACATTTGAAACCGGAAGATGTCTTGTCCCGAGGTGACCGTCTAGTCTTTTGTGTCACAGCACGAACGTTAGCGCGCGCCTCCCCCCCAAGACAGAGAACTTACTTCACATCACACACACATAGTTTGGCATAGGCTGTGTGTGTGTGGTGTGTTTTGATGTTTCCCCACTTGATAGTTGAACATGTGACTCCTCGTGTAGCCAGATACTGGATTAACTGTGTTATTTTTCTGCTGTGAACTCTAACTTGCGTTTGTTTGAGTGTGTGTATATGCAACCTGGTCTCAGAGAATTTAGTATTATTCTGTACGTATCTCCGAGATGTTCCATTTAGTGTGACGTTTTTGTATGATTACATAAAACAGATGGTTACTTAACCTGTTACTCCTACCCACTACTTTTTCGAACATTCTGTTAAAAATCGCGCAACATTTCAGCGCCCTGCTGCTCATGCCAGGAATATAGTATATGCATATGATTAGTATGTGTGGATAGAAAACACTCAGACGTTTATAAAACTGGTTAAATCACGGCTGTGACTATAACAGAACGTGCGTTTCATCGAAAAGCGCAGGAAAATCTGATCACTGAAAATGGAAATATATATCCATCCGCCACTTCAACCCATTGATAAAGGCGAACCACAATAAATGGGGCTGAGGTTGCAATACCTACAGCTTCCACACAATGTCAACAGTCTTGTCATTTGCCTAGGCTTTGTTTCTTGGTCAAACGAAGAAGAGACAAGCCATTTGTTCAAGCCTCCGACCTGATATTTTGGTTGAGATTTACCCGGACATTATTTCCAGACGGACAGCTAAAGAATATACTTTGCCTCGTGATCAATTTGATCGCTTATTAACGTTTACTAATACCTAAAGTTGCATTACAAAAGTATTTCGAAGTGTTTTGTGAAAGTTTATCGTCAACTTTTTTAATAAAAAAAAAATGACGTTACGTTATAAGACGCTATTTTTTTTCGTTTATCAAACAGTCTTCATAGATCGATATCTAGGCTATATATGGACCGATTTAATCGGAAAAAAAGACCCAATAGTGATTATGGGACATCTAGGAGTGCCAACAAAGAAGATGGTCAAAGGTAATGAATGTTTTATATTTTATTTGTGCGGTTTGTGTAGCGACGACTATGCTAATTATTTTGTTTACGTCCCCTGCGGGTCTTTTAGGGTGTTACATGCTATCAGATAATAGCTTCTCATGCTTTCGCCGAAAAGCATTTTAAAAATCTGACTTGTTTCCTGGATTCACAACGAGTGTAGCTTTAATTCAATACCCTGCATGTGTATTTTAATGAACGTTTGAGTTTTAACTAGTACTATTAGCATTTAGCGTAGCGCATTTGCATTTCCATATGTCTAGATGGGACGCCTGCGTGTCAGGTAGGAGCAAGAGGTTAAGGCATAAGCATTGCTAACTACTTATTGCAAATTCGTAACATATGTTACGTTTTGAGAAGTCATAATTTATATGTATATATAAAAAATACTAATTGTAATTCGTAACATACGAAAAGGAGTGATGGACGTCCACAAATTGATACATATCTTACTAAATGGAGTGTCTCGGATTTACGTACAGAATAATACGAAATGTTCTGAGACCAGGTTGGTATGTGTGTATTTTTGCTATTATGAGGAGTTGGGGTTGACCAGACACAGTAAGAGGCTGATGAGAATGAGACGGTAGTGAGCACGGTTACATTGATTTATTGTGAATATTCTGATTTTTAAATATAATCATTTGTTTAAAACGTTTAAATGCTTTGCAAGAACAACAATGTTTCTAATAATCCTGTTTACATGGACACATCTGAAATCAGGCTGCCTGATGGGAATTATGAGAAACGCAGAAAATCACCAATCAAAATAAAACGCTCTACCACACTTGACCACGTTATTTTTGGGAAGAACATTTTATCCTGAGTTCGGACAGATAACGTTTGTATGTGAAAACTATTTCAAACTAAGATACTTTCAGTTGTTCCCGAACTCACTTCACTTGCACAAAAGAGAGAGAGAGTCTTGAACTGCTGCTGTTAGCACACGGACAGATCAAATACACAGCGCTGGAACTCAGACGCTCTTATCTCCAACAATTACAGGAGACATGAGGGTTAAGTGCCTTGCTCAAGGCACATGTACAGATCAAATACACAGCGCTGGAACTCTGCTTGAAAAAAGGTTTTTACACGTCCTAATCATTTGAAAGATTGCTCAGAAAACCAGGTGTTTTAATCAGAGTGTTCTTACATAAATGATGATCTACCACTGTTTTAAGGAGAGTGAAGTTTTTACACGACTGATGTCGTACTCTGCCAACTAACATAATCAATTTAATATTGAATTATTAGTGTGCATGTAGGTGTGCTTAGTGGAAAACAGATTGTTCATCTCTGCTATACTGAGGGCTTTGGAAGTTTGGTATTTTGTTGCTGGGTTGAGTTAATGTGTGTGCTGATTGGTGACAGGACTTTTCCTTAGTGATGTAGATTATGTGTAGGCCTATGCTTTATCTCTCTGTGTGTGTGTGTGTGTGTGTGTGTGTGTGTGTGTGTGTGTGTGTGTGTGTGTGTGTGTGTGTGTGTGTTGCAGTATGCCCTCGGTGATGGAGCGATCGGGGAGTGGCGTTCTGTCTAGGAGCAGGGCTAAAACCAATGGAAACAACCAACACTCGGAGGAGGACAGCAGCGATGAGGAGCACGCTCACGGTACACACACACACACGACACACACACAGGTCAAATTCGGGGGAAAAGGGCTAGAAAATAACATGGTATAAAGTTTATTTTGATTGGTGATTTTTTTTTTCTGCATTTATCAAAAGTCTCATCAGGCAGCCTGATCTCAGATGTGTCCGTGTAAACAGGATTATTAGAGAAAATGTTCTTTCAAAGCGTGTACAATTTTATTATATTAATCTTAACTATCCACAATAATAGTTTGTGTGCTCACTACTGTCTCATCATTTTCTTACCGTCGTCATACCTACTCAGTTCATGACAGGAAAATACACGCACACACGCTCAAACAAAAGCACAGAAGAGTTGACAACAGACAAAAAAACACGGTCCCTCCACATTTCGTTCTGTGTGCTTCCATTTAAGCAACTTCCAGCACGACTTTAGCGTGAACACTGAGGCTGTACCCTTATTAAGTTATCGGTTTAACAGTGGCCGCCGCGTAGGTTACCGAGGATATTTGATCATAATGTAGGCCAAACAGAGTGGTCTTTATTTTATTTATTTAACTATTTATTTTACTAGGCGAGTCAGTTTAAGAACAAATTCTTTATTTACAATGACGGCCTACCGGCGGCCAAACCTGGACGACGCTGGGCCAAACTTGGACGACGCTGGGCCAAACCTGGACGACGCTGGGCCAAACCTGGACGACGCTGGGCCAAACCTGGACGACGCTGGGCCAAACCTGGACGACGCTGGGCCAAACCTGGACGACGCTGGGCCAAACCTGGACGACGCTGGGCCAAACCTGGACGACGCTGGGCCAAACCTGGACGACGCTGGGCCAATTGTGCGCCGCCCTATGGGACGTCCAATCACGACCGGTTGGGATACAGCCTGGAATCGAACACGATGGAGAAAATGCATCCCATAACATGTTAACATGGAAACAGCTGTTCTGTCATTCATTGTTCAATGAAGGCCCACATTCCATAACATGCAGGGCTTGACATGAACCGGTTTATCCACTTGTCCTTCTCACAAGGTGGTGACTGAAAATGTTGTTTGATGCTAGATACCACTTCACAAAATAAAATGCATTATTAATCCCATACCATTATTACAGAGAATGTGATAAATTGGCTACTTAGCTTATTCAAGCCTGTCTCAAAATAGAACACTGCCCCTTTAAGACAAAAAAAAAGAAGCTCTTTACCTGACTGGCTTTTCAAAGATGTCTAGAAATGTATACATTTTGTGCTCTTGTAGGAGTCAATCACTCCTCTATTGCTGACTACAAATGATCTATAACTGGGCTAATAACTCACTAACTAGCAAAGGATATGAATAAATTATCTATAACTGGATAAATGAACAAAATGTGCACACGTGGCTACATGCAGCTCTCACTATGATCTCAAAACAAGCGCATCTACTCATGACCGCTCATGCTGTAAACACAGTCCAGTTCAAAGTGCCTGGCACAGATCCATATATGGCAATTGTCTATATGCATATAGGCCTACTGCAGCCCTGATTGGTTATGGTGCACTAGTCTGTGCTGAGTAGTGCATGTCTATACAATAGAATCCCCCAGGTATTTTGCATTAAAAGTGGCTAATATTGTGTTCAGTCGATCACAATTGCCACAGTAAAGGGAAATGTTGATGGTGTTAACAGGGAAAAACTCTAGAACAGTGATGGTGTTAACAGGGAAAAACTCTAGAACAGTGATGGTGTTAACAGGGAAAAACTCTAGAACAGTGATGGTGTTAACAGGGAAAAACTCTAGAACAGTGGTCACCAACCTTCTTTTTCTGAGTCAATATCACTGAGTCAAAATGCAAGCTGAGATCTACCGCTCAGATGTTTTGATTTTATTAATAGCATCACTTAAACAGAAGGAAGCTATAGGCCCAATACAGTATCACTGCATATTGGCTTTGCTTGAATTGCCCTGCCAATGCATTGTTTGAGCCTGTTCTTAACATTTATATTTCTACATTTGAGGTAGGCTATATGATCATACCGGTAATAGATCCGTTGTTTTATTACTTGTGAAACACAGCTAAGTGACCAAACATTTTGAAATCATGTGCTTTTTATTTTACTGGGCTGATGGTGCCTGCATCTGAGGGTCAGTCTCAGCGGAGGGAGAGAGCAGCAGACTGAGGGTCAGTCTCAGCAGAGGGAGAGAGCAGCAGACTGAGGATCGGAGAGAAAGGAGAGGGAGAGAGCAGCAGACTGAGGGTCAGTCTCAGTGGAGGGAGAGAGCAGCAGACTGAGGGTCAGTCTCAGCAGAGGGAGAGAGCAGCAGACTGAGGGTCAGTCTCAGCGGAGGGAGAGAGCAGCAGACTGAGGATCGGAGAGAAAGGAGAGGGAGAGAGCAGCAGACTGAGGGTCAGTCTCAGTGGAGGGAGAGAGCAGCAGACTGAGGGTCAGTCTCAGCGGAGGGAGAGAGCAGCAGACTGAGGGTCAGTCTCAGCGGAGGGAGAGAGCAGCAGACTGAGGGTCGGTCTCAACGGAGGGGGAGAGCAGCAGACTGAGGGTCAGTCTCAGCGGAGGGAGAGAGTAGCAGACTGAGGGTCAGTCTCAGCGGAGGGAGAGAGCAGCAGACTGAGGGTCGGTCTCAACGGAGGGGGAGAGCAGCAGACTGAGGGTCAGTCTTAGCAGAGGGAGAGAGTAGCAGACTGAGGGTCAGTCTCAGCGGAGGGAGAGAGCAGCAGACTGAGGGTCAGTCTCAGCGGAGGGAGAGAGCAGCAGACTGAGGGTCAGTCTCAGCGGAGGGAGAGAGCAGCAGACTGAGGGTCGGTCTCAGCGGAGGGGGAGAGCAGCAGACTGAGGGTCAGTCTCAGCGGAGGGAGAGCAGCAGACTGAGGGTCAGTCTCAGCGGAGGAGAGAGCAGCAGACTGAGGGTCAGTCTCAGCGGAGGGAGCGGAGAGCAGCAGACTGAGGGTCGGTCTCAACGGAGGGAGAGCAGCAGACTGAGGGTCAGTCTTAGCGGAGGGGAGAGCAGCAGACTGAGGGTCAGTCTCAGCAGAGGGAGAGAGTAGCAGACTGAGGGTCAGTCTCAGCGGAGGGAGAGAGCAGCAGACTGAGGGTCGGTCTCAGTGGAGGGGGAGAGCAGCAGACTGAGGGTCAGTCTCAGCGGAGGGAGAGAGCAGCAGACTGAGGGTCGGGGAGAAAGGAGAGGGAGAGAGCAGCAGACTAAGGGTCGGAGAGAAAGGAGAGGGAGAGAGCAGCAGACTGAGGGTCAGTCTCAGTGGAGGGGGAGAGCAGCAGACTGAGGGTCGGTCTCAGCGGAGGGAGAGAGCAGCAGACTAAGGGTCGGAGAGAAAGGAGAGGGAGAGAGCAGCAGACTGAGGGTCAGTCTCAGTGGAGGGAGAGCGCACCAGACTGAGGGTCAGTCTCAGCGGAGGGAGAGAGCAGCAGACTGAGGGTCGGAGAGAAAGGAGAGGGAGAGAGCAGCAGACTGAGGGTCAGTCTCAGTGGAGGGAGAGAGCAGCAGACTGAGGGTCAGTCTCAGCGGAGGGAGAGCAGCAGACTGAGGGTCGGTCTCAGTGGAGGGAGAGAGTAGCAGACTGAGGGTCGGTCTCAGCGGAGGGAGAGAGCAGCACACTGAGGGTCAGTCTCAGCAGAGGGAGAGAGCAGCAGACTGAGGGTCGGAGAGAAAGGAGAGGGAGAGAGCAGCAGACTGAGGGTCGGTCTCAGCGGAGGGAGAGAGCAGCAGACTGAGGGTCAGTCTCAGCAGAGGGCGAGAGCAGCAGACTGAGGGTCAGTCTCAGCAGAGGGAGAGCAGCAGACTGAGGGTCGGAGAGAAAGGGGAGGGAGAGAGCAGCAGACTGAGGGTCAGTCTCAGCAGAGGGAGAGAGCAGCAGACTGAGGGTCGGAGAGAAAGGAGAGGGAGAGAGCAGCAGACTGAGGGTCGGAGAGAAAGGAGAGGGAGAGAGCAGCAGACTTGAGGGTCAGTCTCAGCAGAGGGAGAGAGCAGCAGACTGAGGGTCAGTCTCAGCGGAGGGAGAGAGCAGCAGACTGAGGGTCGGAGAGAAAGGAGAGGGAGAGAGCAGCAGACTGAGGGTCGGAGAGAAAGGAGAGGGAGAGAGCAGCAGACTGGGGGTCGGAGAGAAAGGAGAGGGAGAGAGCAGCAGACCGAGGGTCAGTCTCAGCGGAGGGAGAGAGCAGCACTGAGGGTCGGAGAGAAAGGAGAGGGAGAGAAAGTGAAATCAATCAATCAAATATATTTATAAAGTCCTTGTTAAGCTGATATCTCGCTGATATCTCAAAGTGCTGTACAGAAAACAGCCTAAAACCCCAAACAGCAAGCAATGCAAGTGTAGAAGCACGGTGGCTAGGAAAAACTCCCTAGAAAGGCCAGAACCGAGAGAGGAACCAGGCTATGAGGGGTGGGCCAGTCCTCTTCTGGCTGTGCCGAGTGGAGATTATAACAGAACATGGCCAAGATGTTAAAATGTTCATAAATGACCAGCAGGGTCAAATAATAATCACAGTGGTTGTAGAGGGTGCAACAGGTCAGCACCTCAGGAATAAATGTCAGTTGGCTTTTCATAGCCGATCATTCAGAGTTAGAGACAGCAGGTGTGATAGAGAGAGAGTCAAAAACGGCATGTCCTTGATATAAAAAAAGAGCCAATCAACAACAACAACAACAACAACAACAACAACAACAAGTCTATTGATACTCATTCATTAGTAGTCATTACTGCTGCACTGCTTGTTGTAGCGCTGAGTGGAAATAGAAAGAACGTGTATTTTATGGCTTATAAAAGTGTTGAATGCAAAGTGTTGACAGGGCTGAGTAAGAGCATCAAGTCACTCATAAACACAGCAGCTCTTTGCTGTATTCGTTGACAGTCTCTCTAGTCGTGGTTTTAAACGTTTTGAAACAGCAGCTCTTTGCTGTATTCGTTGACAGTCTCTCTAGTCGTGGTTTTAAACGTTTTGAAACAGCAGTTCTTTGCTGTATTCGTTGACAGTCTCTCTAGTCGTGGTTTTAAACGTTTTGAAACAGCAGCTCTTTACTGTATTCGTTGACAGTCTCTCTAGTCGTGGTTTTAAACGTTTTGAAACAGCAGTTCTTTGCTGTATTCGTTGTGACAGTCTCTCTAGTCGTGGTTTTAAACATTTTGAAACAGCAGCTCTTTACTGTATTCGTTGACAGTCTCTCTAGTCGTGGTTTTAAACGTTTTGAAACAGCAGCTCTTTACTGTATTCGTTGACAGTCTCTCTAGTCGTGGTTTTAAACGTTTTGAAACAGCAGCTCTTTGCTGTATTCGTTGACAGTCTCTCTAGTCGTGGTTTTAAACGTTTTGAAACAGCAGCTCTTTACTGTATTGATTTGTTGACAGTCTCGCCTACCCGGTCTAGTCGTGGTTTTAAACGTTTTGAAACAGCAGCTCTTTTCTGTATTCTGGGTTGACAATCTCTCTAGTCTGTGGTTTTAAACGTTTTGAAATCTCACAGTAGCTTTCTTTTATGCCATGCTACATTGGGCTTATCAGACTCTCTCTCTGTGGGTTAATCTGAGCCATCCGATTGGTTTAGCGGTTGGCCTCTAGTGCACTCTGATTTGCTCTCTCTCTCCGCCTGGGTTTAGGCATACTCTCTCTCTTTGTGGGTTCACACATGAAATTGTTCAAAATGGCAACAGTTCGCCTACCCGGTGCGCAGGGCAGCTGAATCGGACAAATCTCTCACACTCCCTCTCTGCTTGTCTCTGCTCTTCTGTCTCTCTCTGGGTTTATCGCTAATACTCTCTCTCTGTGGGCTTATCACTAATACTCTCTCTCTCTCTCTGGGGTTATCACTAATACTCTCTCTGTGGGCTTATCACTAATACTCTCTCTGTGGGTTTATCACTAATACTCTCTCTCTCTGGGTTTATCACTAATACTCTCTCTCTCTGGGTTTATCACTAATTCTCTCTCTGGGTTTATCTCTCTCTCTGGGTTTATCACTAATACTCTCTCTCTCTCTCTCTGTGGGTTTATCACTAATACTCTCTCTCTCTCTGGGTTTATCACTAATACTCTCCCTCTCTGTGGGTTTATCACTAATACTCTCTCTCTCTCTGGGTTTATCACTAATTCTCTCTGGGTTTATCGCTAATACTCTCTCTGGGCTTATCACTAATACTCTCTCTCTGGGCTTATCACTAATACTCTCTCTCTGTGGGCTTATTACTAATACTCTCTGTGGGCTTATTACTAATACTCTCTGTGGGCTTATCGCTAATACTCTCTCTCTTGGGCTTATCGCTAGTACTCTCTCTCCGGGCTTATCGCTAGTACTCTCTCTCCGGGCTTATCGCTAGTACTCCCTCTCCGGGCTTATCGCTAGTACTCTCTCTCCGGGCTTATCGCTAATACTCTCTCCGGGCTTATCGCTAGTACTCTCTCCGGGCTTATCGCTAGTACTCTCTCTCTCCAGGTTTATCACTAATACTCTCTCTCTCTGTGGGTTTATCACTAATACTCTCTCTCTCTCTGGGTTTATCACTAATACTCTCTCTCTCTGTGGGTTTATCACTAATACTCTCTCTCTCTCTGGGTTTATCACTAATACTCTCCCTCTCTGTGGGTTTATCACTAATACTCTCTCTCTCTCTGGGTTTATCACTAATTCTCTCTGGGTTTATCGCTAATACTCTCTCTGGGCTTATCACTAATACTCTCTCTCTCTGGGTTTATCTGTGGGCTTAAACTCTCTCTCCGGGCTTATCGCTAGTACTCTCTCTCCGGGCTTATCGCTAGTACTCTCTCTCCGGGCTTATCTAGTACTCTCTCTCCGGGCTTATCGCTAGTACTCTCTCTCCGGGCTCCCTCTCTGGGCTTATCGCTAGTACTCTCTCTCCGGGCTTATCTAGTACTCTCTCTCTGGGCTTATCGCTAGTACTCTCTCCGGGCTTATCGCTAGTACTCTCTCTCCGGGCTTATCCTCGCTCTCCGGGCTTATCGCTAGTACTCTCTCTCCGGGCTTATCGCTAGTACTCTCTCTCCGGGCTTATCGCTAGTACTCTCTCCGGGCTTATCGCTAGTACTCTCTCTCCGGGTTTATCGCTAGTACTCTCTCTCCGGGCTTATCGCTAGTACTCTCTCTCCGGGCTTATCGCTAGTACTCTCTCTCTCTCCCTCTCCAGGCTTATCGCTAGTACTCTCTCTCTCCCTCTCTGGGCTTATCGCTAGTACTCTCTCTCTCTCCCTCTCTGGGCTTATCGCTAACTCTCTCCGGGCTTATCGCTAGTTCTCTCTATCCCTCGCTGGGCTTATCGCTAACTCTCTCCGGGCTTATCGCTAGTACTCTCTCTCTCTCTCCCTCTCTGGGCTTATCGCTAGTACTCTCTCTCTCTCCCTCTCTGGGCTTATCGCTAGTTCTCTCTCTCTCCCTCGCTGGGCTTATCGCTAACTCTCTCTCTCTCTCTGGGCTTATCGCTAGTACTCTCTCCGGGCTTATCGCTAGTTCTCTCTCTCTCTCTCTCTCTCTCTCTCTCTCTGGGCTTATCGCTAACTCTCTCTGGCCGTATTGCTAGTTCTCTCTCAGCTGATGTCTCTCTCTTCCTCTAATCATCCCTCTTTTCTCTCTCCACAGACAGTATGATTCGAGTGGGAGGAGACTACCAGGCACAGATACCTGAATTAAACCCAGGTACCAGAGAGGGAATGGGGGGGGATTTGATCATTTGGCTGTGTATGTGACAGATGGAGTGAGAGAAAATAAGGAATGTATGACTGACGTGTGTGTGTGTGTGTGTGTGTGTGTGTGTGTGTGTGTGCGCGCACACAGACACTCCAAGCCGCTACAATGAGAAGGAACAGAGGAGTATGCTGGTGTGGTGCCCCAACAGTCTCATCTCTGACGCCATGTGTAAACACACACACTATACTATTATCTGACAATTTAAATTCTTTGCTCTCTCTATCTCTCTTTCAATTCAATTCATCAATTCAAGGGCTTTATTGGCATGGGAAACATATGTTAACATTGCCAAAGCAAGTGAAGTAGATAAAACAAAAGTGAAATAAACAACTCTCGCTCTCTCACTCGCTCTGCTCTCTCTCTGGCTCTCTGTTGCTCTCTCTGCTCACTCTCCCGCTCTCTCACTCTGCGCGCTCTCTCTGCTCTCTGTCGCTCTCTCTGCTCTCTCTCACTCTCTCTGCTCGCTCTCTCTGCTTGCTCTCTCTCTGCTCGCTCTCTCCCTCTGCCGCTCTCTCTGCTCGCTCTCTCCCTCTGCCGCTCTCGCTCTGCTCGCTCTGCTCTCTCTCTGCTCGCTCTGCTCTCTCTCTGCTCGCTCTGCTCTCTCTCTGCTCGCTCTCTCCCCCCAGTGGATGAGTATATTCTGATGGCTAAAGAGAAGCATGGCTACAACATGGAACAGGTACAGTCAATCAATCTAACTTTATACAAACAGTAAATATACTCGACAAATATAAACAAAATTAACATTCAATTCTCTGGCGGACAATCCTGGAGTCTGCAAACAAATTTCACACTCCCTCAAAACTTGGGTTGTGTGACAAAACGTTCCTTTTATTGTCCCCCAGCACAAGGTGCACCTGTGTAATGATTGTGCTGTTTTAATCAGCTTCTTGATATGCCACACCTGTCAGGTGGATGGATTATTTTGGCAAAGTAGAAATGCTAACTAACAAGTATGAAAACAAATTTGTTCACAATTTTTAGTGAAATAAGCATTTTGTGCATATGGACATTTCTGGGATCTTTTCGTTTTAGCTCATGAAACATGGGACCAACACTCTCCATGTTGTTTATATTTATGTTCTGTGTAGTTATCTCAGAGCTCTGGTTCAAAATAATGCACCATATAGTGAATAGGGTATTCATCCTCCAGTCTGTCCCCTCCCCTGGGTCAAAATGTCACTGCTATGTCTGTCTGTCCAGGCCCTGTCTCTAAATGTCACTTCTCTCTCTGTCTGTCTGCCTGTCCAGGCCCTGTCTCTAAATGTCACTTCTCTCTCTGTCTGTCTGTCTGTCTGTCTGTCTGTCTGTCTGTCTGTGTGTCCAGGCCCTGTCTCTAAATGTCACTTCTCTGTCTGTCTGTCTGTCTGCCTGTCCAGGCCCTGTCTCTAAATGTCACTGCTCTGTCTAGGCCCTGTCTCTAAATGTCACTTCTCTGTCTGTCTGTCCAGGCCCTGTCTCTAAATGTCGCTGCTCTGTCTGTCTGTCTGTCTGTCTGTCTGTCTGTCTGTCTGTCTGTCTCTAAATGTCACTTCTCTCTCTGTCTGTCCAGGCCCTGTCTCTAAATGTCACTTCTCTCTCTGTCTGTCCAGGCCCTGTCTCTAAATGTCACTGCTCTGTCTGTCTGTATGTCCAGGCCCTGTCTCTAAATGTCACTGCTCTGTCTGTCTGTCTGTCTGTCTGTCTGTCTGTCTGTCTGTCTGTCTGTCTGTCTGTCTGTCTGTCTGTCTGTCCAGGCCCTGTCTCTAAATGTCACTGCTCTGTCTGTCTGTCCAGGCCCTGTCTCTAAATGTCACTGCTCTGTCTGTCTGTATGTCCAGGCCCTGTCTCTAAATGTCACTGCTCTGTCTGTCTGTCTGTCTGTCTGTCTGTCTGTCTGTCTGTCTGTCTGTCTGTCTGTCTGTCTGTCTGTCTATGTCACTTCTCTCTCTGTCTGTCCAGGCCCTGTCTCTAAATGTCACTTCTCTGTCTGTCTGTCTGTCTGTCTGCCTGTCCAGGCCCTGTCTCTAAATGTCACTGCTCTGTCTAGGCCCTGTCTCTAAATGTCACTTCTCTGTCTGTCTGTCCAGGCCCTGTCTCTAAATGTCGCTGCTCTGTCTGTCTGTCTGTCTGTCTGTCTGTCTGTCTGTCTGTCTGTCTGTCTCTAAATGTCACTTCTCTCTCTGTCTGTCCAGGCCCTGTCTCTAAATGTCACTGCTCTGTCTGTCTGTATGTCCAGGCCCTGTCTCTAAATGTCACTGCTCTGTCTGTCTGTCTGTCTGTCTGTCTGTCTGTCTGTCTGTCTGTCTGTCCAGGCCCTGTCTCTAAATGTCACTGCTCTGTCTGTCTGTCCAGGCCCTGTCTCTAAATGTCACTGCTCTGTCTGTCTGTATGTCCAGGCCCTGTCTCTAAATGTCACTGCTCTGTCTGTCTGTCTGTCTGTCTGTCTGTCTGTCTGTCTGTCTGTCTGTCTGTCTGTCTGTCTGTCTGTCTGTCTGTCTGTCTGTAAATGTCACTTCTCTCTCTGTCTGTCCAGGCCCTGTCTCTAAATGTCACTTCTCTGTCTGTCTGTCTGTCTGTCCAGGCCCTGTCTCTAAATGTCACTGCTCTGTCTGTCCGTCCGTCCTTCCGTCCAGGCCAGGCCAGGCCCTGTCTCTAAATGTCACTGCTCTGTCTGTCTGTCTGTCTGTCTGTCTGTCTGTCTGTCTGTCTGTAAATGTCACTGCTCTGTCTGTCTGTCTGTCCAGGCCCTGTCTCTAAATGTCACTTCTCTCTCTGTCTGTCCAGGCCCTGTCTCTAAATGTCACTGCTCTGTCTGTCTGTCTGTCCAGGCCCTGTCTCTAAATGTCACTTCTCTGTCTGTCTGTCCAGGCCCTGTCTCTAAATGTCACTGCTCTGTCTGTCCGTCCGTCCGTCCGTCCAGGCCAGGCCAGGCCCTGTCTCTAAATGTCACTGCTCTCTCTGTGTGTCCAGGCCCTGTGTCTAAATGTCACTGCTCTCTCTGTGTGTCCAGGCCCTGGGGATGTTGCTGTGGCATAAACATGATGTGGAGTGTTCCCTTGCTGACCTGGCTAACTTCACTCCCTTTCCCGAGGAGTGGACCGTAGAGGACAAGGTCCTGTTTGAACAGGCCTTCAGCTTCCATGGCAAGAGCTTCCATCGTATACAACAGATGGTGAGGACACTTACCGGGGAGCTACACTGGAGCGTTGTGAAAACACTGTTTAACCTGTTTAACCCTGTGTGTGTGTGTGTGTGTGAGTGTGTGTGTGTGTGTGTGTGTGTGTGTGTGTGTGTGTCCCCCTCCCCTCTCTCTCTCTCTCTCTGTAGCTGCCTGATAAGCTGGTCTCAGGCCTGGTCCGGTACTACTACAGCTGGAAGAAGACCAGGACCAGAACCAGTGTTATGGACCGACAGGCTAGAAGACTGGTCAAAAAGACAGACAAGGAAGATGGGTGAGGAGGAGAGGGGGGTAAGGAGGAGAGGGGGGTAAGGAGGAGAGGGGGTAAGGAGGAGAGGGGGAAGGAATGGAGGGGGGTAAGGAGGAGAGGGGGCAAGGAATGGAGGGGGGAAGGAATGGAGGGGGGTAAGGAGGAGAGGGGGAAGGAATGGAAGGGGGCAAGGAGGAGAGGGGGAAGGAATGGAGGGGGTAGTAAGGAGGAGAGAGAAGGGGTGGACAGGAGGGAGACATGGAGAGGGGAGAGACGAGAGAACACAAACTAATATATACCTCGACCTAAACATCAGCGCCACAGGTAACTTCCACTAAGCTGTGAACAAGCTGAGAAACAAGGCAAGAAGGGCCTTCTATGCCATTTAAAAGGAACACAATTCGACACACAAGGGCTCCCGTGTGGCGCAGAGGTCTAAGGCACTGCATCTCAGTGCTAGAGGCGTCACTACAGACCCTGGTTCGATTCCAGGCTGTATCACAACCTGCCATCATCGGGAGTTCCATAGGGCAGCGTTTGGCCGTCATTGCCTAGTTAAATAAACAAGGTGCGGTGCGACACAAACAACAACAGAGTTACACATGGAATAAACAAACGTACAGTCAATAACACAATAGAAAAGTCTATATACAGTGTGTGCAAATGAAGTGCGGAGGTAAGGCAATAAATAGGCCAATAGTGGCGAAGTAATTATAATTTACACTGGAGTGACAGATGTGCAGATGAGGATGTGCAAGTAGAAATATTGGTGTGCAAAAAAGCAGAAAAACAAAAACAAATATGGGGATGAGGTAGTTATTTACAGATGGGTTATTTACAGATGGGTTATTTACAGATGGGTTATTTACAGATGGGTTATTTACAGATGGGTTATTTACAGATGGGTTATTT
This sequence comes from Oncorhynchus keta, assembly GCF_023373465.1. Lineage (NCBI taxonomy): Eukaryota > Metazoa > Chordata > Actinopteri > Salmoniformes > Salmonidae > Oncorhynchus > Oncorhynchus keta. Next base: position 75,993,780 of record NC_068455.1, on the reverse strand, counting down.
ACAGATGGGTTATTTACAGATGGGCTATTTACAGATGGGTTATTTACAGATGGGTTATTTACAGATGGGTTATTTACAGATGGGCTATTTACAGATGGGTTATTTACAGATGGGCTGTGTACAGCTGCAGCGATCAGTTAGCTGCTCAGATAGCTGACGCTTAAAGTTAGTGAGGGAGATGTGAGTCTCCACCTTCAGTGATTTTTGCAATTCGTTCCAGTCATTGGCAGCAGAGAACTGGAAGGAAAGGCGGCCAAAGGAGGAATTGGCTTTGGGTATGACCAGTGAAATATACCTGCTGGAGCGCGTGCTCCACCCTGCTATTTGTGGCAGGGAGGGGGGTTAGAGTGAGATTTGAAAGGGATAAAGATTGAAAGTAAGAATGTACAAAATGAATCACTTATTCATCCCCCTTCTCTTCCTCCCCATCCCTCCCTCTCCCCATCCCTTAGTAATGATGAGATAGAGGGAGACCCGGGCAGCGACAGCGACTTTGAGATCGACGCCAAGAAAGAGGTGAGCAGAATGAAGTGTTACTCTTCTTCTGAGTGGCGCAGTCGTCTAAGGCACTGCATGTCAGTGCTAGAGGCGTCACTACAGACCCCGGTTCGATTCCGGGCTGTATCACAACCCGCCATCAGCGGGAGTTCCATAGGGCAGCGCACAAGGGGAGGGTTTGGCCGTCGTTGTAAATAAGAATGTGTTCTTAACTGATTTGCCTAGTTAAATGTCTGTGTACTGACCCGCCCTCTCCCCAGACAGTGAAGCAGCAGAGCTCCAGTGGTACTGGAGGAGAGAGGGGAGCGCCAGGCCGGTCTAACCCACAGAGGAAAGAGTCTGTTGGGGCTCAGTACCGCCACCACCCCCTGAGAGCTCGTCGGAGACCACCTAAAGGTACCTTATTGGGTTTCTTTATCCAGGTGTGTGTGTGTGTGTGTGTGTTGCATGGTATACCGAAACTTTTTAGATTTAAAAACAAAAGTTTGTTACTAGAATTTGTTACGTTCAGAACTCCAACTTCTGTCAAATGTCTTGCGTGGTTGAGAGACTGAAGTCTGTCAGCGCAGCCCTTTTTTATAGAGCAAAGTGCCTGGCCCACTTAGTCATTCATTACTAGTGCCATCTGGCTGCATAAAAATGCACCCTTGAATAATACAACACGGCATGTAGAAACGGTTAATTACTGTTCTCAAAACAATGTCCATACAGGCTGGGAAAACTTTACGATGCATGAAGGTACCGGTAGCTTCCAGCTAGCTTTGTAGGCTAACTTTCCTTGCTAGCTTCCAGCTAGCTTTGTAGGCTAACTTTCCTTGCTAGCTTCCAGCTAGCTTTTGTAGGCTAACTTTCCTTGCTAGCTTCCAGCTAGCTTTGTAGGCTAACTTTCCTCGCTAGCTTACAGCTGAAGCTTTTGTCACGTTCCCCAGCAAGAAAACCCCAAATGACACTCAAACAGAAGGGAGAACTAACAAAGTCACTGACAACAACAACCAAAAGGAGGAGGTGGGGGTAACAACTGAAACCTGAAAGACACTCACCACGACAGCCACTAAGCCCACCCGAAAACTTAAAGACAGGAAGCAAACCAAAATGGTGGAGCTAAAACAAAAACAGGGAAGATCAGATAAAGGAATGTTTGTCTAGAAATCTAAAATTGGAGCGCCAACTGAAGGTTGGCTAAACCTTCCACATCTACCAAGACAACTGGAGCACTGGGCCAGCACAGGTGAAACGCCTTCCTACTAACGAGATGGACAACCAGCACAGGTGAAACGCCTTCCCACTAACGAGATGGACAGGTGAAACCCTTCCCACTAACGAGATGGACAACCAGCACAGGTGAAACACCTTCCCACTAACGAGATGGACAACCAGCACAGGTGAAACACCTTCCCACTAACGAGATGGACAACCAGCACAGCCTTCCCACAGGATGGACAACCAGCACAGGTGAAACACCTTCCCACTAACGAGATGGACAACCAGCACAGGTGAAACACCTTCCCACTAACGAGATGGACAACCAGCACAGGTGAAACACCTTCCCACTAACGAGATGGACAACCAGCACAGGTGAAACACCTTCCCACTAACGAGATGGACAACCAGCACAGGTGAAACACCTTCCCACTAACGAGATGGACAACCAGCACAGGTGAAACGCCTTCCTACTAACGAGATGGACAACCAGCACAGGTGAAACGCCTACTGACTAATGAGGTGACACCAATCGGTGTGCCCCCCCATACGTGCTAAAGTACAACCTCAAAACATAAATGGAAACCAAAACCTGTAACATCTTCCTCTTATATTTTTGTTGGACAAGTTTGCTCATCACCAACAGGAAACAACCCCCTTCACAACAGGTGAAACACCTTCCCACTAACGAGATGGACAACCAGCACAGGTGAAACACCTTCCCACTAACGAGATGGACAACCAGCACAGGTGAAACACCTTCCCACTAACGAGATGGACAACCAGCACAGGTGAAACGCCTTCCCACTAACGAGATGGACAACCAGCACAGGTGAAACGCCTTCCCACTAACGAGATGGACAACCAGCACAGGTGAAACGCCTTCCCACTAACGAGATGGACAACCAGCACAGGTGAAACGCCTTCCCACTAACGAGATGGACAACCAGCACAGGTGAAACACCTTCCCACTAACGAGATGGACAACCAGCACAGGTGAAACACCTTCCCACTAACGAGATGGACAACCAGCACAGGTGAAACGCCTTCCCACTAACGAGATGGACAACAAGCACAGGTGAAACGCCTTCCCACTAACGAGATGGACAACCAGCACAGGTGAAACACCTTCCCACTAACGAGATGGACAACCAGCACCAACAGGAAACAACCACCTCACAACATAATCAGCTTAAATGTACTGCAGTCTCCAATATAAACATGGTGTCTTGCCTGTCAATAATTAAAAGCCACCTTTTTTTATTTAGTTTTTAAATGTGTATGGGCTTTTGTTTTTTGTTTGTATTTTCTAAACTTTTCTTATTTACCCTTTTTTTTGTTTTTTTGGACATAGTTTGCTTAACTCTGAAGTTTTGGAAAAACTCACGAATGCTTCTATAATGCAAAAACGTACAGTCAAAATAAATTGTGAGCCAGAGCTACTACCTATTGGCTTTAACACAACTTATTGACTGAAAGACAATCAGCAACCAAGTTGTCCTTTACCACAGACATGTCTGATTTCAAGGGGAGACTCCTGCAACATCCATAGTAAATTTTCTCTCGTGGTTAGAGCGTTGGACTAGTAGCCGGAAGGTTGCAAGTTCAAACCCCCGAGCCGACAAGGTACATTTACATTTACATTTAAGTCATTTAGCAGACGCTCTTATCCAGAGCGACTTACAAATTGGAGAACATTTACATTACATTTAAGTCATTTAGCAGACGCTCTTATCCAGAGCGACTTACAAATTGGTGCATACACCTTATGACATCCAGTGGAACAGCCACTTTACAATAGTGCATCTAAATCTTTTTAGGGGGGGTGAGAAGGATTACTTACCCTATCCTAGGTATTCCTTGAAGAGGTGGGGTTTCAGGTGTCTCCGGAAGGTGGTGATTGACTCCGCTGTCCTGGCGTCGTGAGGGAGTTTGTTCCACCAGGTACAAATCTGTCGTTCTGCCCCTGAACAGGCAGTTAACCCACTGTTCCCCGGTAAGCCGTCATTGAAAATAAGAATTGTTCTTAACTGACTTGCCTAGTTAAATAAAGGTCAAATAAAATAAAAAATAAAAAAATTGTGGAGCTTCTCTCTCTTTTCAGGGTTTGGTTGATAGGCATGTTGTTGGCTCGAGGCCCCAACGTCAATGTTGTGCTCTAGTACATTTGTCTGAGTCGGCACATCTGAGCGTAAACCCTGATATTCTAACAGTAGTGAGACAATGGTGCCAAAAAGACATCAAGGATTTTTAGAATCTCTGAGTTACACCCTGTACCGGTTGAGTATTGGGCTTTCCTCGTGCTCTTGAGGAAGACTTTCGTCAACGATGACACTAGTGGCCACAGGCAGAACATCACTACCGGTTTTCCACCGACTTCGCCGCCCGATCGTAGCGGTTTAAGTACGGTTTCAACATGTTGACATGACACAGTGAGGTTTTTCTGCTGACTTGATGTCCAAACACGAGCCCCTTTTGGACTAAAAGATTCCTGCGTTGCAAACAGCACAAGAGGGACCCATCCAACTCAAAGCGGTCAGCTCTCAACATAGACCTCAAAGTCTGATGAAATCTCCCAAGAGCCTCTGGGCGGTAGGCACCAGAGGGACAACTTGCTACACCCAACCGTTGCAGCACTTGCTGGAAGACCCGTGACATGAAACTTAAACATTGATCCGCCTGCACTACCTGCTGAAGTCAGAAACATTGGTCCGCCTGCACTACCTGCTGAAGTCAGAAACATTGGTCCGCCTGCACTACCTGCTGAAGTCAGAAACATTGGTCCGCCTGCACTACCTGCTGAAGTCAGAAACATTGGTCCGCCTGCACTACCTGCTGAAGTCAGAAACATTGGTCCGCCTGCACTACCTGCTGAAGACAGAAACATTGGTCCGCCTGCACTACCTGCTGAAGACAGAAACATTGGTCCGCCTGCACTACCTGCTGAAGACAGAAACATTGGTCCGCCTGCACTACCTGCTGAAGTCAGAAACATTGGTCCGCCTGCACTACCTGCTGAAGACAGAAACATTGATCCGCCTGCACTACCTGCTGAAGTCAGAAACATTGGTCCGCCAGCACTACCTGCTGAAGACAGAAACATTGGTCCGCCTGCACTACCTGCTGAAGACAGAAACATTGGTCCGCCTGCACTACCTGCTGAAGACAGAAACATTGGTCCGCCTGCACTACCTGCTGAAGACAGAAACATTGGTCCGCCTGCACTACCTGCTGAAGACAGAAACATTGGTCCGCCTGCACTACCTGCTGAAGAAAGAAACATTGGTCCGCCTGCACTACCTGCTGAAGACAGAAACATTGATCCGCCTGCACTACCTGCTGAAGTCAGAAACATTGATCCGCCTGCACTACCTGCTGGAGTCAGAAACATTGGTCCGCCTGCACTACCTGCTGGAGTCAGAAACATTGGTCCGCCTGCACTACCTGCTGGAGTCAGAAACATTGGTCCGCCTGCACTACCTGCTGAAGTCAGAAACATTGATCCGCCTGCACTACCTGCTGAAGTCAGAAACATTGGTCCGCCTGCACTACCTGCTGAAGTCAGAAACATTGAAAAGAACCCCACCGGGGTTAAGAGAAACTGGTTACCGCTCTTCACTCTGGGCAAAGGACCCAACACAGTTCACCAGAACCCTACTGAAAGGTTAGTCAAAAGCAGGAATAGGCTGCGAAGTTGCAACCGGTACAGCTTGGTTCAGTTTACCCGTCTGCTGGCAAACGCCACAGGATTTACAGTGAGCCACAACATCCTGTTTCAGACCAGGTCAGAAGAAGTTATGCAAGATACGGTCACACGTCTTGTTGACCCAAAGATGGCCTGCCATACTACCGTCATGACCCAACCTCGTTATCTCCTGTCGAAGGGTAACTGGAACAGCAATTTGAGATACACTGGACCAATTGTCTTGCCAGGAAGTGGTGTGAGAACGCCATCTCCGTCAAAAGTAACTCACACAAACTTCATCAAACTCCTCTTCGTCATTACTCTGTTCAGCAATCGGCTGTTTCCTGGACATTAAAGTGTCAACCGGTCTTCCTTCAGCG
>NC_068455.1:75933017-75983017 GCF_023373465.1 Oncorhynchus keta | reverse complement strand
CCTTTGCCTTGACAACTTTGCATTCTCTCAACCAGATTCATGAGGTAGTTACCTGGAATGTATTTCCATGTGACTGGTACTGTATATAATGGGCCTACATTCCAACATCTTCTTGACTGTCCAGCTCTAATAATCACTTGAGTCAGTGAGCATCAAATCGATGGATATTGGACTATTTTTGTTAAATTTTGATGGCAAGGAAATGGGACACATTTTCAGTACGGCTCTCCGGACCTCGTTGAAGACAGAATACAGCCCGTGGGCAAAAATTCATTTGACACCCCCTGATCTACACCCTGACCTGGTTGTCTAGGTAATAATAGATTACTTAGGACCTCCCCTCACCTGGTTGTCTAGGTCATAATGGATTCGTTAGGAACTCCCCTCACCTGGTTGTCTCGGTCATAATGAAAACAGTTTATTTATAACCAACTCTTCCTCCTCTCTCTCCAGCCAGCTCCCAAGATGAACTCTCGTTGGTCCACTGAGGAACAGCTGCTAGCGGTACAGGGTGAGTTAACAACACCCCAAAATACAACTCAATCCTTTTCTTTAACACAGGAAATTCTTGTATTCTGGCAAATATAACTCACAGAAGAAACAGTTTGATACGTTTCAGATCACAACATTAAACACCCTGTTCTCCCCTCCTCAGCTATCCGTCGCTATGGTAAGGACTTGGTGGTGGTTGCCGAGGTAATCGGTAACAAAACTCTGGCCCAGGTGAGCTCCTTCTTCGTTAGTTACCGACGGCGATTCAATCTGGACGAGGTCGTCAAGGAGTGGCAGGCGGAACAAGACGTAGCCTCCACACAGGGGCCTTGTGGGAGTCGTAGTAGAAACGAAGAGAGGGGAGGAGCAGAGGAGGAAGAGGTCAGGAGGGGGTGAGGGTTTGTTTTGGTGAAAGTTTGACAAGTCTGTTGCTGATCTAACCCCCCTTCTCCTCCCTTCCAGATAAAGCTGGAAGACATTACTCCCCCCTGCGGTGACGCCAACTCCCCCTCCCCCCCTTCATCCAACAACCACACCCCTCCTCCTTCCCTCTCCCAGCCTCCCCCTTACTGCGCCCGGCTCCCCCTCTGCCCCCCCCAGCCTTCTCCGGCAGCCCCCCCGCTCCAGACCCGACCCCTCCAGACCCGAACCCCCCACAATCATCCCCCTCCCCCGTTGATCCGTCCTGCAGTCGTGGCTCCGGGCCAACAGGGGAGCTCTAGTCTCCGTAGGGAACTAGGAAACAACCTCCGCTCCTCTCCTCCTGCTTGCTCTGGTGCTGGTCAGCCTCCCTCACTGGTAGGGCTCAAAGTAGAGCAAACCAACTCTCACTGACAGAAAGGAGGGGACTCTTGTATATTTAGGGAGGGGCTCTTGTATACTCAGATGGGTAGATTGTGCTGCTAGTGGGAGTGTTTATCCATTATGACAGAACAATAGAAATCAGAATGCAGTTAGTTAGTTGAGTTCTAAGCCCCACCAGTCTGTTTGGTTCAGAAGCCTCTCGTTAAATCCCCTCTGTATCAGTTCTGACTCACACTTATAAACCAACTGCACAACCTGTGAATAACCATACTTCCATCTGAGGCTTGGGTCATCCATCCTTCTGTTCCCGCCCCTCAGCAGAAAATAGAAGGACATGCCCACACATGCCTCACGGCTGTCTCCATAGCAACCAGCACAGATGTGACTGGTTACCCACGGCAACGGTGACCCTGTATTTCACCCATCCCTCCTCCCCAAAGAACAGAACTTTCAGAATACCAAAACCCTCAAGGAAAAGATACACTGGATTGTGGTGATGGATGCCATGACAACAGAACCCCCCCCCCCCACACACACACACAGTCTCCATGGCAACAGAACGAACTCTGGCAAAACACCCAGGTTCCAGTTTCCACACTACAAGGTGCTGAACTAATGATTCCACAGGGGAACCAGGAAGATGTCCCTCTTCTACCAGATCCACGTATTGTTGGTCTTATGACTGCAGCATTCTTTTGTTAGGTGATCTCTAAGTAGGTAGACATCCCTATATATAGTGCACTACTTTGGATCAAATCCCTATAAGGTCCTGGTCCAATGTAGTGCACTATATTAGGGAATAGGATGCATTTGTAATCCCAAGGCTCATGCATTTCTTCATTCTAAGTAGCATGCTAGTGTGGATATGGGACAGAGACCTGTTTTTGATTAAAAGCACCAAAAAATAAGTCTCAAATGGCAGTTGTGTGCTATGTAGGGGATAGTACTGTACACACTGTACACTTCACAGGTGTCGTCTGAGAACAAAATGTGAAGCTGAAATACTCGGATGGGCATTGTGGCAAGGAGCAGTGCAGCTTGATTGTGTTTTGGAAGAGGATGCACAGCTCTTGACCTTCGCCTCTCCTGAGTCCGTACAGACAGGAGTTGCAAGTGATTGAGACAAGACTGTAACTACCAATTGGGGTGAAAATACAAAAAAAAGTCATTTCTGAACCTGCTAAATCGAGCTATAACGCAGATCTTGCGTAATGCGTCTGGCACCCTATTCCCTACATAGTGCACTACTTTTGAGGAGTTATGGTGCCATTTGGGACACAGAGGTTTCAAATACTTAGTGGCTACAAATGACTTGACTGTTTAGCAACAGGTAATGTTCATGAAGTTTGAGACTGGATTTGCTTGTTATTGTTTTCAGGATATTTTCTTTTGGAATAAAACAAAATTACAACCATATCGTTTCCACTGAATTACATTTGTTAAATACACACTTTTGTTACTGGCCTAAATGCAACCAACTTTTTATTACTTTCCATAATTTCTTTTGCACAAAAACAAATACATTTGGAGTCAACTCACCCGTCTCTCCCAACCAAATACTGGTTAAAATGTCGGACTCAAATTACAGCAAAGAAAATGTAAAACAAAATAAATCAACACTGAAATATAGTCATAACAGCAAGAGTAAAGACAGCACCGTAAAACAATGATTTAACAGAACGACTTTTTAAACAAAGAACCAAGGAGTTTTGCTTAGGTACACCGTCCCCCATCATTTGGCTAGAGATTACTCAGCAAATCCCTCACTCTTTTCCACTGGCAGAGAAAGGAGGGAGAGAGAGCTCCTACTAAATAGAATCAACGCCGCTGACGATAAGAATAGTCGGTCGTCACAAGGTGGGTACAGTGACACAACGTTTGGCCTCATCCCACAGAAAGGCAGCGGCAACACGTTCACATTATCAAAACCCAACCCAACCTACAGAAAATAAATCCACCTCAAAGTGAACGAGCAGTAGTCTTCATCACCCAGTCAGGAAGATGCCCAGTGGGGTGTGGGGGGGGGGGCGAGCTCAGGTGAGGCGTTCTTTAACCCAAACAAAGTGATTAAAAACACAAACAAATCAAGAAGTTCTAAATGAATTTGTTCAGAGATCAATTTTAAAATGAAATACTGATTGATAAAAGGCTGAATATCTGAACATCCTTGGGGAGAGATGGGAGTAGAAAGATGGCTGCTGTGTGTTCTCTTTGTACAGAAGCGTGATACAACCCCATCGATCATTAACAAGTTTCTTCGTCATAATAGAACAGCAACGAGAAGAACTACATTTTGTCTTCTATAAAGAAAGGAAATCCCCCCTTTTTTTTTTGTCCAGTGTACAACCTTTTGACCTTAAAAACCAACAAAGTGTTGTGTCATCCAATGGTCTGTGACTGGATGAAAGGGGGATGATGTCACCCCTGATGAAAAAAAAGGAAAGAGGTTTGAGGGACATGGGCGGGGGGGGGAGGAGCCTGGTGTGTTTGGATTCAAAACATCAGTCATTAAGGGTCCAGTTTGGCGTGTGTGTGTGTGAGACTTAAAACAGAGCAGTGTTGACATTCTCCCCTCACATCAAACGGGCAGAAAGTGTGTCCTTCCAACAAAGGTCTGTGGGGTGTTCTACAGTTCAGATTCCGGGGGGAGTCCATTTTGGGTCAGAGAACAGGAGAACCCAGGAGAACCGTTCCAGCGTTGAGTTAGTTTATTTCCAGCATCAAGTCGGTCCGCTCTGTTCTCTTTAGAACTCTTCGAGTGTAACCCAGTCTAGAACCCATTGAAGTAGAACCGACAGGAGAAGAGCCTTGGAGCAGGTATGACGATGTGTTCAGACTCCCTCCCCTCAGTACAGTGTGTGTGTGTGTGTGTGTGTGTGTGTGTGTGTGGGGCAGCGAGAGAGAGGCAGAGTGTGTACAACCACCAGGTGAAGAGAGATAGCGGCAGAACCAACATGCAGTGGATCTAGAAGACGAGAACCCCAGCTAGAGAACCCAGTGAGGTTCTAAAACACAAACCTCAACAGAGGAAAAAAAAACTAGACAGAACCACCCCCAGCAGAAGAACATTCACTCCACCCATTAACTTGTCAAACACTGAACCCCTCCCACCTACCCAGTACAACATCCTTCTCATTCAGTCTCCTCTCTCCATTCCTCTCTATCCACATGTGTAAAATCGCTCCGTCTCACAGTTTGAGCTCGTTAGCGATCTTCGACGCGATGTTCTTAAACGCAATCGACGTCCCGGAGATCCTTTTGAAGCGCACGCCGTTCAGTGAGAGGCGGGGCAGCTTGCACACCTCCATCTCCCATTGGACGAAGTCGTCCCGGGAAGGGTTCCCGAAGATGCACAGCAGCATGTAGCGCTCCCGCAGCTCGTACTCACAGCTGTTGGATTCTAGAACCTTCCGGATCTCTCTCATCATCTCCCCGGGATCCAAAGAGGACGTGGTCTTCATGGACCAGGTGAACCGGAGGGAACGTGGTTTGGTCGATGGGTCCTTCGGTGGCGGGGTGGCGGTACCGGAAACGGGGGAGGAGTTATCCTTGTTCTCGTCTCCGCTGCCGCTGTGGGAGGAGCCTAGGACGCCGCTCTTCTCTGATTTGTCGACGGTGCTGCTCAGCATCGACCTATAAGAGGAGAGAGTGGAGGGATGAAAGCAAGAGGGAGAGGGGGCAGGACGAGAGAGGCGGAGGGGGCAGGAGGAGAGAGGCGGAGGGGGCAGGAGGAGAGAGGGAGAGGGGGCAGGACGAGAGAGGCGGAGGGGGCAGGACGAGAGGCGGAGGGGGCAGGAGGAGAGAGGCGGAGGGGGCAGGAGGAGAGAGGCGGAGGGGGCAGGAGGAGAGAGGGAGAGGGGGCAGGAGGAGAGAGGGGGCAGGACGAGAGAGGCGGAGGGGGCAGGACGAGAGGCGGAGGGGGCAGGAGGAGAGAGGCGGACGGGGCAGGAGGAGGGAGGGGGCAGGACGAGAGGCGGAGGGGGCAGGACGAGAGGCGGAGGGGGCAGGACGAGAGGCGGAGGGGGCAGGGGGAGTAGGGGGTTGGAGAGGGGGCAGGGGGAGAGATGGAGGGGGCAGGAGGAGAGAGGGAGTTGGAGAGGGAGGCAGGGGGAGAGAGGGGGAGTAGGGGGTTGGAGAGGGAGGAGAGAGAGAAACAGAGTGAGGAAGGAGATGATTAGGAGAAACAGGGAGAGGACAACACCCAATATGACTTAAATAGCCCTGACACACACACACACACACACACACACACACACACACACACACACACACACACACACCTCTAACCATGCATGTACATGCTTACGTCACACACACACACACACATTCGCTAACATTCAGAAACTTCATCCCTGATTGGTTAAAACTAAGGTTTGTCAACCATTTACGAATAAATTTACCAAATCACCCTTTAATCCAATCATATCTATCCCTCCGAGATCTACTGATTAGGTCTGATTGATTGATTGATTGAGGGATGGTTGGTTTGAGTCTCACCTGCTTTCCTCATCCTGACCCTCTCCCTCATACGGACTCCTCAAGAAAAATCAACACAAGTTTAGTCTTTGGAGCTAACGGCTAATAGGCTACAAAATGTTAGTTTAACAGCTAGCAACACCACTAAGCACAGTACCATCCTCCACAAGCACACACGTTGACATTCCTATTCCAGAACCCATTCCTATTCCAGAACCCATTCCTATTCCAGAACATAGTGGCTTTGTGTATCAGTACAGAACGCCCTGTAGCATAAAACCACACCAGGGAGGGAAAAAATAAAATCACTTTAGTTTCAAAGGTTAAGGGGAGTAGGGGCATTTTAAAGATTTATTCATGATGATTGAAATGTGTATGAACTAATAGATTAGAACAGAAGGATGGTTTGATTTAGAATGGGATGTTTAGTTGAGAATGGTTTGGAATGGGATGTTTAGTTTGGAATGGGATGTTGTGTTTGGAATGGTTTGGAATGGGATGTTTAGTTTGGAATGGGATGCTGTGTTTGGAATGGTTTGGAATGGGATGTTTAGTTTGGAATGGGGATGTTGTGTTTGGAATGGTTTGGAATGGGATGTTTAGTTTGGAATGGGATGTTGTGTTTGGAATGGTTTAGAATGGGATGTTTAGTTTGGAATGGTTTGGAATGGGATGTTTAGTTTGGAATGGTTTGGAATGGGATGTTTAGTTTGGAATGGTTTAGAATGGGATGTTTAGTTTGGAATGGGATGTTGTGTTTTGAATGGTTTAGAATGGGATGTTTAGTTTGGAATGGGATGTTTAGTTTGGAATGGTTTGGAATGGGATGTTTAGTTTGGAATGGTTTAGAATGGGATGTTTAGTTTGGAATGGTTTAGAATGGGATGTTTAGTTTGGAATGGTTTAGAATGGGATGTTTGGTTTAGAATGGGATCTTTAGTTTGGAATGGTTTAGAATGGGATGTTTAGTTTGGAATCGTTTAGAATGGGATGTTTAGTTTGGAATGGGATGTTGTGTTTTGAATGGTTTAGAATGGGATGTTTAGTTTGGAATGGTTTGGGATGGGATGTTTAGTTTGGAATGGTTTAGAATGGGATGTTTAGTTTGGAATGGTATGTTTAGTTTGGAATGGGATGTTGTGTTTTGAATGGTTTAGAATGGGATGTTTAGTTTGGAATGGGATGTTTAGTTTGGAATGGTTTGGAATGGGATGTTTAGTTTGGAATGGTTTGGAATGGGATGTTTAGTTTGGAATGGTTTAGAATGGGATGTTTGGTTTAGAATGGGATCTTTAGTTTGGAATGGTTTAGAATGGGATGTTTAGTTTGGAATCGTTTAGAATGGGATGTTTAGTTTGGAATGGGATGTTGTGTTTTGAATGGTTTAGAATGGGATGTTTAGTTTGGAATGGTTTGGGATGGGATGTTTAGTTTGGAATGGTTTAGAATGGGATGTTTAGTTTGGAATGGTATGTTTAGTTTGGAATGGGATGTTGTGTTTTGAATGGTTTAGAATGGGATGTTTAGTTTGGAATGGGATGTTTAGTTTGGAATGGTTTGGAATGGGATGTTTAGTTTGGAATGGGATGTTTAGTTTGGAATGGTTTAGAATGGGATGTTTAGTTTGGAATGGTATGTTTAGTTTGGAATGGGATGTTGTGTTTTGAATGGTTTAGAATGGGATGTTTAGTTTGGAATGGGATGTTTAGTTTGGAATGGTTTGGAATGGGATGTTTAGTTTGGAATGGGATGTTTAGTTTGGAATGGTTTAGAATGGGATGTTTAGTTTGGAATGGTTTAGAATGGGATGTTTGGTTTGGAATGGGATGTTTAGTTTGGAATGGTTTAGAATGGGATGTTTAGTTTGGAATCGTTTAGAATGGGATGTTTAGTTTGGAATGGGATGTTTAGTTTGGAATGGTTTAGAATGGGATGTTTAGTTTGGAATGGGATGTTTAGTTTGGAATGGTTTAGAATTGGATGTTTAGTTTGGAATGGGATGTTTAGTTTGGAATGGGATGTTTAGTTTGGAATGGTTTAGAATGGGATGTTTAGTTTGGAATGGGATGTTTAGTTTGGAATGGTTTAGAATGGGATGTTTAGTTTGGAATGGGATGTTTAGTTTGGAACGGTTTGGAATGGAATGTTTATTTTGGAATGGTTTAGAATGGGATGTTTGGTTTGGAATGGTTTAGAATGGGATGTTTGGTTTGGAATGGTTTAGAATGGGATGTTTGGTTTGGAATGGTTTAGAATGGGATGTTTAGTTTGGAACGGTTTGGAATGGAATGTTTATTTTGGAACGGTTTGGAATGGAATGTTTATTTTGGAACGGTTTGGAATGGAATGTTTATTTTGGAACGGTTTGGAATGGTATGGTTTAGTTTAATGATTTAATTTGTAATAGGATGGTTTAGTTTGGAATGGTTTAATTTGGAATGGTATGGTCTGGTCTGGAATGGTTTGGTCTGGAATGGAGGGGAGTATGAGTCCTGTGCCTAAAGAAGAGGGAAGGAAGGAGGGAAAGTGGGTCAAATAGTCTCTCCAACAGCATTACACTGCTGCACCTAATCAGACTAGCCCTCTAAACCTGCACACACAGCACAGCCATGTACAGATAACAGAGGACGGATAGAATGAACAATATAATAGATAAGGAAATAGAGCCATGCACTACCGTCAAAAGTTTTAGAACACCTACTCATTCAAGGGTTTTTCTTTATTTTTACAATTTTCTACATTGTAGAATAATAGTGAAGACATTAAAACTATGAAATAACACACATGGAATCATGTAGTAACCAAAAAAGTGTTAAACAAATCAAAATCTATTTTAGATTCTTCAAAGTAGACAACCTTTGCCTTCACAGCTTTGCACACGTTTGGTATTCTCTCAACCAGCTTCATGAGGTAGTCACCTGGAATGCATTTCAATTATCAGGTGTGCCTTGTTAAAAGTTAATTTGTGGAATTTATTTTCCTTCTTAAAGTGTTTGAGCCAGTCAGTTGTGTTGTGACCAGGTAGGGGTGGGCAAGAACAGCTCAAATAAGCAAAGAGAAATGACAGTCAATCATTACTTTAAGACATGAAGGTCAGTCAATACGGAAAATGTCTAAAACTCTGAAAGTTTCTTCAAGTGCAGTCGCAAAAACCATCCAGCGCTATGATGAAACTGGCTCTCATGAGGACCACCACAGGAAAGGAAGACCCAGAGTTACATCTACTGCAGAGGATATGTTCCTTAGTTACCAGCCAGATAATACGCAGCCCAAATAAATGCTTCAGAGAGTTCAAGTAACAGACACATCTCAACATTAACTGTTCAGAGGAGACCGCGTGAATCAGGCTTTCGTGGTTGAATTGCTGCAAAGAAACCACTACTAAAGGACACCAATAATATGAAGAGACTTGCTTGGGCCAAGAAACACAAGCAATGGACATTAGACTGGTGGAAATTTGTCCTTTGGTCTGGAGTTCAAATTGGAGATTTTTGGTTCCCAACCGCAGTGACTTTGTGAGACGTGGTGTGGGTGAACGGATGATCTCTGCATGTGTATTTCCCACCGTGAAGCATGGAGGAGGAGGTGTGATGGTGTGGGGGTGTTTTGCTGGTGACACTGAATTATTTACAATTCAAGGCACACTTAACCAGCATGACTACCACATCATTCTGCAGTAATATGCCATCATCCCATCTGGTTTGGGTTTAGTGGGACGATCATTTGTTTTTTTCCACAGGACAATGACCCAACACACCTCCAGGCTGTGTAACGACTATTTTACCAAGAAGGAGAGTGATGGAGTGCTGCATCAGATGACCTGGCATCCACAATCCCCCGACCTTAATCAAATTGAGATGTTTTGGGATGAGTCGGACTGCAGAGAGAAGGAAAAGCAGCCAACAAGTGCTCAGCATATGTGGGAACTCCTTCAAGAATGTTGGAAAACCATTCCAGATGAAGCTGGTTGAGAGAATTCCAAGAGTGTGCAAAGCTGTCACCAAGGTGGCTACTTTGAAGAATCTCAAATATATTTAGATTTTTTTTAACACTTGTTTGTTTACTACATGATTCCATATGTGTTATTTCATAGTTTTCATGTCATCATTATTATTCTACAATGTAGAAAATAGTAAAAATAAAGAAAAACCCTTGAATGAGTAGTAGGTGTTCTAAAACTTTTGACCGATAGTGTATGACTGAAAAAACAGAGCCACAGAGACACGACATGCAGACTGGCAAACTGACAAATTCAACTGAGCACCGACTAAATAGTTCCTTTTATACTGAACAAATATAAATCATATAGCAGTTAAAAATAGACATGTAGATATAATATAGATATAATAATGGCATATAGATATAATATAGATATGTAGATATAATAATGACATATAGGAATAATAATGACATAGAAATAATATAGATGTAGATATAATATAGATATGTAGATATAATAATGACATATAGGAATAATATAGATATGTAGAAATAATATAGATGTATGGAAATAATATAGATATGTAGATATAATGACATATAGATAAGAGATGTATAGATATAATGACATATAGATAAGAGATATATAGATATAATAATGAAATAATGACAAATAGATATATAGATATAATAATGACATATAGATATGTAGATATAATATAGATAATGACATATAGATATGTAGATATAATATAGATAATGACATATAGATATAATATAATAATGACAAATAGATAAGATGTATAGAAATAACATAGATATAATGATATAACATAGATAAGAGATAATATAGATATAATAATGACTATAGAAATATCATAAGATATATAGATATAGTAATGATATAACATAGATAAAATATAGAGATAATGATATAATATCGATATCAAGATAAATTAGATATAATGACATAATATATATGGTGTGGCAGGAGCGTTGGACTAGTAACGGAAAGGTTGCAAGATCAAATCCCCGTGCTGACGAGGTAAAAATCAGTCGTTCTGCCCCCGAACAAGGCAGGTAACCCACTGTTCCCCCGAACAAGGCAGTTAACCCGCTGTTCCCCCGAACAAGGCAGTTAACCCACTGTTCCCCCGAACAAGGCAGTTAAGCCGCTGTTCCCCCGAACAAGGCAGTTAACCCACTGTTCCCCCGAACAAGGCAGTTAAGCCGCTGTTCCCCCGAACAAGGCAGTTAACCCACTGTTCCCCTGAACAAGGCAGTCAACCTACTGTTCCCCTGAACAAGGCAGTTAACCCACTGTTCCCCTGAACAAGGCAGTTAACCCACTGTTCCCCTGAACAAGGCAGTCAACCCACTGTTCCCTGAACAAGGCAGTTAACCCACTGTTCCCTGAACAAGGCAGTTAACCCACTGTTCCCCTGAACAAGGCAGTTAACCCACTGTTCCCCTGAACAAGGCAGTTAACCCACTGTTCCCCTGAACAAGGCAGTTAACCCACTGTTCCCCTGAACAAGGCAGTTAACCCACTGTTCCCCTGAACAAGGCAGTCAACCCACTGTTCCCCTGAACAAGGCAGTTAACCCACTGTTCCCCGGTAGGCCGTCATTGTAAATAAGAATTGTTCTCAACTGACATGCCTAGTTAAATAAAGGTTCAATAAAAAAATGATATAATTATGACATAATGTATAGATAATGATATAATATAATAACGATATACTATAATAGATATAATAGTGATATATATATAATGACATAATGTATAGATAATGACATAATGTATAGATAATGACATAATGTATAGATAATGATATTATATAATAACGATATACTATAATAGATATAATAGAGATGATATATAGACAATGACATAATGTAAATATTGGAAAGCTGCCGCAGTCATCCCCCTCTTCAAAGGGGGAGACACTCTAGACCCAAAATGCTACAGACCTATATCCATCCTGCCCTGCCTTTCTAAGGTCTTCGAAAGCCAACAAACAGATTACCGACCATTTCGAATCCCACAGTACCATCTCCGCTATGCAATCTGGTTTCCGAGCTGGTCATGGGTGCACCTCAGCCACGCTCAAGGTCCTAAACGACATCATAACCGCCATCGATAAGAGACAATACTGTGCAGCCGTATTCATCGACCTGGCCAAGGCTTTCGACTCTGTCAATCACCACATCCTCATCGGCAGACTCGAGAGCCTTGGTTTCTCTAAGGATTGCCTCGCCTGGTTCACCAACTACTTCTCCGATAGAGTTCAGTGTGTCAAATCGGAGGGCCTGTTGTCCGGACCCCTGGCAGTCTCTCTGGGGGTGCCACAGGGTTAAATTCTCAGGCCGACTCTTTTCTCTGTACACATCAATGATGTCGCTCTTGCTGCTGGTGATTCTCTGATCCACCTCTACGCAGACGACACCATGCTGTATACTTCTGGCCCTTCTTTGGACACTGTGTTAACAAACCTCCAAACGAGCTTCAATGTCATACAACACTCCTTCCGTGGCCTCCAACTGCTCTTAAATGCAAGTAAAACTAAATGCATGTTCTTAAACTGATCGCTGCCCGCACCTGCCCGCCCGTCCAGCATCACGACTCTGGACGGTTCAGACTTAGAATGTGTGGACAATTACAAATACCTAGGTGTCTGGTTAGACTGTAAACTCTCCTTCCAGACTCACATTAAGCATCTCCAATCCAAAATCAAATCTATAATTGGCTTCCTATTTCACAACAAAGCCTCCTTTACTCATGCTGCCAAACATACCCTCGTAAAACTGACTATCCTACCGATCCTCGACTTCGACGATGTCATCTATAAAATAGCCTCCAACACTCTACTCAGCAAACTGGATGCAGTTTATCACAGTGCCATCTGTTTTGTCACCAAAGCCCCATATACTACCCACCACTGCGACCTGTATGCTCTAGTCGGCTGGCCCTCGCTTCATATTCGTCGCCAAACCCACTGGCTCCAGGTCATCTATAAGTCTTTGCTAGGTAAAGCTCCGCCTTATCTCAGCCCACTGGTCACCATCCACCCGTAGAACGCGCTCCAGCAGGTATATTTCACTGGTCATCCCCAAAGCCTATTCCTCCTTTGGACGCCTTTCCTTCCAGTTCTCTGCTGCCAATGACTGGAACTAATTGCAAAAATCACTGAAGCTGGAGACTCATATCTCCCTCACTAACTTTAAACATCAGCTGTCAGAGCAGCTCACAGATCATTGCACCTGTACATAGCCCATCTGTAAAGAGCCCATATAGCTACCTCATCCCCATATTTTATTTGCTCCTTTGTACCCCACTATCTCCACATCTATCACTTCAGTGTTTAATTGGTATATTGTTAATTAATTACTTTGCCACTATGGCCTATTTGTTGCCTTACCTCCCTTATCTTACCTCATTTGCACACACTGTATATAGACTTGTCTATTGTGTTATTGACTGTATGTTTGTTTATTCCATGTGTAACTCTGTATTGTTGTTTGTGTCGCATTGCTTTATCTTGGCCAGGTCTCAGTTGTAAATGAGAACTTGTTCTCACCTGGCCTACCTGGTTAAATAAAATAAATAAAAATATGACATAATATAGATATAATATAACATCTATATAATAATGCTGGCCCATTACTCTCTGCTCCAATAAAACATGTGCTTGCTGTTCCTAATCTTCACCAGCAGAGAGAGCAGTCACTCTGCCTAACCTGCTAAATTACACCCCCTGGTGGTGTAAAGTGTCATCACACTGACATTTAAATGTAAACATCATAACCCAACGTGGAAAAACCCAGGTGTCTTCTGTGAAAGTGTTGTTGCAACAGTGTGTGTGTGTGTGTGTGTGTGTGTGTGTGTGTGAGAGAGAGATCACTGTGTGTGTGTGAGCGATAACCGTGTGTGAGAGATAACTGTGCGTTTATTTATTTAAAAAATATTTCACACAGATAAAGTGTGTGTGTGCTGCACTATAAAAGGTAGTGTAGTCAGAGATGGAGTGATGCAAAAAACAAACTCCTTGACATCTCTCTCTCTCTCAAAACAACTTCCTTTAGGGTTGGGATTAATACCTTCAATTATATTTACATTTTCTCTCCCTGTAAATTAAATTCCAGGCCAGTCTTTGAATTGAGAGATAATTCCATTATTAGGTCATTCAAAGAATTCAATTCCATTATTAGGTCATTCAAAGAATTCAATTCCATTATTAGGTCATTCAAAGAATTCAATTCCATTATTAGGTCATTCAAAGAATTCAATTCCATTATTAGGTCATTCAATGAATTCAATTCCATTATTAGGTCATTCAAATAATTCAATTCCATTATTAGGTCATTCAAAGAATTAAATTCCATTATTAGGTCATTCAAAGAATTCAATTCCATTATTAGGTCATTCAAAGAATTCAATTCCATTATTAGGTCATTCAAAGAATTCAATTCCCAATTTAATATTATCCTCAACAATTCCACAAATGTAAACTCAATTCCCTCTGGCTTCTAGGCTGATCATGTCACTGTTCAGACAGCTTAGCTATACTGGAAATATAGAAATACAAGTGTTAATGATTGTTCTGTTTTATTCTGCAGTCAATGTATGATACTATGTGCAACAATTCGATTAACTGGGAAATGTAGAACTATTGATTTGAAACTAAATTCCAAAAGATTAAATGTTTTTACAATTCCAATTTAAAAAAATCCAAAACAGTCCAATTCCAATTCAATAACTTAATTGTTGAAATTCAAATTCAATTCAACATACATTCTCCACTTCATGAGTGAATTCAAGGATTTAATTAGATTTTCAAATAAAATTGCAAATCAACCCAAAGTCCTGCTTAGAACCATGGTCTACTACTAACTAAAGCTGGGAACCCCCCCCCCATCATACCACTCAATGGTGTTGTCAGTGACAGTGGTGTAAAGTACTTAAGTAGTACTTTAAAGTATTTTTACTTAAGTAGTTATTTGGGGTATCTGTACTTTACCTTTTCTATTTTTGACAACTTTTACTTCACTACATTCCTGAAGAAAATCATTTACTTTTTACTCCACACATTTTCCCTGACCTCCAAAAGTACTCACTCTATTTTGAATACTTATTAGCAGGACAGGAAAATGGTCAAATTCACATGCGTATCAAGAGAACATCCCTGGTCATCCCTACTGCCTCTGATCTGGAGGACTCACTAAACAGAGAACATCCCTGGTCCCTACTGCCTCTGATCTGGAGGACTCACTAAACAGAGAACATCCCTGGTCCCTACTGCCTCTGATCTGGAGGACTCACTAAACAGAGAACATCCCTGGTCATCCCTACTGCCTCTGATCTGGAGGACTCACTAAACAGAGAACATCCCTGGTCATCCCTACTGCCTCTGATCTGGAGGACTCACTAAACAGAGAACATCCCTGGTCCCTACTGCCTCTGATCTGGTGGACTCACTAAACAGAGAACATCCCTGGTCCCTACTGCCTCTGATCTGGAGGACTCACTAAACAGAGAACATCCCTGGTCATCCCTACTGCCTCTGATCTGGAGGACTCACTAAACAGAGAACATCCCTGGTCATCCCTACTGCCTCTGATCTGGAGGACTCACTAAACAGAGAACATCCCTGGTCATCCCTACTGCCTCTGATCTGGAGGACTCACTAAACAGAGAACATCCCTGGTCCCTACTGCCTCTGATCTGGAGGACTCACTAAACAGAGAACATCCCTGGTCCCTACTGCCTCTGATCTGGAGGACTCACTAAAACACACATGCTTCATTTGTAAATGTCTGCATGTTGGAGTGTGCCCCTGGCTATCTGTAAATACATTTAAAAACGGTGCCGTCTGGTTTGCTTAATATAAGGAATTTGAAATGATTTATACTTTTACTTTTGATACTTAAGTATATTTAAAACCAAATACCTTTACTCAAGTAGTATTTTACTGGGTGATTTTTCATTAAAAAGGTATCTTGACTTTTACGCAAGTATGACAATTGGGTACTTTTTCAATCACTGGTCAGTGATCAGTACCGGCCAGGGTATGAGGTGAATTAAAGACGAGTGTGTACGGGGTCAGGTCAGGTGATTGTCTCTCATATGACCCATAGGGGTTTGATCAGTTGTTGTGTACTGTACTTGTGTACTAGGGTGCTCTTTGAGATTCACTCCGTACTTAAAAACACCCGGCGCTAGCTGAGCAACCTCCCTAACAGAAGAGATGACATCATATCCCGTCAAACCAGCGACATCACTTCCTATTTTGAGGTAGGGGTAACCTGATCACTGGTGTTCCCTCTATTCCTCCAACACCTAATCTCTATTTACACACTCACTCTCTCAGACACAAAGGGTGAGCTCACACAGAGAGGGATGAGGTGAGAGGATGATGGATAGAGGGATGAGGTGAGAGGATGATGGATGAGGTTAGAGGATGATGGATAGAGGGATGAGGTGAGAGGATGATGGATGAGGTGAGAGGATGATGGAGAGAAGATGAGGTGAGAGGATGATGGAGAGAAGATGAGGTGAGAGGATGATGGAGAGAAGATGAGTTGAGAGGATGATGGATAGAGGGATGAGGTGAGAAGATGATGGATAGAGGGATGAGGTGAGAGGATGATGGATAGAGGGATGAGGTGAGAGGATGATGGATAGAGGGATGAGGTGAGAGGATGATGGATAGAGAGATGAGGATGGAGAGAAGATGAAGTGAGAGGATGATGGATAGAGAGATGAGGATGGAGAGAAGATGAAGTGAGAGGATGATGGAGAGATGAAGTGAGAGGATGATGAGAGGGATGAGGTGAGAGAATGATGGAAGGAGTGAAAGATGGGTTTTATTGTGCAAAAGGTTTCCAAAATTCCTTGGTTTTCCCAATTCCAGGTTTGAGGATTCACTGGAGAATGTGTCCCCTGCTGATTCTAGAAATCCTCCAACCGGGATTTCTGGAAAACCAGACAATTTTAGATACGATTTTCCAACCCTACTGGGGGTGGTGGTGGTGTAACGTTAGTAACCGAAGCAACAAAACACTTCACTCAAAACCAACGGCAAAAAAAGGGGCCAGCCACAGAATCAAGAGGGTAAAGGTCAGAGGTCAAGGCACAGGGAAAATCAAAACAAAAAGCGTTATGAAACACCAAACGAGGGGGAGAATTTTGGTTGCCTCCCAAATGAAACATTATTCCTTACATAATGCACTACTTCTGACCAGGGGCTCTGGTCTATATAGGGGAAAGGGTGCCATTTGGGATGCAAATAATATCCATCTATATATATCCATCTATATATATATATATATATATATATATAAAATCTGTAAATATCAAATGAAGACCAAAAAAGGGGTTATTATAGTGGGTGATGTAGTTGCCTACCTTCTCAGAAATCTGAAGGAGAGATTTCTACAAAAACAAAAAGGAACACAAATAAAATAAATATATAAATATATATATGTACATTGACTGACAAGTTGTTTCACAAGAGTAGATTTATCAACAGAGAACAATGTGTGCATCCCAAATCCCAAATGGCAAGCCCCTATTCCCTATATATATAGCATACTACTAGGGAATAGCCCTGGTCTAAAGTAGTGCACTATATAGGGAATAGGGTGCCAGCTCTGGTCTAACATAGTGCACTACATAGGGAATAGTGTGCCAGCTCTTGTCAAAAGTAGTGCACTACATAGAGAATAGGGTGCCATTTGGGACTCAAAATGTATTCAGCATTTAACTGTCTAACGGAGTCTGTTACTATAGCTGTGGGATTCAGGATTCAAAAACCAACTAAATCCTGTTATATAATATTTACATGATTTATTTTACATCGAAAACCCCCTTGAAAATATCAAAATAAACTTTGAATAATATATATTTTTAACGCAACTATTTGACAACACCAATAAAATACTGCATCACAGTTGAATGAGTTTATCAGACGAGTGAAGAGGAATTCAGGGGGACTTTAATACTGGATGGCAGCAATGATGTGTGTAAAACCCTGGATGACTGACAGGGGGCGCCGTAAAACACAAAAACCTTACACCTTCCGTGTAAGCCAATCAGACGGCTGGGTTCAGCAGCGTCGGATGAAGACATGGTCTCCGGCCACTGAGGCATTCCATAGGTGGGATATTCAGATTCCTGTGTTCAAGAACATTGAACGGTCTCTATTGAAGCCACCACACAGCCATCTTCATGGTCCCCCTCCATTGAAGCCACCACACAGCCATCTTCATGGTCCCCCTCCATTGAAGCCACCACACAGCCCTCTTCATGGTCCCCCTCCATTGAAGCCACCACACAGCCATCTTCATGGTCCCCCTCCATTGAAGCCACCACACAGCCATCTTCATGGTCCCCCTCCATTGAAGCCACCACACAGCCATCTTCATGGTCCCCCTCCATTGAAGCCACCACACAGCCCTCTTCATCTGAAGCCACCACACAGCCATCTTCATGGTCCCCCTCCATTGAAGCCACCACACAGCCATCTTCATGGGTGAAGCCACCACCCCATCTTCATGGTCCCCCTCCATTGAAGCCACCACACAGCCATCTTCATGGTCCCCCTCCATTGAAGCCACCACACAGCCATCTTCATGGTCCCCCTCCATTGAAGCCACCACACAGCCATCTTCATGGTCCCCCTCCATTGAAGCCACCACACAGCCATCTTCATGGTCCCCCTCCATTGAAGCCACCACACAGCCATCTTCATGGTCCCCCTCCATTGAAGCCACCACACAGCCCTCTTCATGGTCCCCCTCCATTGAAGCCACCACACAGCCATCTTCATGGTCCCCCTCCATTGAAGCCACCACACAGCCATCTTCATGGTCCCCTCCATTGAAGCCACCACACAGCCATCTTCATGGTCCCCCTCCATTGAAGCCACCACACAGCCATCTTCATGGTCCCCCTCCATTGAAGCCACCACACAGCCATCTTCATGGTCCCCCTCCATTGAAGCCACCACACAGCCATCTTCATGGACCCTCCATCCATTGAAGCCACCACACAGCCATCTTCATGGTCCCCCTCCATTGAAGCCACCACACAGCCATCTTCATGGTCCCCCTCCATTGAAGCCACCACACAGCCATCTTCATGGTCCCCCTCCATTGAAGCCACCACACAGCCATCTTCATGGTCCCCTCCATTCAAGTCTCCCTCCACCACACAGCCATCTTCATGGTCCCCATCCATTGAAGCCACCACACAGCCATCTTCATGGTCCCCCTCCATTGAAGCCACCACACAGCCATCTTCATGGTCCCCCTCCATTGAAGCCACCACACAGCCATCTTCATGGTCCCCCTCCATTGAAGCCACCACACAGCCATCTTCATGGTCCCCCTCCATTGAAGCCACCACACAGCCATCTTCATGGTCCCCCTCCATTGAAGCCACCACACAGCCATCTTCATGGTCCCCATCCATTGGAAGCTATTTATTAACGTCTACTTGTGTTTTTGCCAAGTTATATTATTATATAATTATATATTATATTATTATTATTATTATATGAAAGACACCTTAATGCAGACTGTTAAATTACCTGTGAACATAAAAATAAAAAATTGCAAAAAAATAGTCTTAAATATATATTTTTTTATACTAATGTTACTGTCCCCATGACAACAAATACATACTTAAAACACATGTAATATTGTCCTAGCAACATTTTATTGAAATAATCTAGAATTCCATTCGTATTGGGGGAATGCTTCTTCAAAGCCTCTCATCGGCCTCGACAGAACATCAGCAATCCAGGGTTGACACACGTCATTGGTTGGCACCGTTTCCCCTACATAGTGTACTACTACTATAATCTACTCTGGGTTGAAAGTAGTACGTTATATCGGGAATAGGAAGACATTTGGGACGCAAAGACTTCGTTATAATGGCTTTTAAAATTTGCAAAAGTGCAAATGAACATTTCCAAATGAACATCCAAACAACTATATAAAAAAAAGGTACTCCCATGATGTTTGGGGTGGGAATTTAATAAACAAACAAACCCCTTTAATGTCAAATGGAATGTTCTGAGACACAGCGAGAGGTCCAGGACTGAACCAAGTAAATATGGGTTTGTGAGGTGGTTTCGAATGTTAAAATGAGACACTTTGGGAGGGTAAACGCCCTACTTGGCTGTAGGACAGGTGGTAAGGTCAGGTCATGTGATACACAGACCGTCTACCGGTGTGTTATTTGAAATCTTAATAAAACACACAGGGCTCCAGAGCGCGAGCTTCTCCTTTCAGCCAACACACAGGGCTCCAGAGCGCGAGCTTCTCCATTCCGCCAACACACAGGGCTCCAGAGGGCGAGCTTCTCCTTTCCGCCAACACACAGAGCTCCAGAGCGCGAGCTTCTCCTTTCAGCCAACACACAGGGCTCCAGAGCGCGAGCTTCTCCTTTCAGCCAACACACAGGGCTCCAGAACGCGAGCTTCTCCATTCCGCCAACACACAGGGCTCCAGAGGGCGAGCTTCTCCTTTCCGCCAACACACAGAGCTCCAGAGCGCGAGCTTCTCCTTTCAGCCAACACACAGGGCTCCAGAACGCGAGCTTCTCCATTCCGCCAACACACAGGGCTCCAGAGGGCGAGCTTCTCCTTTCCGCCAACACACAGAGCTCCAGAGCGTGAGCTTCTCCTTTCAGACCAACACTACCGCCGACCAACACTACCCTGGACCAACACTACCCTGGACCAACACTACCCTGGACCAACACTACCGCCGACCCACACTACCCTGGACCAACACTACCGCCGACCCACACTACCCTGGACCAACACTACCCTGGACCAACACTACCCTGGACCAACACTACCCTGGACCAACACTACCCTGGACCAACACTACCCTGGACCAACACTACCCTGGAC
The DNA here is from genome assembly GCF_023373465.1 of Oncorhynchus keta. NCBI lineage: Eukaryota > Metazoa > Chordata > Actinopteri > Salmoniformes > Salmonidae > Oncorhynchus > Oncorhynchus keta. The sequence goes on along the minus strand of NC_068455.1, from coordinate 75,962,382 downwards.
CAACACTACCCTGGACCAACACTACCCTGGACCAACACTACCCTGGATCAACACTACCGCCGACCAACACTACCGCCGACCCACACTACCCTGGACCAACACTACCCTGGACCAACACTACCCTGGACCAACACTACCTCGGACCAACACTACCCCGACCAACACTACCGCCGACCAACACTACCTCGGACCAACACTACCCCGACCAACACTACCCTGGACCAACACTACCCCGGACCAACACTACCCCGGACCAACACTACCCCGGACCAACACTACCCCGGACCAACACTACCCCGGACCAACACTACCCCGGACCAACACTACCCCGGACCAACACTACCCTGGACCAACACTACCCTGGACCAACACTACCCTGGACCAACACTACCCTGGACCAACACTACCCTGGACCAACACTACCCTGGACCAACACTACCTCGGACCAACACTACCCTGGACCAACACTACCCCGACCAACACTACCCCGACCAACACTACCCTGGACCAACACTACCCCGACCAACACTACCCCGGACCAACACTAGATCTGACCCATATTACCAACGCACCATTTTAAGCTTCCTCGGACGGATCGCATGTTATATTCATAGACCCGGTCGTGGGCCGTTCTAAAACGACTTGCACGTCGACAACCATTTATTTAGACTTCGTTCGGTCACGTTACCTCATTGGCTAGATGGTAACTATAACAACAGTATATCCAAACATTTTGGAAGGGGGGCACAGATATAAATGTAGCTCCTTCAGGAGCTCAATGATCATAGCAATGAATGAATGACAGATCTCTGGCATGACATCATCACAAACCTGACGTTTGTTTTTTAAAGAGACAGTGTACAATTTTCACTGTAAATGTGTCAATCGTGCCTTTGCATAATGTAGAAAGAAGCCTAATGTTCCACACAGGTATTCTTCCTCGATAATAAACCAAGGTATTTACAGTGGTACATGTTCGTTTCTGGGGCTCAACATGTGCTTCAAAAGAAGCTGCAATTCATATAGGCCGTACCTCAACGTGTGTGTGTGTGTATCTGTGTGTGTGTCTGTGTGTGTGTGTCTGTATGTGTGCGTGCGTGTGTATCTGTGTGTGTGTGTGTGTATGTGTGCGTGTCTGTGTGTATGTGTGCGTGCGTGTGTGTGTGCGTGCGTGTGTATCTGTGTGTGCGTGTCTGTGTATCTGTGCGTGTGTGTGCGTATCTGTGCGTGTCTGTCTGTCAGTGTGTGTGTGTGTCTGTGTGTGGGTGTGTGTCTGTGTGTGTGTGTGTGTGTGTGTGTGTGTGTGTGTGTGTGTGTGTGTGTGTGTGTGTGTGTGTGTGTGTGTGTGTGTGTGTGTGTGTGTGTGTGTGTGTGTGTGTGTGTGTGTGTGTGTGTGTGTGTGTGTGTGTGTGTGTCTACAAGAGAGGCGTAAAAGAAAGAGAAAGAATATCATAAAGTGTGAAAGAAACAGAGGCCGCTAAGTCTCTGTGAGCAAATATGAGGGAAAGAGAGAGCACTGTGTGAGACAGCTGTGTATGAGAGAGAGAGAGAGGCAGAGCGAGCGAGAGAGAGGCAGAGCGAGCGAGAGAGAGGCAGAGCGAGCGATAGAGGCAGAGCGAGCGATAGAGGCAGAGCGAGCGAGAGAGGCAGAGCGAGCGAGAGAGAGGCAGAGCGAGCGATAGAGGCAGAGCGAGCGATAGAGGCAGAGCGAGCGATAGAGGCAGAGCGAGTGAGAGAGGCAGAGCGAGCGAGAGAGAGGCAGAGCGAGCGAGAGAGAGGCAGAGCGAGCGATAGAGGCAGAGCGAGCGATAGAGGCAGAGCGAGCGATAGAGGCAGAGCGAGAGAGAGAGGCAGAGCGAGCGAGAGAGAGGCAGAGCGAGCGAGAGAGAGGCAGAGCGAGCGAGAGAGAGGCAGAGCGAGCGATAGAGGCAGAGCGAGCGATAGAGGCAGAGCGAGCGAGAGAGGCAGAGCGAGCGAGAGAGAGGCAGAGCGAGCGAGAGAGAGGCAGAGCGAGCGAGAGAGTCAGAGCGAGCGAGAGAGGCAGAGCGAGCGAGAGAGGCAGAGCGAGCGAGAGAGGCAGAGCGAGCGATAGAGGCAGAGCGAGCGAGAGAGAGGCAGAGCGAGCGAGAGAGAGGCAGAGCGAGCGATAGAGGCAGAGCGAGAGAGGCATAGCGAGAGAGAGGCATAGCGAGAGAGAGGCATAGCGAGAGAGGCATAGCGAGAGAGGCATAGCGAGAGAGGCATAGCGAGAGAGGCATAGCGAGAGAGAGGCATAGCGAGAGAGGCATAGTGAGAGAGGCATAGTGAGAGAGGCATAGCGAGAGAGACAGAGCGAGAGAGAGGCAGAGCAAGAGAGAGTGAGAGGCAGAGCGAGAGAGAGGCAGAGCGAGAGAGAGGCAGAGCGAGAGAGAGGCAGAGCGAGAGAGTATGTGCAGTGTGTGTGTCAAGGTGTCCTCACCAGTGGTATTTATAGTTGTGGTAAAGTGATACCTCTGCTGTAACCATGACTACTGTCGCTACGGAGGAGGAGACATCTTACAGCAAAGTGTGTCTGTGTGTTGTGTGGCAGGAACACATACATACAGGAGGGACTCACAGGGTAGGTAGAGGACAGGAGAGAGACTCACAGGGTAGGTAGAGGACAGGAGAGAGACTCACAGGGTAGGTAGAGGACAGGAGAGAGACTCACAGGGTAGGTAGAGGACAGGAGAGGGACTCACAGGGTAGGTAGAGGACAGGAGAGAGACTCACAGGGTAGGTAGAGGACAGGAGAGAGACTCACAGGGTAGGTAGAGGACAGGAGAGAGACTCACAGGGTAGGTAGAGGACAGGAGAGAGACTCACAGGGTAGGTAGAGGACAGGAGAGGGACTCACAGGGTAGGTAGAGGACAGGAGAGAGACTCACAGGGTAGGTAGAGGACAGGAGAGGGACTCACAGGGTAGGTAGAGGACAGGAGAGGGACTCACAGGGTAGGTAGAGGACAGGAGAGGGACTCACAGGGTAGGTAGAGGACAGGAGAGGGACTCACGGGGTAGGTAGAGGACAGGAGAGGGACTCACAGGGTAGGTATAGGACAGGAGAGGGACTCACGGGGTAGGTAGAGGACAGGAGAGGGACTCACGGGGTAGGTAGAGGACAGGAGAGAGACAGGGTAGGTAGAGGACAGGAGAGACTCACAGAGTAGGTAGAGGACAGGAGAGACTCACTGAGTAGGTAGAGGACAGGAGAGAGACTCACTGGGTAGGTAGAGGACAGGAGAGGGACACACAGGGTAGGTAGAGGACAGGAGAGGGACACACAGGGTAGGTAGAGGACAGGAGAGGGACTCACTGGGTAGGTAGAGGACAGGAGAGACTCACAGGGTAGGTAGAGGACAGGAGAGGGACACACAGGGTAGGTAGAGGACAGGAGAGGGACACACAGGGTAGGTAGAGGACAGGAGAGGGACACACAGGGTAGGTAGAGGACAGGAGAGGGACACACAGGGTAGGTAGAGGACAGGAGGGGGACACACAGGGTAGGTAGAGGACAGGAGAGGGACACACAGGGTAGGTAGAGGACAGGAGAGAGACTCACAGGGTAGGTAGAGGACAGGAGAGAGACTCACAGGGTAGGTAGAGGACAGGAGAGAGACTCACAGGGTAGGTAGAGGACAGGAGAGGGACTCACAGGGTAGGTAGAGGACAGGAGAGAGACTCACAGGGTAGGTAGAGGACAGGAGAGGGACTCACAGGGTAGGTAGAGGACAGGAGAGGGACTCACAGGGTAGGTAGAGGACAGGAGAGGGACTCACAGGGTAGGTAGAGGACAGGAGAGGGACTCACAGGGTAGGTAGAGGACAGGAGAGGGACTCACAGGGTAGGTAGAGGACAGGAGAGGGACACACAGGGTAGGTAGAGGACAGGAGAGAGACTCACAGGGTAGGTAGAGGACAGGAGAGAGACTCACAGGGTAGGTAGAGGACAGGAGAGAGACTCACAGGGTAGGTAGAGGACAGGAGAGGTGATGTCATTCAGAATTAAAGACCTGATGATAACCACAGGGTAGGTAGAGGTCCACAGGAGAGTCTGGACTCACAGGGTAGGTCAGTCAGGACCGGTCAGTCAGTCTGGACAGTCACAGGGTAGTCAGTCAGTCTGGTCAGTCAGTCAGTCAGTCTGACTCACAGGGTAGTCAGTCAGTCAGTCTGGTCGGTCAGGACAGGAGTCTGGGTCACAGTCAGTCTGGTCAGGTCAGTCTGGACTGTCCGAGTCAGTCAGGACTCAGTCAGTCTGTCCGGTCAGTCAGTCAGTCAGGTCAGTCAGTCTGTCCGGTCAGTCAGTCAAAACCCTCCATTATCTTTACCCACCTAACCCCAGACTACCTCCCTCCCCTTCTCTCCCCTCCTCTCTCACTCACCAACCCCATTTCATCTCAACTTTGTCCTCCGCTCCACCTCCCTCCTCCACCTTGTCTCACCTGCGTACGAATTTGGAGGTGAACTTGGAGAAGATACCGGTGGCCCCAGGTCTTCTGGTCTGGCTGTTGCCGTGGCTGAGGGAGGGGGAGACTGGCGCCCCCGGAGAACCCTGCTGGTCTCTGGCACCTCTCTGCTGTCCTGTGAGAGGGAGGGAGGGAAGTTAGAAAAGTGGCTGAGGGAGGGGGAGGCCCGCAGTAAGGAGAACCCTGCTGGTCTCTGGCACCTCTCTGCTGACTGTCCCAGTTAGAGGCCCCTCTCTGCTGACCGTCCCAGTTAGAGGCCCCTTTCTGCTGACCGTCCCAGTTAGAGGTCCCTCTCTGCTGACCGTCACAGTTAGAGGCCCCCTCTCTGCTGACCGTCCCAGTTAGAGGCCCCTCTCTGCTGACCGTCCCAGTTAGAGGCCCCTCTCTGCTGACCTTCCCAGTTAGAGGCCCCTCTCTGCTGACCGTCCCAGTTAGAGGTCCCTCTCTGCTGACCGTCACAGTTAGAGGCCCCTCTCTGCTGACCGTCCCAGTTAGAGGCCCCTCTCTGCTGACCGTCCCAGTTAGAGGCCCCTCTCTGCTGACCGTCCCAGTTAGAGGCCCCTCTCTGCTGACCGTCCCAGTTAGAGGCCCCTCTCTGGTCCCAGTTAGAGGCCCTCTCTGCTGACCGTCCCAGTTAGAGGCCCTCTCTGCTGACCAGTCCCAGTTAGAGGCCCCTCTCTGCTGAGGTCCCAGTTAGAGGCCCTCTCTGCTGAGGTCCCACAGAGGCCCCTCTCTGCTGGTCCCAGTTAGAGGACAGTCCCAGAGAGGCCCCTCTCTGCTGGTCCCAGTTAGAGGCCCCTCTCTGCTGACCAACCCCAGTTAGAGGTCCCTCTCTGCTGACCGTCCCAGTTAGAGGCCCCTCTCTGCTGACCGTCCCAGTTAGAGGGAACTTGGAGAAGAGGCCCCTCTCTGCTGACCGTCCCAGTTAGAGGCCCTCTCTGCTGACCGTCCCAGTTAGAGGCCCTCTCTGCTGAGGAGTTAGAGGCCCCTCTCTGCTGATCGTCCCAGTTAGAGGCCCCTCTCTGCCGACCGTCCCAGTTAGAGGCCCCTCTCTGCTGACCGTCCCAGTTAGAGGCCCCTCTCTGCTGACCGTCCCAGTTAGAGGTCCCTCTCTGCTGACCGTCCCAGTTAGAGGCCCCTCTCTGCTGACCGTCCCAGTTAGAGGCCCCTCTCTGCTGACCGTCCCAGTTAGAGGCCCCTCTCTGCTGATCGTCCCAGTTAGAGGCCCCTCTCTGCTGACCGTCCCAGTTAGATGACCGTCCCAGTTAGAGGCCCCTCTCTGCTGATCGTCCCAGTTAGAGGCCCCTCTCTGCTGATCGTCCCAGTTAGAGGCCCCTCTCTGCCGACCGTCCCAGTTAGAGATAAAAACAATTAAACTGACAGCGCCACCAGCAGCACAGCAGATGAGTGTGATGCAAGACGATACTGACAGAGAACCACAGAGAACCAGAGATAACAAGAGAACCAGAGTACCAGAAAACCACAGGGTACCAGAGAAGCACAGAGTACCACAGAGAAGCACAGAGTACCAGAGAACCACAGAGTACCAGATAAGCACAGAGAACCAGAGAGAACCACAAAGAACCAGAGAACCACAAAGAACCAGAGAAGCACAGAGAACAATTGAGAACCACAGAGTACCAGAGATCCACAGAGAACCACAGAGAGTATCAGAGTACCAGAGAACCAGAGAGAGTATCAGAGAACCACAGAGTACCAGAGAACCACAGAGTACCAGAGAACCAGAGAGAGTATCAGAGTACCACTGAGTATCAGAGAACCACAGAGTACCAGAGAGAGTATCAGAGAACCACTGAGTATCAGAGAACCACAGAGTACCAGAGAGAGTATCAGAGAACCACAGAGAACCAGAGAGAGTATCAGAGAACCACTGAGTATCAGAGAACCACAGAGTACCAGAGAGAGTATCAGAGAACCACTGAGTATCAGAGAACCACAGAGTACCAGAGAGAGTATCAGAGAACCACAGAGAACCAGAGAGAGTATCAGAGAACCACAGAGAACCAGAGAGAGTATCAGAGAAACACAAGAGTACCAGAGAACCACTGAGTATCAGAGAACCACAGAGTACCAGAGACAGTATCAGAGAACCACAGAGAACCAGAGAGAGTATCAGAGAACCACAGAGAACCAGAGAGAGTATCAGAGAAACACAAGAGTACCAGAGAGGGTATCAGAGAAACACAAGAGTACCAGAGAGAGTATCAGAGAAACACAAGAGTATCAGAGAAACACAAGAGTACCAGAGAAACACAAGAGTACCAGAGAGAGTATCAGAGAAACACAAGAGTATCAGAGAAACACAAGAGTATCAGAGAAACACAAGAGTATCAGAGAAACACAAGAGTATCAGAGAAACACAAGAGTATCAGAGAAACACAAGAGTACCAGAGAGAGTATCAGAGAAACACAAGAGTACCAGAGAAACACAAGAGTACCAGAGAGAGTATCAGAGAAACACAAGAGTACCAGAGAAACACAAGAGTACCAGAGAGAGTATCAGAGAAACACAAGAGTACCAGAGAGAGTATCAGAGAAACACAAGAGTACCAGAGAGAGTATCAGAGAAACACAAGAGTACCAGAGAGAGTATCAGAGAAACACAAGAGTACCAGAGAGAGTATCAGAGAAACACAAGAGTACCAGAGAGAGTATCAGAGAAACACAAGAGTACCAGAGAGGGTATCAGAGAAACACAAGAGTACCAGAGAGAGTATCAGAGAAACACAAGAGTATCAGAGAAACACAAGAGTATCAGAGAAACACAAGAGTATCAGAGAAACACAAGAGTACCAGAGAGAGTATCAGAGAAACACAAGAGTATCAGAGAAACACAAGAGTATCAGAGAAACACAAGAGTATCAGAGAGAGTATCAGAGAAACACAAGAGTAACAGAGAGAGTATCAGAGAAACACAAGAGTATCAGAGAAACACAAGAGTATCAGAGAAACACAAGAGTATCAGAGAAACACAAGAGTATCAGAGAAACACAAGAGTATCAGAGAAACACAAGAGTATCAGAGAAACACAAGAGTATCAGAGAAACACAAGAGTATCAGAGAAACACAAGAGTATCAGAGAACCACAGAGTATCAGAGAGAGTACCAGAGAAACACAAGAGTATCAGAGAAACACAAGAGTATCAGAGAACCACAGAGTATCAGAGAGAGTATCAGAGAAACACAAGAGTATCAGAGAGAGTACCAGAGAAACACAAGAGTATCAGAGAAACACAAGAGTATCAGAGAACCACAGAGTATCAGAGAGAGTATCAGAGAAACACAAGAGTATCAGAGAGAGTACCAGAGAAACACAAGAGTATCAGAGAGAGTACCAGAGAAACACAAGAGTATCAGAGAAACACAAGAGTATCAGAGAGAGTACCAGAGAAACACAAGAGTATCAGAGAGAGTACCAGAGAAACACAAGAGTATCAGAGACAGTATCAGAGAAACACAAGAGTATCAGAGAAGTACCAGAGAAACACAAGAGTATCAGAGACAGTATCAGAGAAACACAAGAGTATCAGAGAGAGTACCAGAGAAACACAAGAGTATCAGAGACAGTATCAGAGAAACACAAGAGTATCAGAGAAACACAAGAGTACCAGAGAAACACAAGAGTATCAGAGAAACACAAGAGTATCAGAGAGAGTACCAGAGAAACACAAGAGTATCAGAGAGAGTATCAGAGAAACACAAGAGTATCAGAGAGAGTACCAGAGAAACACAAGAGTATCAGAGAGAGTACCAGAGAAACACAAGAGTATCAGAGACAGTATCAGAGAAACACAAGAGTATCAGAGAGAGTACCAGAGAAACACAAGAGTATCAGAGACAGTATCAGAGAAACACAAGAGTATCAGAGAAACACAAGAGTACCAGAGAAACACAAGAGTATCAGAGAAACACAAGAGTATCAGAGAACCACAGAGTATCAGAGAACCACAGAGTATCAGAGAGAGTATCAGAGAAACACAAGAGAATCAGAGAGAGTACCAGAGAAACACAAGAGTATCAGAGAGAGTACCAGAGAAACACAAGAGTATCAGAGAAACACAGAGTATCAGAGAGAGTACCAGAGAAACACAAGAGTATCAGAGAGAGTACCAGAGAACACAGTATCAGAGACAGTATCAGAGAACCACAGAGAACCAGAGAGAGTATCAGAGAAACACAAGAGTAACAGAGAACCACTGAGTATCAGAGAACCACAGAGTACCAGAGACAGTATCAGAGAACCACAGAGAACCAGAGAGAGTATCAGAGAACCACAGAGAACCAGAGAGAGTATCAGAGAAACACAAGAGTACCAGAGAGGGTATCAGAGAAACACAAGAGTACCAGAGAGAGTATCAGAGAAACACAAGAGTATCAGAGAAACACAAGAGTACCAGAGAAACACAAGAGTACCAGAGAGAGTATCAGAGAAACACAAGAGTACCAGAGAAACACAAGAGTATCAGAGAAACACAAGAGTATCAGAGAAACACAAGAGTATCAGAGAAACACAAGAGTATCAGAGAAACACAAGAGTATCAGAGAAACACAAGAGTACCAGAGAAACACAAGAGTACCAGAGAGAGTATCAGAGAAACACACCAGAGAAACACAAGAGAGAGAGTATCAGAGAAACACAAGAGTACCAGAGAGTATCAGAGAAACACAAGAGTACCAGAGAGAGTATCAGAGAAACACAAGAGTACCAGAGAGAGTATCAGAGAAACACAAGAGTACCAGAGAGAGTATCAGAGAAACACAAGAGTACCAGAGAGAGTATCAGAGAAACACAAGAGTACCAGAGAGGTATCAGAGAAACACAAGAGTACCAGAGAGAGTATCAGAGAAACACAAGAGTATCAGAGAAACACAAGAGTATCAGAGAAACACAAGAGTATCAGAGAAACACAAGAGTACCAGAGAGAGTATCAGAGAAACACAAGAGTATCAGAGAAACACAAGAGTATCAGAGAAACACAAGAGTATCAGAGAGTATCAGAGAAACACAAGAGTATCAGAGAGTATCAGAGAACCACAGAGTATCAGAGAGAGTATCAGAGAAACACAAGAGTATCAGAGAGAGTATCAGAGAAACACAAGAGTATCAGAGAGAGTACCAGAGAAACACAAGAGTATCAGAGAAACACAAGAGTATCAGAGAAACACAAGAGTATCAGAGAAACACAAGAGTATCAGAGAACCACAGAGTATCAGAGAGTACCAGAGAAACACAAGAGTATCAGAGAAACACAAGAGTATCAGAGAACCACAGAGTATCAGAGAGAGTATCAGAGAAACACAAGAGTATCAGAGAGAGTACCAGAGAAACACAAGAGTATCAGAGAAACACAAGAGTATCAGAGAACCACAGAGTATCAGAGAGTATCAGAGAAACACAAGAGTATCAGAGAGAGTATCAGAGAAACACAAGAGTATCAGAGAGAGTACCAGAGAAACACAAGAGTATCAGAGAAACACAAGAGTATCAGAGAGAGTACCAGAGAAACACAAGAGTATCAGAGAGAGTACCAGAGAAACACAAGAGTATCAGAGAAACACAAGAGTATCAGAGAGAGTACCAGAGAAACACAAGAGTATCAGAGAGAGTATCAGAGAAACACAAGAGTATCAGAGAGAGTACCAGAGAAACACAAGAGTATCAGAGACAGTATCAGAGAAACACAAGAGTATCAGAGAGAGTACCAGAGAAACACAAGAGTATCAGAGAAACACAAGAGTATCAGAGAGAGTACCAGAGAAACACAAGAGTATCAGAGAGAGTATCAGAGAAACACAAGAGTATCAGAGAGAGTACCAGAGAAACACAAGAGTATCAGAGAGAGTACCAGAGAAACACAAGAGTATCAGAGACAGTATCAGAGAAACACAAGAGTATCAAGAGTACCAGAGAAACACAAGAGTATCAGAGAGTATCAGAGAAACACAAGAGTATCAGAGAGAGTACCAGAGAAACACAAGAGTATCAGAGAGAGTACCAGAGAAACACAAGAGTATCAGAGAACCACAGAGTATCAGAGAACCACAGAGTATCAGAGAGAGTATCAGAGAAACACAAGAGTATCAGAGAGAGTACCAGAGAAACACAAGAGTATCAGAGAGAGTACCAGAGAAACACAAGAGTATCAGAGAAACACAAGAGTATCAGAGAGAGTACCAGAGAAACACAAGAGTATCAGAGAAACACAAGAGTATCAGAGAAACACAAGAGTATCAGAGAACCACAGAGTATCAGAGAGAGTACCAGAGAAACACAAGAGTATCAGAGAAACACAAGAGTATCAGAGAACCACAGAGTATCAGAGAGAGTATCAGAGAAACACAAGAGTATCAGAGAGAGTACCAGAGAAACACAAGAGTATCAGAGAAACACAAGAGTATCAGAGAACCACAGAGTATCAGAGAGAGTATCAGAGAAACACAAGAGTATCAGAGAGAGTACCAGAGAAACACAAGAGTATCAGAGAGAGTACCAGAGAAACACAAGAGTATCAGAGAAACACAAGAGTATCAGAGAGTACCAGAGAAACACAAGAGTATCAGAGAGAGTACCAGAGAAACACAAGAGTATCAGAGACAGTATCAGAGAAACACAAGAGTATCAGAGAGAGTACCAGAGAAACACAAGAGTATCAGAGAGAGTACCAGAGAAACACAAGAGTATCAGAGAAACACAAGAGTATCAGAGAGAGTACCAGAGAAACACAAGAGTATCAGAGAGAGTATCAGAGAAACACAAGAGTATCAGAGAGAGTACCAGAGAAACACAAGAGTATCAGAGAGAGTACCAGAGAAACACAAGAGTATCAGAGACAGTATCAGAGAAACACAAGAGTATCAGAGAGAGTACCAGAGAAACACAAGAGTATCAGAGACAGTATCAGAGAAACACAAGAGTATCAGAGAGAGTACCAGAGAAACACAAGAGTATCAGAGAGAGTACCAGAGAAACACAAGAGTATCAGAGAACCACAGAGTATCAGAGAACCACAGAGTATCAGAGAGAGTATCAGAGAAACACAAAGTATCAGAGAGAGTACCAGAGAAACACAAGAGTATCAGAGAGAGTACCAGAGAAACACAAGAGTATCAGAGAAACACAAGAGTATCAGAGAGAGTACCAGAGAAACACAAGAGTATCAGAGAAACACAAGAGTATCAGAGAAACACAAGAGTATCAGAGAACCACAGAGTATCAGAGAGAGTACCAGAGAAACACAAGAGTATCAGAGAAACACAAGAGTATCAGAGAACCACAGAGTATCAGAGAAGTATCAGAGAAACACAAGAGTATCAGAGAGAGTACCAGAGAAACACAAGAGTATCAGAGAAACACAAGAGTATCAGAGAACCACAGAGTATCACCAGAGTATCAGAGAAACACAAGAGTATCAGAGAGAGTACCAGAGAAACACAAGAGTATCAGAGAAACACAAGAGTATCAGAGAAACACAAGAGTATCAGAGAGAGTACCAGAGAAACACAAGAGTATCAGAGAGAGTACCAGAGAAACACAAGAGTATCAGAGAAACACAAGAGTATCAGAGAGAGTACCAGAGAAACACAAGAGTATCAGAGAGAGTATCAGAGAAACACAAGAGTATCAGAGAGAGTACCAGAGAAACACAAGAGTATCAGAGAGAGTACCAGAGAAACACAAGAGTATCAGAGACAGTATCAGAGAAACACAAGAGTATCAGAGAGAGTACCAGAGAAACACAAGAGTATCAGAGACAGTATCAGAGAAACACAAAGAGTATCAGAGAGAGTACCAGAGAAACACAAGAGTATCAGAGAGAGTATCAGAGAAACACAAGAGTATCAGAGATGGAGTACCAGAGAAACACAAGAGTATCAGAGGAGTACCAGAGAAACACAAGAGTATCAGAGACAGTATCAGAGAAACACAAGAGTATCAGAGAGAGTACCAGAGAAACACAAGAGTATCAGAGACAGTATCAGAGAAACACAAGAGTATCAGAGAGAGTACCAGAGAAACACAAGAGTATCAGAGAGAGTACCAGAGAAACACAAGAGTATCAGAGAGAGTATCAGAGAAACACAAGAGTATCAGAGAGAGTACCAGAGAAACACAAGAGTATCAGAGAGAGTACCAGAGAAACACAAGAGTATCAGAGAGAGTACCAGAGAAACACAAGAGTATCAGAGAGAGTACCAGAGAAACACAAGAGTATCAGAGACAGTATCAGAGAAACACAAGAGTATCAGAGAGAGTACCAGAGAAACACAAGAGTATCAGAGAGAGTACCAGAGAAACACAAGAGTATCAGAGAGAGTACCAGAGAGAGTATCAGAGAAACACAAGAGTACCAGAGGTACTGATGATTAAAGATGCCATGGGACTTATTAGAGTAGGGGTGTTAACCCCGGTGTCCTGGCTAAATTCCCAATATGGCCCTCAAACCATCACGGTCACCTAATAATCCCCAGTTTACAATTGGCTCATTCATCCCCCTCCTCTCCCCTGTAACTATTCCCCAGGCCGTTGCTGCAAATGAGAACGTGTTCTCAGTCAACTTACCTGGTAAAATAACGGATAAATAACAGAGAACCAGAGTACCACAGAGAACCAGAGTACCACAGATAACCAGAGTACCACAGATAACCAGAGAACCACAGAGTACCACAGAGTACCACAGAGTACCAGAGAACCACAGAGTACCAGAGAACCACAGAGTACCAGAGAACCACAGAGTACCAGAGAACCACAGAGTACCAGAGAACCACAGAGTACCAGAGAACCAGAGTACCAGAGAACCAGAGTACCAGAGAACCACAGAGAACCAGAGTACCAGAGAATCACAGGTGTGCTTCAGTAGCTTCAACCTGATCACCGCGGAACTGGAACAACATGTGGGGAAGTATAATAACATGTAATATTACCTGCGTGGAAGGTGCTGCGGATGGCCACCCCCCGGGAGAAGTTGGTCCGGTCCGTCACCGCGGAGCTGCTGATGTTGTGGGCTGAGGGGGACGCGCCAGGTGGTCTCTGGTGGGGAGTGCTGTTAGGAGACGGAGAGAGGTGAAGATGGAGAGGAGGAGATGGATGGGTGGATTAGTGTAGTGAACTTGTATATAAACATTTGGATCGCACACACACACACACACACACACACACACACACACACACACACACACACACACACACACACACACACACACACACACACACACACACACACACACACACACACACACACACACACACACACACACACACACACACACACGGTAAGCCTGGGCTGCGTTCAGTAGGTACAAAACGATACAAACATTGAAACTAAACAATAAGAACAACTAATTGAGTCTTATTTCTATTATTTTATCAACAGTTTTCTTCTGTTTTGTGCGTTCTGTACCCTGCGTTGCTAAGGGGTCTCCAGGACACAACCCGACAGAACTGCACTGCACACAGACACACACTGTGTAGTGTATTTTGGACAACACAAGTCTACATCCCAAATGTGATATACATTTCCTACTGTGATAGTTGGTATATATGAAATATGTGCAACTCCAGCAGTGGCCTATCGGTATCGAGGGAGACCTGGAAACACCTAGAGAATATAAAAAAAACAGATGGGGTAAGGGACAGTTTATTCGTTATATATCTACCACAGTCATATAGGCCTACCGCTACAGTCGGATAATGTAGTTATATCTACCACAGTCATATAGGCCTACCGCTACAGTCGGATAATGTAGTTATATCTACCACAGTCATATAGGCCTACCGCTACAGTCAGATAATGTAGTTATATCTACCACAGTCATACAGGCCTACCGCTACAGTCGAATAATGTAGTTATATCTACCACAGTCATATAGGCCTACCGCTACAGTCGGATAATGTAGTTATATCTACCACCGTCATATAGGCCTACCGCTAGTCGAATAATGTAGTTATATCTACCACAGTCATATAGGCCTACCGCTACAGTCGGATAATGTAGTTATATCTACCACAGTCATATATGTCTACCTCTACAGTCAAATAATGTAGTTATATCTACCACAGTCATATAGGCCTACCGCTACAGTCAAATGATGTAGTTATATCTACCACGGTCACAGGACTACCGCTACAGTCAAATAATGTAGTTATATCTACCACAGTCATATAGGCCTACCGCTATAGTCGAATAATGTAGTTATATCTACCACAGTCATACAGACCTACCGCTACAGTCGGATAATGTAGTTATATCTACCACAGTCACACAGGCCTACCGCTACAGTCGGATAATGTAGTTATATCTACCACAGTCATACAGGCCTACCGCTACAGTCGAATAATGTAGTTATATCTACCACAGTCATATAGGCCTACCGCTACAGTCAGATAATGTAGTTATATCTACCACAGTCATATAGGCCTACCGCTACAGTCGGATAATGTAGTTATATCTACCACAGTCATATAGGCCTACCGCTAGTCGAATAATGTAGTTATATCTACCACGGTCATATAGGCCTACCGCTACAGTCGAATAATGTAGTTATATCTACCATAGTCATATAGGCCTACCGCTACAGTCGGATAATGTAGTTATATCTACCACAGTCATACAGGCCTACCGCTACAGTTGAATAATGTAGTTATATCTACCACAGTCATATAGGCCTACCGCTACAGTCGGATAATGTAGTTATATCTACCACAGTCATATAGGCCTACCGCTACAGTCGGATAATGTAGTTATATCTACCACAGTCATATAGGCCTACCGCTACAGTCGGATAATGTAGTTATATCTACCACAGTCATACAGGCCTACCGCTACAGTCGGATAATGTAGTTATATCTACCACAGTCATACAGGCCTACCGCTACAGTCGAATAATGTAGTTATATCTACCACAGTCATATAGGCCTACCGCTACAGTCGGATAATGTAGTTATATCTACCACAGTCATATAGGCCTACCGCTACAGTCGAATAATGTAGTTATATCTACCACGGTCATATAGGCCTACCGCTACAGTCGAATAATGTAGTTATATCTACCACAGTCATATAGGCCTACCGCTACAGTCGGATAATGTAGTTATATCTACCACAGTCATACAGGCCTACCGCTACAGTTGAATAATGTAGTTATATCTACCACAGTCATACAGGCCTACCGCTACAGTCGGATAATGTAGTTATATCTACCACAGTCATACAGGCCTACCGCTACAGTCGGATAATGTAGTTATATCTACCACAGTCATACAGGCCTACCGCTACAGTCGAATAATGTAGTTATATCTACCACAGTCATATAGGCCTACCGCTACAGTCGGATAATGTAGTTATATCTACCACAGTCATATAGGCCTACCGCTACAGTCGGATAATGTAGTTATATCTACCACAGTCATATAGGCCTACCGCTACAGTCGAATAATGTAGTTATATCTACCACGGTCATATAGACCTACCGCTAGTCGAATAATGTAGTTATATCTACCACAGTCATACAGGCCTACCGCTACATTCGGATAATGTAGTTATATCTACCACAGTCATATATGTCTACCTCTACAGTCAAATAATGTAGTTATATCTACCACAGTCATATAGGCCTACCGCTACAGTCGAATAATGTAGTTATATCTACCACGGTCATATAGGCCTACCGCTACAGTCGAATAATGTAGTTATATCTACCACGGTCACAGGACTACAGCTACAGTTGGATAATGAAGTTTGTTTGTCTAAGGGGACACTACGGCTTTTTAAAATGCCAACAAGACACAAAAACCTTTTCTGTTGACAGTTTCGAAGCGCCAGTGAATGGGTCCTTTACTTGGCATGTATACGAATGGTGCTTCTGAAGCGGGACTAACGTCCACCTCTTGGCATTACGGCTCGAAAGGATGCACATTTTTCCAAATAAAATTCAGATTTCGCATTTTCGTAGCAGGTTAGGAGAACTTCCGCAGTAGGTTGACAAAAGCTGGATCCCTTCCAGCCATGACTATCACTAGGTGACCAGAACTGTCAATAAAAATAATCTCGAGCTGCCTGCGCGCAGACCACTCTCTCCTAAAACAATAAGTATGTAAATGTCTTTACCAAGACATTTAGAAGAAAGAAAACAGATCTTCTGCTAGGAATCGACTCCTAAGATTCAGTATTTTTGGAATGGAGGAGTCTGATTAGTTGCTGTACTTCGACAACAACAACAACAACAACAACAACAAAGTTTCCATTAGGGATTTTTCTAAACGTTAAACATCCCAATTTCGTTTAAACTTTCACAACCCTACTTCAAACGTCTGTCAATAATTTGCGAATCCATTCTTGGATGCAATTATAAAGACATTGTCTGAATCACTAAATGGACTGTCGCTCCCCAAAAGAAGACAACGGTACCAATTTATTTTCTGAATATATGTATCAACTTCAAAACGTCCCTGGATATATTAATTAAGGAACACCTAACTTTACAAGACTCACGCTACTCCTGTCAGCCACAGCAGCAATGACAAATTCCAAGGGTTCATATTTCAGATTACAAAAGGCCCAACTGACTGGAATAATGTTTCCTATACACATCAGGGCATTCAAAAAATCAGAATCACACAGTGAATTTAAGAAATACGTTTTTCAAATGTTCAGAACAAACTGTAAGCTAATAGAAACATCACCATGGTCCTTCTGTAGCTCAGTTGGTAGAGCATGGCGCTTGTAACGCCAGGGTAGTGGGTTCGATTCCCGGGACCACCCATACGTAGAATGTATGCACACATGACTGTAAGTCGCTTTGGATAAAAGCGTCTGCTAAATGGCATATATTATTATTATTATAAGATATTAGTAAATATGTATATATTATTTCGGTACTTAGTTGTATTAGTAGTTGTAGCAGAGTGTTCAAATATATATTTGGACACTTGAAAAACGAGATTGTGCACATCAAGAGATTTCATTCTTCAAAATGTGAAATAAGATAAATGCTACGGTACGACTGGGTCAATCTGGCGTTGGTTGGGTGAGAGGACAGATATTACAACATGGAAGCATTGATCATTCAGTCAGAAAACTCCCTCCCTTCACTTCCTCTCTCAGGCTCTTTCTCAATCATATTGTCTCAATTGCTTGCATCCTATCTCCTCGTCTTCTTCTGAAAACCCAATGGAGAAGAAGGTCAGAAGGGGTGGGGACCTTCTCCAATATGGTTGAGGAGGCAAGGAATCACCAAAAGACAAATTGAGAAAGAGCACACCAAGGGTTTATACATTTTCCACTGTCCCTCCCCACCTTCTCCACTCTCCCTCCCTCCTTCTCCACTGTCCCTCCCTCCTTCTCCACTGTCCCTCCCTCCTTCCCACTGTCCCTCCCTCCTTCCCACTGTCCCTCCCTCCTTCTCACTGTCCCTCCCTCCTTCTCACTGTCCCTCCCTCCTTCTCCACTGTCCCTCCCTCCCTCCTTCTCCACTGTCCCACCTTCCCTCTCCACTCTCCCTCCCTCCTTCTCCACTCTCCCTCCCTCCTTCTCACTGTCCCTCCCTCCTTCTCCACTGTCCCTCCCTCCTTCTCCACTGTCCCTCTCTCCCTCCTTCTCCACTGTCCCTCTCTCCCTCCTTCCCACTGTCCCCCTCCCTCCTTCTCCACTGTCCCTCCCTCCTTCCCACTGTCCCTCCTTCCTTCCCACTGTCCCTCCCTCCTTCCCACTGTCCCTCCCTCCTTCTCCACTGTCCCTCCCTCCTTCCCCACTGTCCCTCCCTCCTTCCCCACTGTCCCTCCCTCCCTGCCCACTGTCCCTCCCTCCTTCCCACTGTCCCTCCCTCCTTCTCCACTGTCCCTCCCTCCTTCCCCACTGTCCCTCCCTCCTTCTCCACTGTCCCTCCCTCCTTCCCACTGTCCCTCCCTCCTTCCCACTGTCCCTCCCCCTCTCTCCACTGTCCCTCCCTCCTTCTCCACTGTCCCTCCCTCCTTCCCCACTGTCCCTCCTTCTCCACTGTCCCTCCCTCCTTCTCCACTGTCCCTCCCTCCTTCTCCACTGTCCCTCCCTCCCTGCCCACTGTCCCTCCCTCCTTCCCACTGTCCCTCCCTCCTTCTCCACTGTCCCTCCCTCCTTCTCCACTGTCCCTCCCTCCTTCTCCACTGTCCCTCCCTCCTTCCCCACTGTCCCTCCCCCTCCCTGCCCACTGTCCCTCCCTCCTTTCCACTGTCCCTCCCTCCTTCTCCACTGTCCCTCCCTCCTTCCCACTGTCCCTCCCTCCTTCTCCACTGTCCCTCCCTCCTTCTCCACTGTCCCTCCCTCCTTCTCCACTGTCCCTCCTCCTTCCCACTGTCCCTCCCTCCCTCCTTCCCTCCTTCTCCACTGTCCCTCCCTCCCTCCTTCTCCACTGTCCCTCCCTCCTTCCCACTGTCCCTCCCTCCTTCTCCACTGTCCCTCCCCCCTCCTCTCCACTGTCCCTCCCTCCTTCCCACTGTCCCTCCCTCCTTCTCCACTGTCCGTCCCTCCTTCCCACTGTCCCTCCCTCCCTCCTTCTCCACTGTCCCTCCCTCCCTCCTTCTCCACTGTCCCTCCCACCTTCCCCACTGTCCCTCCCTCCTTCCCACTGTCCCTCCCTCCTTCTCCACTGTCCCTCCCCCTCTCTCCACTGTCCCTCCCTCCTTCCCACTGTCCCTCCCCCTCTCTCCACTGTCCCTCCCTCCCAGACCCGGGGTTTCAGGGAGGGGGGTCTAGCAGGGTGTAGTAAGGGGGTTAGAGGCCACTTGCCTGGGCCGGTGGTGCAGTGCGTGGAAGTCAGGGCCGGGAGGCGGACAGGGGTGGTTGGAGGTGGACAGGGACTTGTGTTGGCGGGGACGGGAGGAAGAGGAGGAAGAGGAGAGGATGGCAGCAGCAGACGAGGTGGAGGCTCGGGACCCGGGGGTGTTCAGGCTGGTAGGGGGAGGGGAGCGCCCGCCCGACACACACACACACACACACATGCATGACAGGAGTGTGTGAGGGCGGGCAGGGCGTGGATGGGATAAGCATGGTTAGGTTAGGAGCAGCAAAACACAACACTTTCAGCATAGGAGAGGGAGAGAAGGGGAGGGAGAGAAGGGGAGGGAGAGAAGGGGAGGGAGAGAAGGGGAGGGAGAGAGGGGGAGGGAGAGAAGGGGAGGGAGAGAAGGGGAGGGAGAGAAGGGGAGGGAGAGAAGGGAGGAGAGAGAAGGAGGGAGGGAGAGGAGGGGAGGGGAGAGAAGGGAGAAGGGAGGGAGAGAAGGGGAGGGAGAGAAGGGGAGGGAGAGAAGGGGAGGGGAGAGAAGGAGAGAAGGAGAGAAGGAGAGAAGGGGAGGGAGAGAAGGAGAGAAGGAGAGAAGGGGAGGGAGAGAAGGGGAGGGAGAGGAGAGGAGAGGGAGAGGGAGGGAGAGAAGGAGAGAAGGGAGAGAAGGGGAGGGAGAGAAGGGGAGGAGAGAGAAGAGAGAGGGAGAGGGGAGGGAGGGAGAGGGAGGGAGAGAAGGAGAGGGAGAGAAGGAGGAGGGAGAGAAGGGGAGGGAGAGAAGGAGAGAAGGGGAGGGAGAGAAGGAGGAGGGAGAGAAGGAGAGGAGAGAAGGGAGGGAGAGAAGGGGAGGGAGAGAAGGGGAGAGAGAAGGGGAGAAGAAGGAGAGAGAAGGAGGAGGGAGAGAAGGGGAGGGAGAGAAGGGGAGGGAGAGAGGAGAGGAGGGAGAAGGAGGGAGGGAAGGAGAGGGAGAGAAGGGAGAGGGAGAGAGGAGGAGGGAGAGAGGAGGAGAGAGAAGGGAGAGGGAGAGAAGAGGGGAGGGAGAGAAGGGGAGGGAGAGAAGGAGAGGGAGAGGAGAGAGGAGGAGAGGGAGAGAGAGAGAGAAGGAGAGAGGAGAGAAGGGAGAGAGAAGGAGAGGGAGAGAAGGGGAGGGAGAGAAGGGGAGGGAGAGGGAGGGAGAGAAGGAGAGGAGAAGGAGGAGGGAGAGAAGGAGAGGGAGAGAAGGGGAGGGAGAGAAGGGGAGGGAGAGAAGGGGAGGGAGAGAAGGGGAGGGAGAGAAGAGAGAAGGGGAGGGAGAGAAGGAGAGGGAGAGAAGGGAGGGAGAGAAGGGGAGGGAGAGAGGGAGAGGGAGAGAAGGGGAGGGAGAGAGAGAAGGGGAGGGAGAGAAGGAGAGGGAGAGAAGGGGAGGGAGAGAAGGAGAGGGAGAGAAGGGAGAGGGAGAGAAGGGGAGGGAGAGAAGGAGAGGAGAGAGAGGGAGAGAAGGAGAGGGAGAGAAGGAGAGGGAGAGAAGGAGAGAGAGAGAGGGAGAGAAGGGGAGGGAGAGAAGGGGAGGGAGAGAGGGAGGAGAGGGAGAGAGAGAAGGAGAGGGAGAGAAGGAGAGGGAGAGAAGGAGAGAAGGAGAGGGAGAGAAGGAGAGAAGGGGAGGGAGAGGAGGAGGGAGGAGAGAAGGGGAGGGAGAGAAGGAGAGGGAGAAGGAGAGAAGGGGAGGGAGAGAAGGAGAGAGAGAAGAAGAGGGAGAAGGGGAGGGAGAGAAGGGGAGGGAGAGAAGGAGAGAGAGAGAGAGAGAAGAGAGGGAGAGAGAGGGAGAGAAGGAGAGAGAGAAGGGGAGAGAGAAGGAGGAGAGAAGAGGGAGGGAGAGAAGGGGAGGGAGAGAAGGGAGGGAGAGAAGGGGAGGGATAGAAGGAGAGAGAGAAGGAGAGAGAGAAGGGGAGGAGAGAAGGAGAGAGAGAAGAAGAGAGATGAGAGAAGGAGAGGGAGAAGGGGAGAGAGGGGAGGGAGAGAAGGAGGGAGGGAGAGAAGGAGAGGGAGAGAAGGAGAGAGAGAAGGGGAGGGAGAGAAGGGGGAGAGAAGGGAGGGAGAGAAGGGGAGGGAGAGAAGGAGAGAGAGAGAAGGGGAGGGAGAGAAGGAGAAGGAGAGAAGGAGAGAGAGAAGGAGAGGGAGAGAAGGGAGGGAGAGAAGGGAGGAGAGAAGGAGGAGAGAGAGGAGAGAAGGGGGAGGAAGGGAGAGAAGGGGAGGGAGAGAAGGGGAGAGGGAGAAGGGGAGGGAGAGAAGGGGAGGGAGAGAAGGGGAGGGAGAGAAGGAGGGAGGGAGAGAAGGGGAGGGAGAGAAGGGGAGGGAGAGAAGGAGAGAAGGAGAGGGAGAGAAGGAGAGGGAGAGAAGGAGAGGGAGAGAAGGAGGGAGAGAAGGAGGGAGAGAAGGGGAGGGAGAGAAGGAGAGGGAGAGAAGGAGAGGGAGAGAAGGAGAGAAGGAGAGGGGGAGGGAGAGAAGGAGAGGGAGAGAAGGAGAGGGAGAGAGGGAGAGAAGGAGAGGGAGAGAAGGAGAGGGAGAGAAGGGGAGGGAGAGAAGGAGAGGGAGAAGGGGAGGGAGAAGGAGGGAGAGAAGGAGGGAGAGAGGGGAGAGAGAGGGAGGGGAGAGGGGAGGGAGAGAAGGAGGGAGAGAAGGAGAGAGAGAAGGAGAGAGAGAAGGAGAGAGAGAAGGAAGGGAGAGAAGGGGAGAGAGAGAAGGGGAGAGAGAGAAGGGGAGGGAGAGAAGGGGAGGGAGAGAAGGGGAGGGAGAGAAGGGGAGGGAGAGAAGGAGAGAGAGAAGGAGAGAGAGAAGGGGAGGAGAGAAGGAGAGAGAGAAGAAGAGAGAGGAGAGAAGGAGAGGGAGAAGGGGAGAGAGAAGGGGAGGGAGAGAAGGGGAGGGAGAGAAGGAGAGGGAGAGAAGGAGAGAGAGAAGGAGAGAGAGAAGGGGAGGGAGAGAAGGGAGGGAGAGAAGGGAGGGAGAGAAGGGGAGGGAGAGAAGGAGAGAGAGAAGGGGAGGGAGAGAAGGGGAGGGAGAGAAGGAGAGGGAGAGAAGGAGAGGGAGAGAAGGGGAGGGAGAGAAGGGAGAGAAGGGGAGGGAGAGAAGGAGAGAGAAGGGAGAGAAGGGGAGAGAGAAGGGGAGGGAGAGAAGGGGAGAGGGGAGAAGGGGAGGGAGAGAAGGAGAGGAGGAGAAGGGAGAGGGAGAGAAGGGAGAGGGAGGGAGGGGAGGGAGAGAAGGGGAGGGAGAGAAGGGGAGAGGGAGAAGGGGAGAGAGAAGGAGAGAAGGAGAGAGGGAGAAGGGGAGGGGAGAGAGGGAAGAAGGAGAGGGAGAGAAGGGGAGAGGAGAGAAGAGAAGGGAGAAGAGGGAGGGAGAGAAGGGGAGGGAGAGAAGGGAGGGGAGAAGGGGAGAGAGGAGGAGAGAAGGAGAGGGAGAGAAGGAGAGGGAGAGAAGGAGAGGAGAGAAGAGGGGAGGGAGAGAAGGAGAAGAGGGGAGAGAAGGAGAGGGAGAGAAGGGGAGAGAGAAGGGAGGAGAGAAGGGAGGAGAGAAAGGGGAGAAGGAGGAGAGAGAAGGGGAGAGAGAGAAGGAGAGAGAGAGAAGGAGAGGGAGAGAGAAGGAGGGAGGAGGGAGAGAAGAAGGGAGAGAGAGAAGGAGAGAAGGGGAGGAGAGAAGGAGGAGAGAGGGAGAGGGAGGGAGAGAAGGGGAGGGAGAGAGAAGGGGAGAGAGAAGGAGGGAGAGAAGGGGAGGGAGAGAAGGAGAGAAGGGGAGGGAGAAGGAGAGAAGGGGAGAGAGAGAAGGAGAGAGAAGGAGAGAAGGAGGAGAGGAGAGAAGGAGAGGAGAGAGAAGAAGGGAGGAGAGAGAGAGAAGGAGGAGAGAAGGGGGAGGAGAGAAGAAGAGAAGGGAGAGAAGGGGAGGGGAGAGAAGGGGAGGGAGAGAAGGAGAGAGGGGGAGAGAAGGGAGAGAGGAGAGAAGGGGAGAGAGAGAAGGGGAGAGAGAAGGAGGAGAAGGAGAAGGGGAGAGGGAGAGAAGGGGAGGGAGAGAAGGGGAGGGAGAGAAGGGGAGGAGAGAAGGGAGGGAGAGAAGGGGAGGAGAGAAGGGGAGAGAGAGAAGGAGGGAGAGAGGGAGAGAAGGAGAGGGAGAGAAGGGGAGGGAGAGAAGGGGAGGGAGAGAAGGGGAAGGAGAGAAGGGGAGGGAGAAGGGGAGGGAGAGAAGGGGAGGGAGAGAAGGGGAGGGAGAAGGGGAGAGAGAGAAGGGGAGGGAGAGAAGGGGAGGGAGAAGGGGAGAGGGAGAAGGGGAGGGAGAGAAGGGGAGGGAGAAGGGGAGAGGGAGAAGGGGAGAGAGAAGGGAGGGAGGAGGGGAGAGGACAGGAGTAAAAGAGTGGAAATAGACTAACAAATACAGGGGAGCAGAAGTAGAGAGTTGTTGACAAGAGCTTAAACACACACACACAGAGAGAGAGAGAGAGAGAAAGAGAGGAGGTTCAATGGAGGTCAAAGCAACAGACTGCTGATTACATAGTGACAGAACAGCCATACATAGCCAAAAGAAGAGGACAGACAGACAGGGATTAGCATGGTTTGTGGTGGGGAAATAACTGTATTTATTCAGGCTGAGGACTGGAGGTTGTGTGTGTGAAGACTACTAGAGGCAGTCTGCAGATCTTTACAACACCACAGTTAATATTCCATCACTAATCCCTTTATACAGAGAGAGGGAGAGACACACAGACAGACAGAGAGATGGGAGGGGGAGGGAGGGAGGGGGGAGAGAGGGGGAGGGGGGAGAGGGAGGGGGAGAGAGGGGTGGAAGAGAGGGAGGGAGGGATGGGTGGAAGAGAGGGAGGGAGGGATGGATGGGGGAGAGGGAGGGAGGGAGGGGAAGAGGGAGAAGAGAGGGAGGGAGGGGGGAAGAGGGAGAAGAGAGGGAGGGAGTGGGGAAGGGAGGACAACTCCACACTGTATTTAGGTTAATGACATGACATGGGATGTGTCCAAAACGCCACCCTATTCCCTATATAGTGCACTACTATAGACCATGAGCCATGGAGGGTTAGTGCTCCATGGAGCTTTAGGGTTAGTGCTCCATGGAGGGTTAGTGCTCCATGGAGGGTTAGTGCTCCATGGAGGATTAGGGTTAGTGCTCCATGGAGGATTAGGGTTAGTGCTCCATGGAGGGTTAGTGCTCCATGGAGGGTTAGTGCTCCATGGAGGGTTAGTGCTCCATGGAGCGTTAGGGTTAGTGCTCCATGGAGGGTTAGTGCTTCATGGAGGGTTAGTGCTCCATGGAGGGTTAGTGCTCCATGGAGCGTTAGGGTTAGTGCTCCATGGAGGGTTAGTGCTCCATGGAGGGTTAGGGCTCCATGGAGGGTTAGTGCTCCATGGAGGATTAGGGTTAGTGCTCCATGGAGGGTTAGGGTGGAGGGTTAGTGCTCCATGGAGGGTTAGGGTTAGTGCTCCATGGAGGGTTAGGGTTAGTGCTCCATGGAGGGTTAGGGTTAGTGCTCCATGGAGGGTTAGGGTTAGTGCTCCATGGAGGGTTAGGGCTAGTGCTCCATGGAGGGTCAGGGTTAGTGCTCCATGGAGGGTTAGTGCTCCATGGAGGGTTAGGGTTAGTGCCCCATGGAGGGTTAGTGCTCCATGGAGGATTAGGGTTAGTGCTCCATGGAGGGTTAGGGTTAGTGCTCCATGGAGGGTTAGTGCTCCATGGAGGGTTAGGGTTAGTGCTCCATGGAGGGTTAGGGTTAGTGCTCCATGGAGGGTTAGGGTTAGTGCTCCATGGAGGGTTAGGGCTAGTGCTCCATGGAGGGTCAGGGTTAGTGCTCCATGGAGGGTTAGTGCTCCATGGAGGGTTAGGGTTAGTGCTCCATGGAGGATTAGGGTTAGTGCTCCATGGAGGGTTAGGGTTAGTGCTCCATGGAGGGTTAGGGTTAGTGCTCCATGGAGGGTTAGGGTTAGTGCTCCATGGAGGGTTAGTGCTCCATGGAGGGTTAGGGTTAGTGCTCCATGGAGGGTTAGGGTTAGTGCTCCATGGAGGGTTAGTGCTCCATGGAGGGTTAGGGTTAGTGCTCCATGGAGGGTCAGGGTTAGTGCTCCATGGAGGATTAGGGTTAGTGCTCCATGGAGGGTTAGTGCTCCATGGAGGGTTAGTGCTCCATGGAGGGTTAGTGCTCCATGGAGGGTTAGTGCTCCATGGAGGGTTAGTGCTCCATGGAGGGTCAGGGTTAGTGCTCCATGGAGGGTTAGTGCTCCATGGAGGGTTAGTGCTCCATGGAGGGTTAGGGCTCCATGGAGGGTTAGTGCTCCATGGAGGGTTAGGGCTCCATGGAGGGTTAGGGCTCCATGGAGGGTTAGTGCTCCATGGAGGGTTAGTGCTCCATGGAGGGTTAGTGCTCCATGGAGGGTTAGTGCTCCATGGAGGGTTAGTGCTCCATGGAGGGTCAGGGAATAAGGTGTCATTTAAATGATGAAGCATGATAACCAGGGCGGAGAGCACTTCCACATTAGGTGAAACATACAATTCATAGATTTACAATCAAAACATTTTATAAGAATCATTTTAAAACGTGTCTGTTTAAGATGCTCATTTTATAACAACGACGTCAATATGAAGTGAACTATTAAAAATACCGGCAGGGAGAAGGGAGGGACAGTAGAGTACCGGCAGGGAGAGACAGCAGAGTACCGGCAGGGAGAGACGGCAGAGTACTGGCAGGGAGAGACAGCAGAGTACCGGCAGGGAGAGACGGCAGAGTACTGGCAGGGAGAGACGGCAGAGTACTGGCAGGGAGGGACAGTAGAGTACCGGCAGGGAGAGACGGCAGAGTACTGGCAGGGAGAGACAGCAGAGTACCGGCAGGGAGAAGGGAGGGACAGTAGAGTACCGGCAGGGAGAGACAGCAGAGTACCGGCAGGGAGAGACAGCAGAGTACCGGCAGGGAGAAGGGAGAGACAGCAGAGTACCGGCAGGGAGAGACGGCAGAGTACCGGCAGGGAGAGACAGCAGAGTACCGGCAGGGAGAAGGGAGAGACAGCAGAGTACCGGCAGGGAGAGACGGCAGAGTACCGGCAGGGAGGGACGGCAGAGTACTGGCAGGGAGAGACAGCAGAGTACCGGCAGGGAGAGACAGCAGAGTACCGGCAGGGAGAGACAGCAGAGTACCGGCAGGGAGAAGGGAGAGACAGCAGAGTACCGGCAGGGAGAGACGGCAGAGTACCGGCAGGGAGGGACGGCAGAGTACTGGCAGGGAGAGACAGCAGAGTACCGGCAGGGAGGGACGGCAGAGTACTGGCAGGGAGAGACAGCAGAGTACCGGCAGGGAAAAGGAGAGACAGCAGAGTACCGGCAGGGAGAGACGGCAGAGTACCGGCAGGGAGAAGGGAGGGACAGTAGAGTACCGGCAGGGAGAGACAGCAGAGTACCGGCAGGGAGAGACAGTAGAGTACTGGCAGGGAGAGACAGTAGAGTACCGGCAGGGAAAGACAGCAGAGTACCGGCAGGGAGAAGGGAGAGACAGCAGAGTACCGGCAGGGAGAGACGGCAGAGTACCGGCAGGGAGAAGGGAGGGACAGTAGAGTACCGGCAGGGAGAGACAGCAGAGTACTGGCAGGGAGAGACAGCAGAGAAACGGCAGGGAGAAGGGAGAGACAGTAGAGTACCGGCAGGGAGAGACGGCAGAGTACCGGCAGGGAGGGACGGCAGAGTACTGGCAGGGAGAGACAGCAGAGTACCGGCAGGGAGGGACGGCAGAGTACTGGCAGGGAGAGACAGCAGAGTACCGGCAGGGAGAAGGGAGAGACAGCAGAGCACGGGGCAGGGAGACAGCAGAGCACGGGCAGGGAGGGACAGCAGAGTACTGGCAGGGAGAGACAGCAGAGTACCGGCAGGGAGAGACAGCAGAGTACTGGCAGGGAGAGACAGCAGAGCACCGGGCAGGAGAGACAGCAGAGTACGGGCAGGGAGAGACAGCAGAGTACCGGCAGGGAGAAGGAGAGACAGCAGAGTACCGGCAGGAGAGACAGCAGAGCACCGGGCAGGGAGGGACAGCAGAGTACTGGCAGGGAGAGACAGCAGAGCACCGGCAGGGAGGGACAGCAGAGCACCGGCAGGAGAGACAGAAGAGCACCGGCAGGAGAGACAGCAGAGCACCGGCAGGGAGAGACAGCAGAGCACCGGCAGGAGAAGGAGGGACAGCAGAGTACCGGCAGGAGAGACAGCAGAGCACTGGCAGGAGAGACAGCAGAGCACCGGGCAGGAGAAGGGAGGGACAGTAGAGTACCGGCAGGGAGAGACGGCAGAGTACTGGCAGGGAGAGACAGCAGAGTACCGGCAGGGAGAGACAGCAGAGTACCGGCAGGGAGAGACAGCAGAGTACCGGCAGAAGGGAGAGACAGCAGAGTACCGGCAGGGAGAGACGGCAGAGTACCGGCAGGGAGGGACAGCAGAGTACCGGCAGGGAGAGACAGCAGAGTACCGGCAGGGAGGGACAGTGTTTCCTCTTTAAGAGACAGGTAGAAGAGAAGGGCGTGTGTCTGTGTGTCCATCTTTGCGTGTGTCAACCAGCCTGTCGTGTAGCCAGTAATCCTAGTCTACTAATCCTCGTCCAGCGATGGATGATTTTCACACCCAGGAAGGCTCACCATCCCTGGGGAACAGCTGCATGCCGGCCTGGGCCAACTGGCAAGGAATGGCAGCCAGAGCCAAGCTCTCTCAGTGTGTGTGTGTGTGTGTGTGTGTGTGTGTGTGTGTGTGTGTACCTGTCCTTGCCGTTCTGTACCCCCTGGTCCAGCGAAGCTCTCTCAGTGAGAGGAGAGTTTCTGCTGCGACCCGACAATATGCTATTCTGTAGAGAGAGAGAGAGAGGCGAGAGAGAGAAAGATCGGGGGGCAGAGAGGGAGAGAGAGAGATTGAGGGGGAGAGAGAAAGAAAGAGATTGAGGGGGGAGAGAGAGGCAAGAGAGCAGGGGGCAAGAGGACAGGGTATAATTGTGGTATAGAACAATGTCAACAACACATGAATCTAAACCATGCACTCATAACTCGACTGTGGAGTGGTGTGTGTGGAGTGGTGTGTGTGGAGGGTGTGGTGTAGAGTGGTGTGTGTGGAGAGTGGGTAGTGGTGTGTGGGAGACAGCAGGTAGAGGGTGGTGAGACAGCAGAGTGTGGTGTAGAGTGGGCAGTGTGTGGGCAGGAGAGGTGAGTGTAGAGTGGTGTGGTGAGAGTGGTGTGTGTGGTGTGCAGTGAGACAGCAGAGGTAGAGGGTGTGTGTGTGGTGAGTGTGGATGGAGTGTGTGGTGTGTGTGGCAGTGGTGTGTGGAGGGTGCGGGTGCAGAGGGTGCAGTGTGGCAGTGGTGTGGTGTAGAGTGGTGTGGTGAAATGGGCAGGTGAGAGTGGCAGTGTAGGAGAAGGTGGGTGTAGAGTGGTGTGTGGAGAGGTGCAGAGGGAGTGGTGTGGAGGGAGGGTGAGTGTGTGGCAGGGGAGAGTGCAGAGTGGGACCGGTGAGGGAGAGTGGTGCAGAGTGGTGTGTGGAGAGTGGAGGGTGAGCAGAGTGGTGTGTGAGTGGTGTGGTGTGGAGGGCAGTGGAGTGGTGTGGTGTAGAGTGGTGTGTGCAGTGAGTGGAGTGTGTGACAGCAGAGGGAGTGGTGCAGTGAAGAGTGGTGTGGTGAATGGGCAGGAGTGGTGTGTGAGTGGTGGGTGGAGTGTGTGGAGGTGTGCAGAGTGTGTGGTATGGAGGAGTGGAGTGGTGTAGTGAAGAGTACCGGGCAGGGGTGAATGGGAGCAGAGGGTGTGTGTGCAGTGTGTGGTGTCGGGCAGGGAGGGTGTACCAGGCAGTGTGGTGTAGAGTACCGGGCAGGTGGACAGTTGTGTGGTGTAGAGTGGTGTGTGTGGAGTGGTGTGTGTGAAGTGAGTGGTGTAGAGTGGTGTGGTGTGTGTGCAGTGGTGGTGAAGAGTGGTGTGTGGTGTGCACACCCAGGTGTGTAGAGTGGTGGGGAACAGTGTGTGTGTGAGTGGTGTAGTGTGGTGTGGTGAAATGGGAGTAGAGTGGTGTGTGTGGAGTGGTGTGGAGTGGTGTGTAGTGGTGTGTGTGGTGTGGTGTGGTGTAGAGTGGTGTGTGTG
>NC_068455.1:75513017-75560517 GCF_023373465.1 Oncorhynchus keta | reverse complement strand
GCCCCGCTCCCCATAGGCAGAGGAAGGGATTTCTCTTGAGTGGGCAGAATGACCCCCCCCATTTCTGGAACACACGCACACACACACACACACACACACACACACACACACACACACACACACACACACACACACACACACACACACACACACACACACACACACACACACACACACACACACACACACACACACACACACACACTCCAAGTCCTGTCATATTTTCAAATCAAATTAGCTGTGAGGGGAGTCTGGAAGTCATTAGGGCAGCATCCCAAATAGCCCCCTATTCCTTACTTAGTGAACTAATTCTGACCAGGGTCCATAGGGAATAGGTCGGCATTTGAGATTCAGGCTTGGTCTATATGGCAATCAAGGAGATGGCCCCATATGGATTCGATTCTAGTTCTCTACCCTCCATCACTCTCCTTTCCTTTCCTCTTCTTGTTCTCTCACTCCGATTGGTAGCCTAGCATTCCAGCTCTTTCTATCGCTCTCTTTCCATCTCTCCATCTCTCTCTCTCTTTCCATCTCTCTCTCTCCATCACTCTCTCTCCATCTCTCTCTCTCCATCTCTATCTTTCCATCTCTCTCTCTCCATCTCTCTCTTTCCATCTCTCTCTCTACATCTCTCTCTCTCCATCTCTATCTTTCCATTTCTCTCTCTCCATCTCAATCTTTCCATCTCTCCATCTCTCTCTCTCTATATCTATCTCTCTATATCTCTCTCCATCTCTCCATCTCTCTCTCTATATCTCTCTCTCCATCTCTCTCTCTCCATCTCTATATCTCTCTCTCCATCTCAATCTCTCCATCTCTCTCTCTCATTCTCTCCATCTCTCTCTCTCTCTCTATATATATATCTATCTCTCTATATCTCTCTCCATCTCTCCATCTCTCTCTTTCCATCTCTCTCTCTACATCTCTCTCTCTCCATCTCTATCTTTCCATCTCTCTCTCTCCATCTCAATCTTTCCATCTCTCTCTCTCTCTATATCTATCTCTCTATCTCTCTATATCTCTCTCCATCTCTCCATCTCTCTCTCCATCTCTCTCTCTCCAGCTCTATATCTCTCTCTCCATCTCAATCTCTCCATCTCTCTCTCTCATTCTCTCCATCTCTCTCTCTCTCTATATATATCTATCTCTCTATATCTCTCTCCATCTCTCCATCTCTCTGTCTCCATCTCTCTCTCTATATCCCTCTCTCCATCTCTCTCTCTCCATCTCTCTCTCTCCCTCCACTACACTCCCTTTTTTATTTCCAGTCGTCTTCTTTGGTTCTTGAAGGTCTGGACATAATGCATACATTGTACAATAAAGTTACAACAAAAACTATTTCCTTGTTCATCTACCTCTCTCTTTGTGGACCAATGACTGGCTTTGTTCCTCTACCTCTTTCTTTATGGACCAATAAATGGCTTTCTCAGGACGACAGGTTGTGTGACTGAACCAGGCAGGTTGGGATTAGAACAAGACTATTTGGTTCAAGGGCCTCCCGGGTGGCGCAGTGGTTAAGGGCGCTGTACTGCAGCGCCAGCTGTGCCACCAGAGACTCTGGGTTCGTGCCCAGGCTCTGTCGTAACCGGTCGCGACCGAGAGGTCCGTGGGGCGACGCACAGTTGGCCTACCGTTGTCCGGGTTAGGGAGGGGTTGGCCGGTAGGGATAACCTTGTCTCATCGTGCACCAGTGACTCCTGTGGCGGTCCGGGCGCAGTGTGCGCTAACCAGGTGCACGGTGTTTCCTCCGACACATTGGCTGGCTTCCGGGTCGGATGGCGCTGTGTTTAAAGATTTACAGTATCATTGTTGAGGGCAAGGAGGGCTTGTGATTTAGTGGAACCAACAAAAAAAAGAAGAAGAAGAAGAGTGGGTAAACTGTTTGCTGGTTGTGGTGAGTAAAGTATTTTCAATGCATTTTTCCACAAAAGGTGAGTAAACTGTCACGCAATAGTAAAAAAGGTGTGTAAACTGTGTTTACCTTAACAACCCATCCTGGCCCATTCAATCCCCCTAACAACCCAGCCTGGCCCATTCAAGCCCCCTAACAACCCAGCCTGGCCCATCCAAGCCCCCTAACAACCCAGCCTGGCCCATCCAAGCCCCCTAGCAACCCAGCCTGGCCCATTCAAGCCCCCTAACAACCCAGCCTGGCCCATTCAAGCCCCCTAACAACCCAGCCTGGCCCATCCAAGCCCCCTAGCAACCCTTCACTACACCACAGACAAGGACACTGCTAGACACCTGGACAAATATACACACACCACCTGGTGAGGGGAGGACGGCTCATAGTAACGGCCGGAAGGGAGTGAATGGAATAGCATCGAAACCATGGAAACCATGTGTGTGACATGTTTGATACCATTCCATTGATTCCGTTCCAGCCATTGCTATCTACATTTAAAAAATAAATAAACAAATGTAACCTTTATTTAACTAGGCAAGTCAGTTAAGAACAAATTCTTATGTACAATGACAGCCTAGGAACAGTGGGTCAACTGCCTTGTTCAGGGGCAGAATGACAGATTTTTACCTCGTCAGCTCGGGGATTCGATCCAGCAACCTTTTGGTTCCTGGACCAACGCACTAGGCTACCTGCTGCCCCAATGTAGTCTGGGTACCAGTCGACAGGAGTGGCAAATTAGCTAAAGAAGACTGGTATCCCTCCCTAATTAAGGTGCCACCAGCCACGTGGAACAGACACACTCTTAGGGTGAGTCTTGGTCCAGATGTCCAGCATTGTCCTTGTCCCCTGTAATATTCATAGTCTTCTTCTGATGAGGAGTAAGAGAGATCGGACCAATGTGCAGCGTGGTAAGTGTCCATTTTAATAAGACAAACTGAACACTACAAACATACAAAACAACAAAGTGAAACAAACTAAACAGTCCCGTGTAACAAACACGGAAAATAAACACCCACAACTCAACAGTGAAACCAGGCTACCTAAGTATGGTTCTCAATCAGGGACAACGCTAAACAGCTGCCTCTGATTGAGAACCATACCAGACCAAACACAGAAATACCAAATCATAGAAAAAGGAACCTAGACAACCCACCCAACTCACGCCCTGACCATACTAAAACAAAGACATAATAAAAGAACTAAGGTCAGAACGTGACATCCCCTCAGCGAGACAGGAAGTGATTGGTCAGGTGACAGGGAGGAACCCTGGGACATTCCTTGTGGACGCTTCATCGTTATCTCTGGAATTCTGGTATCCTGGACAGACACACCCCTCAACATCCCAACCCCGTCTCCTTCCCCTCACACGCACAGCCATGTTTTCATTACTTCTCAGGACTTTTTGGGAAGTAAAAATGTTTTCCCATTCAAAATCCTATTTTCCCAAAACCCTAACTATTAACCCTAACCTTAACCCCAAACCCTGAACATAACACTTAAACCTAAAATACAATTTTTACTTTTCAGGACATGCAAAATTCCCTGACCTTTGAGAACACATAGTGCACACACACACACACACACACACACACACACACACACACACACACACACACACACACACACACACACACACACACACACACACACACACACACACACACACACACACACACACACACACACACACACACACACACACACACACACACACACACACACACACACACACACACACACACACACCATAATTGCCCCCATTCAAATATTTTGCCAATTCTGTCTAGTGACCAATCAAGTTTGCACAAATAGAAGGAGTGCTTTGACTCTCACTACCTGTGTGTGTATTAAGGTGTGGCTTCCTTTCCACGTGTGTGTGTGTGTGTGTGTGTGTGTGTGTGTGTGTGTGTGTGTGTGTGTGTGTTGTAAACAAGTGTGTGTGCCTTTCCTGTAGCTATGGGTCCCCACCCCAGGTAGTGTTGGTGAGTTTGAAGCCCCCCCCCCGCCAACAAACCACTGCCCTCTAACAGAGAGCCCGACGGAGTCTAGTCTAGAGAGAGAGCGAGAGAGAGAGAATAAAGGAGAGAGAATAAAGGAGAGAGAGATACAGATTATGAGTAACAGACTGCAAGTGTTTTATGTGAGGTCAACAGAGTCTGTATAATCTCACACCGACACACACACACTCTTGGGTACATCTGGCGCTCTACAACTTTACTACTCATTTTATTGTCTCTCACACACATCTCTCTCCCTCTCTCTCTCTCTCTCTCTCTCTGGCATGAGAAACATATGTTTACATTGCCAAAGCAAGTGAAATAGACCATAAACAAAAGTGAAATAAACAAATACAAAATTAACAGTAAACATTACACAAGTTTCAAAGGAATAGAGACATATCAAATGCCATATTGTGGCTCTGTGTTAAAACAACGTGCAGATAGTTAAAGGTTAAAGGTCAAAAGGGAAAATGAAAACAAACAAACATGGGTTGTATTTACAATTGCGTTTGTCCCTTTTCGTGTGGCAACAGGTCACACATCTTGCTGCTGTGATGGCACACTGTGGTATTTCACCCAGTAGATATGGGAGTTTATCAAAATTGGGTTTGTTTTTAAATTCTTTGTGGGTCTGTGTGATCTGAGGGAAATATGTGTCTCTAATATGGTCATACATTTTGTCATACATTTTGCAGGAGGTTAGGAAGTGCAGTTCAGTTTCCACCTCATTTTGTGGGCAGTGTGCACATAGCCTGTCTTCTCTTGAGAGACAGTTCTGCCTATAGCGGCCTCTCTCAATAGCAAGGCTGAGTCTATACATAGTCAATGCTATCCTTAATTTTGGGTCAGTCACAGTGGTCAGGTATTCTGCCACTGTGTACTTTCTGTTTAGGGCCAAATAACATTCAAGTTTGCTCTGTTTTTTTGTTAATTCTTTCCAATGTGTCAAGTAAATATATTTTTGTTTTCTCATGATTTGGTTAGGTCTAATTGTGTTGCTGTTGCTGTACTGGGCCTCTGTGGGGTCTGTTTGTGTTTGTGAACAGAGCCCCAAGACCAGGTTGCTTAGGGGACTCTTCTCCAGGTTAATTTCTCTGTAGGTGATGGTTTTGTTATGGATGGTTTGGGAATCGCTTCCTTTTAGGTGGTTGTAGAATTTAACTGCTCTTTTCTGGATTTTGATAATTAGTGGGTATCGGCCTAATTCTGCTCTGCATGCATTATTTGGTGTTCTATGTTGTACACAGAGGAGAGCTATTTTTGTAGAATTCTGCATGCAGTCTCTCAATTTGGTGTTTGTCCCATTTTGTGAATTCTTGTTTGGTGAGCAGACCCCTGACCTCACAACCATGAAGGGCAATGGGTTCTATAACTGATTCAAGCATTTTTAGCCAGATCCTAATTGGGATGTAAAATTTTATGTTCCTTTTGATGACATAGAAGGCCCTTCTTGCCTTGTCTCTCAGATCGTTCACAGCTTTGTGGAAGTTACCCGTGGTGCTGATGTTTAGGTCGAGGTATGTATCGTTTTTTCTGTGCTCTAGAGCAATGGTGTCTAGATGTCATTTGTATTTGTGGTCCTGGCAACTGGACCTTTCTTGGAAAACCATTATTTTTGTCCTACTGAGATTTACTGTCAGGGCCCAGGTCTGACAGGGCACAGGTCTGTCAGGGCCCAGGTCTGTCAGGGCCCAGGTCTGTCAGGGCCCAGGTCTGACAGGGCCCAGGTCTGACAGGGCCCAGGTCTGACAGGGCCCAGGTCTGACAGGGCCCAGGTCTGACAGGGCCCAGGTCTGACAGAATCTGTGCATAAGATATAGGGTGCTGCTGTAGGCCCTCCTTTGTTGGAGACAGAAATACCAGATCTGTCACGAACATTGTCTTGAAAATGACTGGACCAAGGTGCAGTGTGGTGAGCGTCCATTTTTCTTTATTTTTAAATGTCGCCAACAAAACAATAAAAAACAAACAAACAATAAACAACAAAAACTAACGTGAAGCTCCGTAAGGCTATACATGCATTAAACGAAGAGAACAAGCCGAAAGATGAGAAAAGGAAAAAAGGCTACCTAAGTATGATTCCCAATCAGAGACAACGATAGACAGCTGTCCCTGATTGAGAATCATACCTGGCCAAAAATAAAGAACCAGAAAGCATAAACTTTCCCACCCGAGTCACACCTGACCAAACAAATATAGAGAATAAAAGGATCTCTACGGTCAGGGCGTGACAGTACCCCCTCCAAAGGTGCGGACTCCGGCCGCTAACCTGACACTATAGGGGAGGGTCCGGGTGGACATCTATCTTTGTGGAAGGGTCCGGTGCCAGGACGCAGACTCCACTCCACCTCTGGCTCCCCCCACTTTCGTGGCGCCTCTGGTGTGGGGACCCTCTCCGCAGGCCCCGGACTGGGGACCATCGCCGGAGGCCTTGTACTGGGGACCCTCGCCGGAGGCTCCGGACTGGGGACCGTCGCCGGAGGCTCCGGACTGGGGACCATCGCCGGAGGCCTTGTACTGGGGACCCTCGCCGGAGGCCTTGTACTGGGGACCATCGCCGGAGGCTCCGGACTGGGGACCGTCGCCGGAGGCCAATCGCCGGAGGCCTTGTACTGGGGACCCTCGCCGGAGGCCTTGTACTGGGGACCATCGCCGGAGGCTCCGGACTGGGGACCGTCGCCGGAGGCCTTGTACTGGGGACCATCGCCGGAGGCCTTGTACTGGGGACCATCGCCGGAGGCCTTGTACTGGGGACCATCGCCGGAGGCCTTGTACTGGGGACCCTCGCCGGAGGCCTTGTACTGGGGACCGTCGCCGGAGGCTCCGGACTGGGGACCGTCGCCGGAGGCCTTGTACTGGGGACCCTCGCCGGAGGCCTTGTACTGGGGACCCTCGCCGGAGGCCTTGTACTGGGGACCCTCGCCGGAGGCCTTGTACTGGGGACCCTCGCCGGAGGCCTTGTACTGGGGACCATCGCCGGAGGCCTTGTACTGGGGACCGTCGCCGGAGGCCTTGTACTGGGGACCCT
The DNA here is from genome assembly GCF_023373465.1 of Oncorhynchus keta. NCBI lineage: Eukaryota > Metazoa > Chordata > Actinopteri > Salmoniformes > Salmonidae > Oncorhynchus > Oncorhynchus keta. Next base: position 75,553,583 of record NC_068455.1, on the reverse strand, counting down.
CGCCGGAGGCCTTGTACTGGGGACCCTCGCCGGAGGCCTTGTACTGGGGACCCTCGCCGGAGGCCTTGTACTGGGGACGGAGGCCTTGTACTGGGGACCCCGCCGGAGGCCTTGTACTGGGGACCCTCGCCGGAGGCTTTGTACTGGGGACCATCGCCGGAGGCCTTGTACTGGGGACCGTCGCCGGAGGCCTTGGGGACCTCGCCGGGGGACTGGGGACCATCGCCCACTGGGGACCCTCGCCGGAGGCTTTGTACTGGGGACCATCGCCGGAGGCCTTGTACTGGGGACCGTCGCCGGAGGCCTTGTACTGGGGACCCTCGCCGGAGGCCTTGTACTGGGGACCCTCGCCGGAGGCCTTGTACTGGGGACCCTCGCCGGAGGCCTTGTACTGGGGACCCTCGCCGGAGGCTTTGTGCCATGGATCATCACTGGAGGCTTCATGCCATGGATCATCACTGGAGGCTTCGTGCCATGGATCATCACTGGAGGCTTCATGCCATGGATCATCACTGGAGGCTTCATGCCATGGATCATCACTGGAGGCTTCATGCCATGGATCATCACTGGAGGCTTCGGGCCATGGATCATCACTGGAGGCTTTGAACGTGGAGCCGGAACAGGTCTCACCGGACCTGGGAGATGCACTGGAAGCCTGGTGCTTGGAGCAGCGGATACACTGGGCCGTGGAGGAGCACTGGAGGTCTCAAGCGTAGAGCCGGCACCATCCGTCCTGGCTGGATGCCCCCTCTAGCCCGTCCAATGTGGGGAGCTGGAATGTAGCGCACCGGGTTGTGAACGAACACTGGAGACACTGTGCGCTTCACCGCATAACACGGTGCCTGACCAGTACCACGGCTCCCTACCGTGAGCACGGGGAGTTAGCTCCGCCAACCTCTCCGTCTGCCCCCCCCCCATTTTTAATTTTGGAGTGGCCTCCCGGTCTTCCTTGCCAGCCGTGACCCTGTGTAACGCTGGGCCCCTTTACTAGCTGCCTCCGCCTTCCCACCTGCTTCCACGGCAGCCGATCCTTTTCAGCCAGGATCTCCTTCCACATCCAGGATCCATTTCCTTCCAGAATGTTTTCTCATGCCCACTCGGTCTGCTCCTCCCGGCCACGCCGCTTGGTCCGTTTGTGGTGGGTTGTTCTGTCACGAACGTCGTCTTGAAAATGACTGGACCAAGGTGCAGCGTTGTACATTTTTATTTATTTTTAAATGTCGCCAACAAAACAATAAACAACAAAAACTAACGTGAAGCTCCGTGAGGCTATACATGCATTAAACGAAGACAACAACCCACAAATGAGAAAAGGAAAAAAGGCTACCTAAGTATGATTCCCAATCAGAGACAACGATAGACAGCTGTCCCTGATTGAGAATCATACCCGGCCAAAAACAAAGAACCAGAAAGCATAAACTTTCCCACCCGAGTCACACCCTGACCAAACAAACATAGAGAATAAAAGGATCTCTAAGGTCAGGACTTGACAAGATCATTAGCAAACAGTTTGTACAAATGTACAAATGAACTCTAACCTGAACCACCGTACACTGACTGATTACAACTTAGTTATTTTAGAGAGAGCTGCAGGCTGGGAGGTTTCTCTTGTGGTGATGGGGAAGTTGTTTTTTTACACATCGCCCCAATCTCTTTTCCCTCCAGTGCATTCTTAGTTCAGGAAGAGAACAGCTGATCCAGTACACTGACTCTGTACTGGCACCCCCTGCATATAGCCTCGTTATCGTTATGTTATTGTGCTACTTTTTATTATTTTTTACTTTAGTGTATTTGGTAAATATTTTCTTAACACTTCTTTCTATTTCACCTTTATTTAACCAGTTAGGCTAGTTGAGAACAAGTTCTCATTAACAACTGCGACCTGGCCAAGATAAAGCAAAGCAGTGCGACACAAACAACAACACAGAGTTACACATGGAATAAACAAGGGTACAGTCAATAACACAATAGAAAAAGTCTAGGTTAGGTCTGCTCTATACCGAATTAGTATACTCCCTGAGTCCCTTCCCTGTTTCACGCCTGGTAGTTTGGTGGATGGGACTACCAGCTCTCTGTAACCCAGAGGGCAACCAGTGGGATCATCTCCGCTATACCATGTTTCTTGTAGGATGACATTGTCTGTATTTCTGATTTCTTTGGTGAAATCCAGTTTCCTGTTCTTTAGGCAAAAGGCAGAGGACTCCAAGCCTAGGATATTCCAGGATGAGACAGTGAAGGCTTTGTGTTCCATTAAGTGTTCTCTCTCCCACAAACACTTCCCATGCTCTTAAAATGTGTATTTGTGGCGCCCTCTGCTGACTGTTAAAGATACTGCATTTCAACCATTGCCATTAGCAGAATCTCAATAGTCTTGAATTGACTTTTTTCCTCTACTCTCTTGGACAATCACATATGAAAGGATTAGTAATGACCGTACTTGTTGATATGGTACTCGTCACAGTTTAGCCCAGGAAATAATTAACTTGACACATATTATAAAGGCACCAGGAATACAATTAGGGTAAGGAGGAAATTATGTGTAACCCGCCCAATGACTATATATATATCCATATGCCCTACTTTACCAGATTGCACATAGTTTTTTTACTCCGTCTGTGAATGAAAAGGGGCTGTTTCTTGTTTTACTCCATACCAGTGATGTCAGTAAATGGAGTTGACTGATTTCCGTTCCCACCAATAGTCGGTGTGTACAGTTGTACAATCGGTACCACGTGACCGTTTTCCTGGCTCGCGGTTGTGGCACAAATCGTGATTTTCGAGGCTCTTTCTCTATGGACTATAACGGGGAAAAACGGACAAAGACGCATATTTACGAATCTTAAAATTGGATGTGTTAAATTGTTTTGTTCTGGGGGTTATTTCGGCAATTGAGGAGCCGCTTTCATAGGAGCTGCCGTTTAGTTTTTACTACGGGGTTTGTTTACCACATTTCAACTTGGTTGGTGAGTAACGTTACCTATTTATAGGTTAGCGGCTATCGTAGGTTGCTAACAGCTGTGGCTGTGTTTTCAATCTTAACTTGGCAAGCCCGTATCGTTCGCTTGACTGTTGAATATCCAAACAAAGCTAGATAACGATAAAGGATGTAGGTAGTTGGTGAGTTAGTCAAAACACTCGCACTTGTCTGTTAAGCATTGTTTACTCTGCTACTAGCTAGCTATAACACGTTTGTCACCATTAAACGTTTTAATAGTATCCGCTATACGGTCATATTTATATTTATTGTTCAACATATACCTCCCGCTGACTTTGTCTCTCTTACCACTCCACTCGTTTTAATGTTAGCCACGCAAGTGTGTGTTTTGGTGAGAGGCAGGGGAGGGCGCTTGTTGGCTGTTTGTCCAAGCCTTTAGACCACATGACCACCGTGTTCCTAATGTATTTAGCTAACTAACGTTAGCTAGCCTACGAGTGTGTTGGAAATACGTTTTTTTATTTAGTCTTTAAAAAAAAAAGTAAAGAGGGAACACTGAAGCAGGGGATGCCAGGTATGACTCTAGAACACCCGCCGTTATTTATTTATTTATTTTTACGTGGATTTCACAGCCAAATATTTGAAAACTAAATATTGCGTCTTGGCCCGATTCCGTGCGAAATGCCATGCACTGACCTAGCTAAATGCCAGCTAGCCTAGCTTAGCTAATTGCGTCTCTGACGCATCAACCCAGATGGGAATGGAACTCGAACCTATTGTTAGCCTTGCGTTCTGCCGTTCTAAGATCTGACATTGCCATTGTTAGCCTTGCGTTCTGACATTCTAAGATCTGACATTGCCATTGTTAGCCTTGCGTTTTTTGCCGTTCTAAGATCTGACATTGCCATTGTTACGTGTGTTTGTGGGAAATACGTTCTAGTACCAGCCGTTTCAAAATATGTTTACCGTTAAACTTTTTCTTTTTTTTTTTCGTGACCGTTAGCCTCTGTTAGCTAGTTAAAGGAGTTCGCTAACTCCTTTAGCCAGCTTAAGTGTTTCTTTATGTTTTCCATGCAGGCCCATCCCATGGTGGTGGTAGCATGTTGCAGCTAGCATTGCCTAGCTAAGCCCTCACAATCATTTTCACGCTAATTTCATGTGTCGTTGTCGTTTTTGTTGGTCGTCACCAACCCCGATGTTAGCCACCATTTGTTTTCCATTCTTAGCTAGGAAGGCGTTTTGGTAAGGTGTGAGACTGGTTTATTAGCTGGCAATGGAAGGCAGGTTGATAAACTACCCCCCCATAAGACTTATCTTAGCAGAATTAAGTTAAGCTTTTAACGAGGCCGAAAATAACTAATGGTTAATAACGTGTTTACATTTGTCATTGTATACATACACGAGCAAGCCCCTCCCTGCATGCAGCGTGGTTAAATAAGTTACACAACAACACGTTGACCCCAATACAAATAGCATCAGACTTAACTATATTTACCAGGGATGGCTAACCAGCTAGAAATGCGCAGTAGCTATTCCACACACAGGTGTGCCATTTTGCCATTGTTGATCGCTAAATAAAGAAAACACGTGGCTTCGTGTGAAGTTCGCAAATTGTCCTGCACTGCAGTAGCAAGCTCGCTAATGTACAAGGACTGGCACTGTAGCTAGCTGTCCACGTTAGGATTGCTGTCTCGGAAGAGCAGCTAGCTATTGTAGCTCACTACGTGTTTAACTTTCAGATATAGCTTGCTATAGCATTCACACAGGCAGTGCAATCCTCTGCAATGTCACGCAGGTCTCTGACTAGCTGTATTACATAAGCACCGGTCCATGGCCGTACACGTTTTATTGACGACTTATATATATATATATTCTCAAAATGTGGTGTTTTCCCCTCTCAAGTAGAGGCGTCGCTGCCTCATTCACAATGTGTTCTTTTGTTCTCCCTCTGAATGACAGGGAATGAGTGTAACGTAGTAGAAATGTGTGTGTATATAATACAGGAAACGGTTCGATTACATTGCTTCTCCGTGTGGAGCTTCTACTAGACTTTCCATCAGCCACCTGTGGTTGAACTGTATTCTGACGACACTGGTCCAAATTCTTTCAAATATATATATATATTCGTTGTATTTAATTGAGAAAGGAAAGGTAGCCATGTTGTCTCGAGCCAGGGGTCCGAGTCACTAACCAATGGACTACACAGGCCAGGTGTTGCTCCAGATTCTAATTTAATCAAATCAAATGTATTTATATAGCCATTCTTTGATCAGCGAGTATCTCAAAATGCTGTACAGAAACCCAGACGAAAACCCCAAACAGCAAGCAATGCAGGTGTGGAAGTAGGTGGCTAGGAAAAACTCCCTAGAAAGGCCAAAACCTAGGAAGAAACCTAGACGGGAACTAATGAGGGGTGGCCAGTCTCTTCTGGCTGTGCCGGGTGGAGACATAACAGAACATGGCCAATTTACTATCCCCAATCCGATCATACCTCATACAATTCCTATTACCATCAATGCATGCAAAGTATAATGATCCTTTACTATTTTCCTTTCTTTATTATAAGTGGTTATCTCAATGTTACATTCAGCCTTATTTAACTATAATTGAAATCAATATGGAGCTTCTTTCAACTGTATTGAACTGAAATCAGTATGGCGCTTGTTAGTTTCAACTGTATTGAACTGAAATCAGTATGGAGCTTGAACCACTGTTCTACCATTCTAGGCATGGCGCAGGGATTGATATTCAGCCCTATTGCAGTCAATCATCAACAACCTCTGGTTGCCCCTGTGGTTGATTTTCTTTCTTCAGGTGACAACCAAAATACAAATAGTTCCACAAGTCTGGTCTTTCTGGTTCTTCCTCTGTGTGTAGGTGAAAATAGTTACTTGGGTAAGGGATCATAATCGTTAGGCAACCAAAAAAATCCTCCTGATTTACCCCGAGGGCGAGTGCCTTTTCAGACCTTAAGGGGAATATTGCATAATTAGGTTGCTTTTAAAAATGTTAATTGGTTTCATGCTTCCAACTAAAAGTCCCAATACGACATATCACTTTACATTTGTATTTTGGGCTCTGTAAGCATAACACTGTTAGTCTACACCTGTTTGTTTACCAAGCATATGACGAATAAAATTAGATTTGATCTTTATCTACTAGCAACAAAACATAGGCACTTTTGTACCTACTTCAAATTGCAAAAATTAGAAGTGTAGTAGTAACATTTTTCGATGAGCTTTTGTGTTTTACGTTAGATTTGTGGAGTGTGTGTGTGTCACCTTTCCTTTTTTAATAAAAAAAAAAATGTCAATCCCTGGCCTGGCTACTTCATTCCTCGATCTACCAGACAGTTTGTCTGATGTGCTTTAGTTTGTCAGTGATTTATAGTTTGTACAGTCCTGGTGTCATTAAGGACCGTTCTAAAGATAACAGATGAGAGAATTCACAGGCCTTCTGTTATGTCATTATGTTCTATTGTCTGTGCTGCAGTGTTCTACTATGTTTATGGATGCTGTTTGTCTACATGGTTGTTTATGAAACTCCTGCAGAACTGCCTCCTTGTGTTTCTCAGGCTGGTTGTGGGGGGGTACCGCCCCCCCTGATATTTATTTTATTATTTATTTTTTAAAATGTAGAATGGTCAGTTCTGGGGACTTTTTAAAAGGATATTGTACTCAAATGAATGGGGGATTTGCCCAATAACATATTAGTATAATTATTTGTAAAATGATTTTAACAGATTAGACAATGCATATAGCCAAGCAAAAAAAAAACTGCTTCCAAATGCTCTGTGACCACCAGCCAATGAGGAAATCTACAAGCATTTAGCTGGTGTTAATTTCCCGCCCTGTGCGCAGCAGCACAGCTTAACGACTGCAGTGGAAACACTGGTAGGGTTGTCACAATGCCAATACTACTCAGAAATACCCCAAAAAATCAAACAAGAAGTGTGTGTGTGTGTGTGTAACCATGCTTCATCTCTCCGGTCCCATCAGAGCCGTCGGAGATGAGTGGTCCCGAGGTAGTGAAGACGCCGGGGGGTGGGGCTCCGGGGAAGGAAGGCAAGGAGCCTGTAGCAAATGGGCATCCAGGAGAGGGGGATCAGGGAGGGGACGATCCCTTTGCTGAGTACATGTGGATGGAGAACGAGGATGTTTACAACAGACAGGTTGGTGTACACACACACACAGACAGTTAGTCCCAGATGTGTCTGCTTGATGTCTGTCTTATCAAGAGGAAACCCTTTAGAGGTGGAATCCAACCACACACCATTCTCTCTGTGTGTTGTGTAATGGGTTTTTTAGTGTAATGAGGATATCTCATTACAGTAAGACAAGCCTTCATTCTTTGTCTATCTCTCTCTCCCTCCCTTTCTATACTGGGCACTGAGAACAGATCATTTCACCCTGGCTCACTGATAAACTACTACTAGTGTCTGAAGAGTTCCTGGTGCGTTGTTTCACTCTCACTCCACCCCCTCCCTCCACGTACACTACATGACCAAAAGTATGTGGACACCTGCTTGTTGAACATCTCATTCCAAAAACATGGGCATTAATATGGAGTTGCCCCCCCTTGCTGTTATAAGTCTCCACTTTTCTGGGAAGGTTTTCCACTAGATGCTGGCACATTGCTGTGGGGACTAATGCCACAGAGCATTAGTGAGGTCAGGTACTGATGTTGAGCGATTAGGGCTAGCTTGCAGTCGGCGTTCCAATTCATCCCAAAGGATCGATGGGGTTGAGGTCAGGGCTCTGCAGGTCAGTCAAGTTCTTCCACACCGATCTCGACGAAACCATTTCTTTATGGACCTCACTTTGTGCCCGGGGGCATCTTCATGCTGAAACAGGGAAGGGCCTTCCCCAAACTTGGAAACTCAGAATTGTCTAGAATGTCATTTTAGCGTTAAGATTTCCCTTCAGTGGACCCAAGGGACCTAGCCCTAACCATGAAAAATAGCCCCAGACCATTATTCCTCCTCCACTAAACTTTACAGTTGTCACAATGCATTCGGGCAGGTAGCGTTTTCCTGGCATCCGCCAAACCCAAATGAGTCAGCCGGACTGCCAGATTGTGAAGTGTGATCATCACTCTTCTGTGCGGCTGCTCGGCCATGGAAACCCATTTCATGAAGTCCCCGACGAACAGTGCTTGTGCTGACGTTGCTTCCAGAGGCAGTTTGGAACTCCGTAGTGAATGTTGCAACCCGAGGACAGAATTTTTTTTCCCCCCATGCTTCAGCACTCAGCAGTCCTGTTCTGTGAGCTTGTGTGGCCTATCACTTTGCACTTGAGCTGTTGCTCCTACACGTTTCCACTTCACAATAACGGCATTTACAGTTGACCGGGGCAGTTCTAGCAGGGCAGAAATTTGGCGAACTGACTTGTTGTAAAGGTGGCATGTTGAAAGCCACTGAGCTCTTCAGTAAGGCCATTCTACTGCCAATGTGTGTCTATGGAGATTGCATGGCAGTGTGCTCAATTTTACACACCTGTCAACAACGGTTGTGGCTGATAGCTCTGTCTCTTTGTCTCTCTGTCTATGTCTCTCTGTCTCTGTCAGGTTGAAGAGGAGTTGTTGGAGCAGGAGTTCTTGGAGCGTTGTTTCCAGGAGATGTTGGATGAGGAGGACCAGGATTGGTTCATCCCGGCCAGGGACCTCCCCTCGGGGGTGGGTCAGATCCAGCAGCAGCTTAACGGCCTGTCAGTCAGCGATGGAGGAAACGCAGAGGAGATGGCGGTGAGGAGACACAGCGGAACACACACACACATCAGAGAACACACATGTACAACAATAGATCGCCATCTTGTAAAAATGAGTTTTGTACAATTGCATGGTTCTCACTTTTTCTTCTCCTTTTTTAAATTCTCGCCATCACTCCACTCCATGTCTCCCTGCAGAGGAAGAGCAACTTGAACCCCGATGCGAAGGAGTTCATTCCAGGAGTGAAATACTAGGAGTCCCCCTCACCCCCAGGGAGCGCCCACGCGCACACACAAGCACGATCTCACACACCCTCGCAGAGACTCTGGCGGCCTCGTCCGGAACACACACACACACACCGAACAACACACACAGGTCCAGGGCGTGTAGGTAGAAACCCATAGGAGGGTGGGGGGACTTTTATTTTGATTTTCTGTTTGTTTGATGGTTAACTAAGGGACAGGGTGGGGGGTGTCAGTATGAATAAAACCCTATCGAGGGAGCTGCTGCTCCATGTACACTGTAAAGGTAGTGTCTCAAATTGCACGCTATTCCCTATGTAGTGCACTACTTTTGACCAGGGTCCATGGGCTTGAGTCCATAGGGAACAGGGTACCTTTTTGGATGCACACCGAGACGTACATATACAGAGTAACGAGAAACTCTGAGATTTACCGACCTTTTTCATGGCTGCCATGTTGGCACCTAAAAACTCCATGATATTGCAACAGGCAAATCGCAAATGACACCCCGTTCCACTTTCATTGTGCACTACCTGGTCCAAAGTAGTGCACTACATAGGAAGTAGGGTGCCATTTTGAGATCTGCGTTTATACTTTTCATGGCTGCCATGTTTGTGCCGGAATGTTCCACAACATTACCATTCTAATTGGAATCCAACTAAGAATGTTCTTGTTGCTATAGAATGACCCGGTGCCAACATGGATGACAGACAGTTGTCCGTTCTAGAACTCTGTACATCTACGTACCTCTGGTTACAATATGACATCATAATGACTCTGTTCAATAGGTCGTTATCAGTAAAATGTCACAATACGGTGCAGAGGTTTTGAATCGCCTGCTGAGGGGGCAAGGAGACTCCTAGCTCCACTTAAACTGTTGACAACTGCGTGCCGTTTTCAAGGGATTGTTAAACAAATGTTAACTATTTGGTTGTAATATCTCCTCTTGAAGCCCAGAGTCAAAAATACAAACATCAGATTATTCCACATTTGCCTTTATCATCAGTTCTAAATTAACTGCATACTTTCCGTGATCAGTAAACATAAATTGATCATGGAATTTCAGATACGCGAGGGTAGCCTCACGATATATCTCAATATTGACCACCATTGATTGGATATTTGAGTGATAGAAAGGAGAGCTATTACCTGACCAGTATGAGTGGTTTAGGTTAATTTCCCATCAGTTGTGGGCTCTGCCTGTCAAGCAGCAGAAGGGGGCATTTGCAGATGTACTGTTGGTTGATAATGTTTAACTTTGCTAGCTACTGGTAGAAACTTTGTACAGTTGGCTAAACATAGTGGTAAGTAGACCTATTGTGCTTTTTCCCAACCAACATAGGCCTACCTAGTAACGTTAGCTAACATTATCCCCTTGACAACATTGTTTTTAAGAGTGTTTTAATCCCTATTGCTGCTGACAGATGTGATAGAGAATAAATTGATGTAACACGTCAATGTGGCTAGCTAACGGCAGATTGCGTCAATGTGGCTAGCTAACGGCAGATTGCGTCAATGTGGCTAGCTAACGGCAGATTGCGTCAATGTGGCTAGCTAACGGCAGATTGCGTCAATGTGGCTAGCTAACGGCAGATTGCGTCAATGTGGCTAGCTAACGGCAGATGGCGTCAATGTGGCTAGCTAACTTCCAGTGTATAAACTAGATATTGTTTGATTTGCTTGTCCTCTAGTGGAGGTGACCGTAGTCCACTTTACCAAGATGAGGACTTGTCCATGTCAAGCTCTTTCCACAAGCCTAATCTCTGAAGCAAGATAAATTATGTTGTCTGGAAATCTATTATGCTACATGCCAAATTAATAGGTTACTCTCACATATCTAAAAAAAAAAAAAAACATGATCAATTGATGTTTATTGACCATGAAAGCATGCAGTTACTTGCTGTATATCTCTTGACTATGCTCTTCAAGAGCTGATGAAAACAGTTATTTAGCAATCCCTAAAAATGGCACATAGTTGTCAATGGTTTTAGCGGAGCGAGGGATCTCCTTGCCCCCCTAGCAGCCAACTCGAACACTCTGCACAGGATTGTGACGTTTTTATTGATAACCACCTACAGACCTGCCTAAATTTCCTCTGACATCATAAACACTCTGTGTAGAGCGGTTTTTATTCCTCACGGGTCTGGTTCCAAATCAGTTACTCCTCTCTCCTATCCCCTAACCCCTTGTGGGTGAAAAGATTGAGGTTCTAGCCCCCATATCAGAACCTGGATCTGAAAGGTAGGTCTTGTATGGGGAGCATTTGAACCCTTTTGATGGTTCTAAGTGAACAAGGGTGTAGGGGTTAGGGTATTTTAGTGTTTGGAACGAGGCTGTTCTCTGGCTTGCATCTCAAATGGCACCCTGTTCCCCGTACAGTGTTCTACTTTTAACCAGAACCCTACGGGCTCAGGTCAAAAGTAGTGCACTAAATAAGGAACAGGGTCCCGTTTAGGACGCGGCCTCTCAGTACTGAAAGAATGGAAGCATCATGTTGAACTCTTGTTGGTTCAATCGTGTTTATATAAACACCTGATCAGGCTCTGTTTTAAAAATTTAAATCTCATTTATTTTGTCTTTCGAGGAGCAAAGTTGTTTTTGTCTCTCTTGGGTTGCCGTAGCCTGTGGTCAAAACGGGAATTGGAAATGAATTCCAAAATGGCAGCCATATTCCTTCGTATAGTGCCCTACTTTTGATCAGGGCCCATGGGGCTCCCAGTGGTAGTGCACCACATGGGCAATAGGGTGCCATTTTGGGGTTCATACTTGTCTGTCTTTAGCTCAGTGTCTAGGGGAGGTTCAAATGAATGGGCGGTACTTGAGGTCAAGTTGACTAATCACAGGCCACGTGCACGCTGGGTCAACCAATAAGAATTGTCCGCCGAGTGGATTTACATAAATCATTTTCTTTTTTGTGATTTTTGAGTTGGAAAGTCCTGACAACACAAAGTATGAATTTCAATACAAAAAAAAAAAGATTAATAAAGATGAAAAAATGCAGGTAAACGGCTGGTTGTCTTTGTCAACTTGTTTAGGAGTTATTTCTCAACGTTAGGAGGAAGGAAAGATTGTCATATTACTTTTGATGAGCACAAACAATGGGAACGTTTCTCTTGGAAGACTCCCAGCGAGGTTGGTTCAGAACCGCCCTGAGGGAAGACTTCGAGGTTGGTTTAGAACCGCCCCGAGGGAAGACTCCTGGCGAGGTTGGTTTAGAACCGCCCCGGGGAAGACTCCTGGCGAGGTTGGTTTAGAACCGCCCGAGGGCTGCACTACACCACCACTAGGTACATGGCTCTACCTTCCCTTCACAACCTGCTCAAAGACAACGGCGATAGGTTTAGGTGTTATTCCAAAGGTTTAAGGAGAAATGTATTGAGGAACAGCCATGATTATTTTGTTATTGCATGTGTAACTTCAGCATACTGAAGCATGTGTAACGTCAGCATACTGAAGCATGTGTAACGTCAGCATACTGAAGCATGTGTAACTTCAGCATACTTCGTGAAAATAACGGAATTTCAGATGAAGGGATGTTTTTTTCCTGACTGTTTATTTATGATCATTTGCTGTAAGGGGGAAAAAAACTATTCAAAGATTAAGGTGAGGAGGATGAAGGCTGTTGGTCAGTGGCTGGTGTTCTGGACAGGTCCTGGGGCAGGACATGGGAGTCTGGTGAGGAGGATGAAGGCTGTTGGTCAGTGGCTGGTGTTCTGGACAGGTCCTGGGGCAGGACATGGGAGTCTGGTGAGGAGGATGAAGGCTGTTGGTCAGTGGCTGGTGTTCTGGACAGGTCCTGGGGCAGGACATGGGAGTCTGGTGAGGAGGATGAAGGCTGTTGGTCAGTGGCTGGTGTTCTGGACAGGTCCTGGGGCAGGACATGGGAGTCTGGTGAGGAGGATGAAGGCTGTTGGTCAGTGGCTGGTGTTCTGGACAGGTCCTGGGGCAGGACATGGGAGTCTGGTGAGGAGGATGAAGGCTGTTGGTCAGTGGCTGGCGTTCTGGACAGGTCCTGGGGCAGGACATGGGAGTCTGGTGAGGAGGATGAAGGCTGTTGGTCAGTGGCTGGTGTTCTGGACAGGTCCTGGGGCAGGACATGGGAGTCTGGTGAGGAGGATGAAGGCTGTTGGTCAGTGGCTGGTGTTCTGGACAGGTCCTGGGGTAGGACATGGGAGTCTGGTGAGGAGGATGAAGGCTGTTGGTCAGTGGCTGGTGTTCTGGACAGGTCCTGGGGTAGGACATGGGAGTCTGGTGAGGAGGATGAAGGCTGTTGGTCAGTGGCTGGTGTTCTGGACAGGTCCTGGGGCAGGACATGGGAGTCTGGTGAGGAGGATGAAGGCTGTTGGTCAGTGGCTGGTGTTCTGGACAGGTCCTGGGGCAGGACATGGGCGTCTGGTGAGGAGGATGCAACTGATGTGTTGCATCTGAAAATGGCACCTTATTCACTCCATAGTCCACTACTGGTCCATAGTAGCAGTTCACTATGTAGGGAATAGGTGCCATTTGGGACCCAATCATGGTGTGTTAATGGGAACAGTATGTTTCTACTTCTGTTGCTACTTCAGTGTTCAGCATAATGACTTGCAGTACAGCATGTGACCTTTTGTTGATATCACACACACACTCGTACCATAGTTAGATAATGTGTATGAGGCGAACTTTTTATTTAACATTTTCTCAACTTGCCTAGTTAAATACATTCTTGTTTACGATGACGGCCTACCAAAAGGCTTCCTGCGGGGGCCTGGGATTAAAATGAATACAATATAAATATAGGACAATTCACAAGAGAGACAACACAAACGTACATAGAGACCCAAGACAACAACACCGCATGGTAGCAGCACAAAACATGGTACAAACATTATTGGGCACAGACAACAGCACAAAGGGCAAGAAGGTGGAGACAATACATTACACAAAGCAGCCACAACTGTCAGTGTCCATGATTGAGTCTTTGAAGAGACTGAGATAAAACTGTCCAGTTTGAGTGTTTGTTGCAGTTCATTCCAGTCTCTAGCTGCAGTTAACTGAAAAGAGCAGCGACCCAGGGATGTGTGTGCTTTGGAGACCTTTAACAGAATGTGACTGGCAGAACGAGTGTTGTATGTGGAGGATGAGGGCTGCAGTAGATATCTCAGATAGGGGGGAGTGAGGCCTAAGATGGTTTTATAAATAAGCATCAACCAGTGGGTTTTGCGACAGGTTTACAGAGATGACCAGTTTACAGAGGAGTATAGAGTGCAGTGATGTGTCCTATAAGGAGCATTGGTGGCAAATCTGATGGCCAAATGGTAAAGAACCTCTAGCTGCTCGAGAGCACCCTTACCTGCTGATCTATAAATTATGTCTCTGTAATCTAGCATGGGTAGGATGGTCATCTGAATCAGGGTTAGTTTGACAGATGGGGTGAAAGAGGAGCGATTACGGTAGAGGAAACCAAGTCTAAAAATAACTTTAGCATGCAGCTTTGATATGTGCTGAGAGAAGGACAGTGTTCCATCTAGCCATACTCCCAAGTACTTGTATGAGGTGACTACCTCAAGCTCTAAACCCTCAGAGGTAATCACACCTGTGGGGAGAGGGGCATTCTTCTTAGCAAACCACATGACCTTTGCTTGTTTTGGAGGTGTTCAGAACAAGGTTAAGGGTAGAGAAAGCTTGTTGGACACTAAGAAAGCTTTGTTGTAGAGCATTTAACACAAAATCCGGGGAGGGGCCAGCTGAGTATAAGAGTGTATCTGCATGTAAATGGATGAGAGTGTCGGGCAGTAGGGCTCTATGTTGATGTAAATTGAGAAGAGCGTGGGGCCTAGGATCGAGCCTTGGGGTACTCCCTTGGCGAGAGGCAGTGGCTGAGATAGCAGAGTTTCTGACTTTACACATTACACTCTGAGGTAGTTAGCAAACCAGCCCAAAGACCCCTCAGAGATCAGGGTCGTACACAGACACTCATACCATAGTTAGCCCCGTACACAGTATCCAGGTCCTACACACACACACACACAATAGTTTGCCTCGTACACAGTATCAGGGTCCCCCTACACACTCCCTATGGTATCTTATTTCTGTGACTGGTAGTCCTAGCACAATAATGGCCTGAAAGGAGCCTAATGTTACTCCATGTTCTGTTTAAAGGTGAATTGGCTCTGGAAGCCATGTGGCTCAGTTAGCACTTGCAATGCTAAGGTTGTGTGTCTGCACTTACTACTACTGTAAGTTGCTCTGGATAAGAGCGTCTGATAAATGGCTAAATTGTAAATTAAGCCAAAATACTCCATCTAAACATGAATTGATTCTCAATTGCGGTACTGTTCTAGAAACAGAAATCACACTTCCTCTAAACAGTTTTAACACAATTGCAGCCGACCAGTATTTTTCAGTAGCAACACGTTTGTGGCGTCCATCTTCCGATTACACACAGGTGTTGGGAGATGCAGTGTGCTAATTATCCCAGGTAGTCCCGTCGTCAGTCGGTCTTCTGTAAACACGCGCTGTGACATGGAGTTATGGCCGTGTGGGAACTCTAACCCAATAAAAGGTGTCTATCAATTTACCCTTTTTGTTTGACAATGATTATTTCTTGAGGTTATGAAATAAGGACATTAGGCGTCCAAAAACCGTACAGAAAGAGATGAGTGTCAATGTTCAGACCGAGCGTCGGGGCTCTTAACTATAAACCCATACAGAAGACCCCTTCTTCCAATGGAGTCACGGTCAAGGGCTACAATACTCAATGCAAAATCTCTCAAAGTTTATTATAAACAGTATATGAATAAAACAGGTATGTACAGCAGTAGTTTTTATGTGGCAAGTCAGTTAAGAACATATTCTTATTTACAATGTTGGGTCTAGGAACAGTGGGTTAACTGCCTTGTTCAGGGGCAGAAAGACAGATTTTTACGATCTAGCAACCTTTCGGTTACTGGCCCAACTCTCTAACCACTAGGCTATCTGCCATTATGCAGGATGAGCCATGACTAGAATACAGTATATACATATGAAGTGGGTAAAACAGTATGTAAACAAAGTGACCAGTGTTCATTGACTATGTACACTGGTGTGATTACAATTTGTAAGTCGCTCTGGATAAGAGCGTCTGCTAAATGACTTAAATGTAATGTTAAATGTACATAGGGCAGCAGTCTCGAAGGTACCGGGTGGTAGCCGGATAGTAACATTGACTAAGGATGTTTTCACATATCCCTTTATGATCCGGATCGTGGACTGTTTGGTACCCTGATTTGCGCTATAAAGCATGTGTGAAACAAATCCTGAACATGTTTGAGTAACGGGTCCAGGACCAGAGTACCAGGTTCTAAAAATAGCTAGCTCGCTAATGTCATGTAGAACGTGCATCTTGTTAATCGCAACATGAAACTGTTGTTTTTCAGGTTTGTGAAAGATTAACTTAACAAGCTCCAGGAAACCGAACCAGGGTACTGAATTCTCTACGTGAAAAAGCCCAGGACAGGGTACTGGGCAGAGGTCAGATAGTGGGTGAAGTCTGATGGCCTGGAGATGGAAGCTGTTTTATCAGTCTCTCAGTCCCAGGTTTTATGCACCTGTACTGTCTCCTACTTCTCATGATGCTCTCAATGTTGCATATATAGAAGTTTGTGAGGGTCTTAAGGACCAAGCCAAATTTCTTCATCATCCTGATGGTTGAAGAGGCGCTGTTTCCGCCTCCTTCACCACACAGTCTGTGTGAAGGGACGCTGAGGAACTTGAAGCTCTTGACCCTCCACTGCAGCCCTGTGGATGTGGATGGGAGCGTGCTCTCTCTGCTGTCTCCTGTAGTCCATTACCTTTGTTTTCAAATCAAATATTATTGGTCACTTGGTTACCAGATGTTAATGCGAGTGTAGCTTGTTCTAGTTCCGACCGTGCAGTAATATCTAACAAGTAATCTAACAATTACCCAACAACTACCTAATACACACATATCTAAAGCGGTGAATAAGAATATGTACATATAAATATATGGATGAGCGATGGCCGAGCTGCAAAGGCAAGATGCAATAGATGGTATAGAATACAGAATATACAGTTGAAGTCTGAAGTTTACATACACCTTAGCCAAATACATTTAAACTGTTTTTCACAATTCCTGACATTTAATCCTAGTAGAAATTCCCTGTCCTAGGTCAGTTAGGATCACCACTTTATTTCAAGAATGTGAAATGTCAGAATAATAGTAGAGTGATTTATTTCAGCTTTTATTTATTCCATCAAAGTATTTGGTAGCATTGCCTTTAAATTGCTTAACTTGAGTCAAACGTTTCGGGTAGCCTTCCACAAGCTTCCCACAATAAGTTGGGTGAATTTTGGCCCATTCCTCCTGACAGAGCTGGTATAACTGAGTCTGGTTTTGTAGTCCTCCTTGCTCGAACACACTTCTTCAGTTCTGCCCACAAATCTTCTAAGTATTGAGGTCGGGGCTTTATGATGGCCACACCAATACCTTGACTTTGTTGTCCTTTTTGCCATTTTGCCACAACTTTGTAAGTATGCTTGGGGTCATTGTCCATTTGGAAGACCCATTTGCGACCAAGCTTTAACTTCCTGACTGATGTCTTGAGATTTATCCACATAATGTTATTTCCTCATGATGCCATCTATTTTGTGAAGTGCACCAGTCCCTCCTGCAGCAAAGCAACCCCACAACATGATGCTGCCACCCCTGTGCTTCACGGTTTGGATGGTGTTCTTGGGCTTGCAAGCCTCCCCCTTCTTCCTCCAAACATAACGATGGTCATTATGGCCAAAATATTATATTTTTGTTTCATCAGACCAGAGGACATTTCTCGAAAAAGTACGATCTTTGTCCCCATGTGCAGTTGCAAACCGTAGTCTGGCTTTTTTATGGCAGTTTTGGAGCAGTGGCTTCTTCCTTGCTGAGTGGCCTTTCAGGTTATGTCGATATAGGACTCGTTTTACTGTGGATATAGATACTTTTGTACCCGTTTCCTCCAGCATCTTCATAGGTCCTTTGCTGTTGTTCTGGGATTGATTTGCACTTTTCGCACCAAAGTACGTTCATCTCTAGGAGACAGAACATGTCTCCTTCCTGAGCGGTATGACGGCTGCATGGTCCCATGGTTTATACTTGCGTACTATTGTTT
This sequence comes from Oncorhynchus keta, assembly GCF_023373465.1. Lineage (NCBI taxonomy): Eukaryota > Metazoa > Chordata > Actinopteri > Salmoniformes > Salmonidae > Oncorhynchus > Oncorhynchus keta. Next base: position 75,535,575 of record NC_068455.1, on the reverse strand, counting down.
GTACAGATGAACATGGTATCTTCAGGCGTTTGGAAATTGCTCCCAAGGATGAACCACACTTGTGGAGGTCTACAATTTTTTTTTCTGAGGTCTTTGCTGATTTCTTTTGATTTTCCCATGATGTCAAGAAAAGAGGCACTGGGTTTGAAGGTAGACCTTGAAATACATCCACAGGTACACCTCCAATTGACACAAATTATGTAAATCATACCTATCAGAAGCTTCTAAAGCCATGACATCATTTTCTGGAATTTTCCAAGCTGTTTAAAGGCACAGTCAACTTAGTGTATGTACACTTCTGACCCACTGGAATTGTGATACAGTGAAATAATCTGTCTGTAAACAATTGTTGGAAAAATTACTTGTGTCATGCACAAAGTAGATTTGCCAAAACTATAGTTTGTTAAGAAATTTGCGGAGTGGATGAAAAACAAGTTTTAATGACGCCAACCTAAGTGTATGTAAACTTCTGACTTCAACTGTACATATGAGATGAGTAATGTAGGGTATGTAAATATTAAAGTGACTACTGATACCTTTTATTATGTTCATTTATTAAAGTGGCCAGAGGTTTGAGTCTGTATGTTGGCAGCAGCCTCAATGTTAGCGATGACTGTTTAACAGTCTGATGGCCTTGAGATAGAAGTTGTTTTTCAGTCTCTCGGTCCCTGCTTTGATGCACCTGTACTGACCTCGCCTTCTGGATGGTAGTGGTGTGAAAAGGCAGTGGTCCGGGTGGTTGATGATTTTTTTGGCCTTCCTGTGACATCGGGTGCTGTAGGTGTCCTGGAGGGCACGTAGTTTGCTCCCGGTGATGCGTTGTGCAGTTGCCGTACCTGGCGGTGATACAGCCCGACAGGATGCTCTCGATTGTGCATCTGTAAAAGTTTGTCAGGGTTTTGGGTGACAAGCCAAATTTCTTCAGCCTCCTGAGGTTGAAGAGTCACTGTTGCTCCTTCACCACACTGTCTGTGTGGGTGGACCATTTCAGTTTGTCTGTGATGTGTACTCCGAGGAACTTAAAACTTTCCACCTTCTCCACTGCTGTCCCTTCGATGTGAATAGGGTCTGCTGTTTCCTGAAGTTCACGATAATCTCCTTTTGTTTTGTTGTTGAGTGAGAAGTTGTTTTCCTGATACCACACCGAGTGCCCTCACCTCCTCCCTGTAGGCGGTTTCGTCATTGTTGGTAATCAGGCCCACCACTGTTGTCATCAGCAAACTTAATAATTGAGTTGGAGATGTGGGTGAACAGGGAGTACAGGAGGGAGCTGAGCACGCACCCCTGTGGGACCCTCGTGTTGAGGATCAGCGTAGTGGAGGTGTTGTTGCCTACCATCACCACCTGGGGACAGCCCGTCAGGAAGTCCAGAACCCAGTTGCACAGGGCGGGGTTCAGACCCAGGGTCCTGATCTTAATGATGAGCTTGGAGGTGTTGAAGGCTGAGCTACAGTCAAACAGCATTCTTACATAAGTATTCATCTGGTTCAAATGGGATAAGGCAGTGTGTAGTGCGATGGCGTTGCCTGTGGATCGGTTGTGGTGGTATGCGAAATGTAGTGGGTTTAGGGTCTCAGATAAGATGATATGATCCTTAACTAGCCTCTGAAAGCACTTCATGATGAGAGAAGTGAGTCCTATGGGGAGATGGTCCCTAGTTAAGGTAACTGAACTAAATGACTATCTCTCACTGTTTTCCCACTAGGGACCATGTAGTGGAGGGCTGGGTTCCTCTGAAGGCCCGGGTCAGAAAACGACTTACACATCTGCCCACGCAGAGATGCAAAACACAATTTGTACAGCAGAGAGGTTGTCTTTGAGTCACCAGTATAGACCCATCCATTAAAGTATTGTCAGGTCTGGTGTACTTCCATCTATGACTGTGTGTGTGTGTGTGTGTGTGTGTGTGGGCCGAGGGATCTGGATTAAGTGTTCAACTGTTTCTCAATGTCTTCCTCTCACTGTTGTTCATAGACAGTGGAGACAAAATAGACTCTTACGTGACACATCAGGGCTCAATGTCATGGCACTGTCATTAATTTCAACGGTATATATGAGTACAGGCAAATCTGTCGTATGTGAACAGCGCAATAGCTGAACCATTGACTTGAATTAGTTTGGTGGTATTGAATTAGGTATGTCTGGTTTTACCTTACCTTCCGGCTTGTCATAATACTCATCTGGTTTTTACAGTCTCACATTCAATCTATCACTTTACCAGAGTGAGAAAGCAGCCAGTGTGAACTTCTACAGGAGAATGTCCCTCTACACCCTCTGGATTAGAAATGGAATGTTAGAACTATGATGTCACACTGGTTAGAACTCGCTGTCTGCTGTGTCCTTTTGGAATAGAATGTTGTGACTCAGAATGTCATATCACAACAATCCATAACCATGATGTCACAATGGCCGGGCTGTTCTGACCAATCCAAGCCATGGTAATTATGTAGCCTTGTCAGCAAGTGAGAGAAGCAGAATCGGTAAAAATAACAGACAGCGACCGAATGCTTTCACAAATGTTTACTACAAAACGTTGTGTATATTTCATAATTGCATTACAGTTATTAGAAAACATACCTCAGACTATATTCTCTTAATATGATTAAACTTAAATCTTTCCTGCTGATATATTTAGATTCACAGTACAATTGATGGACAGTTGCGGTGTGCATGTTAGCTAAAGACCTCCCTCTTGTGGAGAGTTATTAGAAGTACAAGAAACCAGAGCTAATCAAATAAATCCCAAGCACTTAATTATTTGTCCAATCCCAAACGTTGCCCTACTTATAGCTGCATCCTGATTGGTCAAGCTTGTGAGGCTCCGTTTGAATTGGTTCAGAGGCGATTCCTCATTGACTGCTTTGAAAGGAGTGTTTGTAGAAGACTTGTGCGTTGTCGGCGTAGTTGAGTGTTACCGTGGCGCCCGCGCTCTTCGCGCCGAGAACCGCGCCGCCTAGCGCCGACCCCGATGACTGCCTCAGGGTCAGCAGGTTGTAACCGTAGAAATGACCCTTGAAGGCAGGCGTGGACTCCAACTCCGCCAGGACCTCTGTGAAACCTGCCAACGAGACAGAGCTTAGCTGAACCCAATGATTTATATATACACTAGATGACTGACGGGGGGAGCTGTTTGGAAGCCATTGCTCCTCCATCTTGGTACTCTCCCACATTTATAGAAATGCATGTATTAATGTCTACATTTGTTCTATTAAACACTTTAATGCATAATGTTAAATTATATTTATGTGAGCTAAACAAATTAAAACACACTACATGACCAAACGTATGTGGACACCTGATCGTTGAACATCTCGTTCCAAAAACAGGGGCATTAATATGGAGTTGGTCCCCCCCCCCTTTGCTGCTATAACAGCCTCCACTCCTCTGGGAAGGCTTTCCACTAGATGTTGGAACATTGCTGCATTGACTTGCTTCCATTCAGCCACAAGAGCATTAGTGAAGTTGGGCGATTAGGCCTGGCTCATTGTCACGCTGAAGCAGGAAAGGGCCTTCCCTAAACTGTTGCCACAAAGTTGGAACCACAGAATGATCTAGAATGTCACTGTATGCTGTAGTGTTAAGATCTCCCTTCACTGGAACTAAGGGGCCTAGCCCGAACCATGGAAAAACAGCCCCAGAGCATTATTCCTCATCCAAACTTTACAGTTAGCACTATGCATTTGGGGAGGTAGTGTTTCTCCTGGCATCCGCCAAACCCAAATGAGTCAGTCGGACTGCCAGATTGTAAAGTGTGATGTATCACGACAGAGAACGCGTTTCCTCTGCTCCAGGGTCCAATGGCGGCGCACTTCAGCCGACGCTTGGCTTTGCGCTTGGGGATCTTAGTGTCCTTTTGACATCCAGTGTGGACCGTTGGCTTGAAAAAAGCTCATCTTTATGTTGACCTGGGAAATCCTTAGCCTGGTCCCAGATCTATTTGTGCCATCATCCCATTCCAAACATGTTTAACAAGGAGTGGGATGTTAGCACAAACAGACTAGTACCCAGGCTAGGAAATCCTGCCATAAGAGGACATTTTGACAACGGACTGGACTGATCCAACAACAGTCAGTTACAACCCACCTGGCTTCAGCAGCTCCCAGCTCTTCCACACTGATCCAACACACAAGATGGGTAGACACTGTTCACCTGTCAACAGAGCCTGATGTAGAGAGACAGACACAGAGAGGGGGACAGAGATGGAGATAAGGGGGGTACAATATCAGTGTAATCTGTTGAACCTTATATACGACATCATGGAAAAGGGTGAAAGTACAGTGCATTCTGAAAGTATTCAGACCCTTTGACCTTTTCCACATTTTCTTACGTTACAGCCTTATTCTAAAATGGATTAAAACAAATTCCCATCAATCTACACACAATACCCCACAATGACATCACAATACCCCACAATGACATCACAATACCCCACAATGACATCACAATACCCCACAATGACATCACAATACCCCACAATGACATCACAATACCCCACAATGACATCACAATACCCCACAATGACATCACAATACCCCACAATGACATCACAATACCCCACAATGACATCACAATACCCCATAATGACAAAGCAAAAACAGGTTTTTAGAAATGTTTGCACATTTATTAAAAAATAAACTGATACCTTATCCAGACCCTTTGCTATGAGACTCAAAATTGAGCTCAGGTGCTTCCTGTTTCCATTGATCATCCTTGAGATGTTTCTACAGCATGGAGTCCACCTGTGGTAAATTCAATTGATTGAACATGATTTGGAAAGGCACACACCTGTCTCCATAATGTCCCACAGTTGGAAGTGCATGTCAGAACAAAAACCAAGTCATGAGGTCGAAGGAATTGTCCGTAGAGCTGCGAGACAGGATTGTGTCGAGGCACAGATCTGGGGAAGGCTACCAAAAACTTTATGCAGCATTAAAGGTCCCCAAGAACACAGTGGCCTCCATCATTCTTAAATGGAAGACGTTTGGAACCACCAAGACTCCTCCTAGAGCTGGCCGCCCTGCCAAACTGGGCAATCAGGGGAGAAGGGCTTTGGTCAGGGAGGTGACCAAGAACACAATGGTTAATCTGACAGAGCTCCAGAGTTCCTCTGTGGAGATGGGAGAACTTTCCAGAAGGACAACCATCTGTGCAACACTCCACCAATCAGGCCTTTATGGTAGAGTTGTCAGACGGAAGCCACTCCTCAATAAAAAGGCACATGACAGCCCGCTTGAAGTTTGTCAAAAAGCACCTAAAGACTCTCAGACCATGAGAAACAAGGTTCTCTGGATTTAACTCTTTGGCCTGAAAGCCAAGCGTGACGCTTGGAAGTAAACATGGCACCATCCCTACAGTGAAGCATTGTGGTGGCAGCATCATGCTGTGGGGATGTTTTTCAGTGCCAGGGACTGGGAGAATAGTCAGAATTGAGGGAAAGATGAACGGAGCAAAGTACAGAGATCCTTGATGAAAACCTGCTCCAGAGTTCTAAGGACCTCAGACTGGGGCGAAGGTTCCCCTTCCAACAGGACAATGACCCTAAGCACACAGTCAAGACAACACAGGCGTGGCTTCAGGACAAGTCTCTGAATGTTATTGAGTGGCCCAGCCAGAGCCCAGACTTGAACCCGATTGAACATCTCTGGAGAGACCTGAAAATAGCTGTGCAGCGACGCTCCCCATCCAACCAGACAGAGCTTGAGAGGATCTGCAGAGAAGAATGGGAGAAACTCTCCAAATACAGGTGTGCCAAGCTTGTAGCGTCATACCCAAGAAGACTCTAGGCTGTAATCGCTGCTTCAACAAAGCCCCTGAACAGGCAGTTAGCCCACTGTTCCCAGGCCGTCATTGAAAATAAGAATATGTTCTTAACTGACTTGCCTAGTTAAATAAAGGTAAAAAAATAACAAAAAAAGGGTCTGAATACTTATGAAATTGTATTTCAGTTTTTAATTTCTATACATTTGCAAAAAAAATCCTAAAACCTGTTTTTGCTTTGTCATTATGGGGTATTGTGATGTCATTATGGGGTATTGTGATGTCGTTATGGGGTATTGTGATGTCATTATGGGGTATTGTGATGTCATTATGGGGTATTGTGTGTAGATTGATGGAAAAACAACATTTAATCCATTTTAGAATAAGGCTGTAATGTAACAAAATGTGTAAAAAAGTACATTTTTGCACTGTATGTGGGTAAAATGTGTGTGTGTCTCACCTGTTGTGCTTTAGGTAGTACAGCCACTATGTGTTGGGCCAGGACCCTGCCTGCCAGGGTGAACAGATACTGACACAGAGCATCACCAGCTTTAGCCCCTGTAACTCACAATAGTACACATTTATAGATCAATAAAAAATATCGTATGAGGTTGATTAAAACCATGCAACACACGAGTCCAGTCCCAACACACGAGTCCAGTCCCAACACGCGAGTCCAGTCCAAACACGCGAGTCCAGTCCAAACACGCGAGTCCAGTCCCAACACGCGAGTCCAGTCCAAACACACGAGTCCAGTCCAAACACACGAGTCCAGTCCAAACACACGAGTCCAGTCCCAACACACGAGTCCAGTCCAAACACGCGAGTCCAGTCCAAACACGCGAGTCCAGTCCAAACACGCGAGTCCAGTCCAAACACGCGAGTCCAGTCCAAACACACGAGTCCAGTCCAAACACGCGAGTCCAGTCCAAACACGCGAGTCCAGTCCAAACACGCGAGTCCAGTCCAAACACACGAGTCCAGTCCAAACACACGAGTCCAGTCCCAACACACGAGTCCAGTCCAAACACACGAGTCCAGTCCAAACACACGAGTCCAGTCCAAACACACGAGTCCAGTCCAAACACACGAGTCCAGTCCCAACACACGAGTCCAGTCCAAACACACGAGTCCAGTCCAAACACACGAGTCCAGTCCAAACACACGAGTCCAGTCCAAACACACGAGTCCAGTCCAAACACACGAGTCCAGTCCAAACACACGAGTCCAGTCCAAACACACGAGTCCAGTCCAAACACAAGAGTCCAGTCCAAACACACTTACGCTTTTGGGAGAGTGAAAATAAGAGGATAACTAACCTTCAGCTATTTTCTGGCAGAGTCCTGCAAAGTGAGACTTCTGGAAGTTTCTATAGAGATGAGGCAGCATCCCCATCAAGTCTGATACCTGTAGATGGAGAGAGAGAAAAGGGGAGGGAGAGAGAGAAGGGGAGAGAGAGAAGGGGAGGGAGAGAGAGGAGGGTGAGAGAGGAGAGCGAGAGAGGAGAGGGGGAGAGAGAGAGGGAAGGAGAGGGAAAGAGAGAAAGAGAGAGAGAGAGGGAAGGAGAGAGAAAGAGAGAGGGAAGGAGAGAGAAAGAGAGAGAGAGAGGGAAGGAGAGGGAAAGAGAAAGAGAGAGAAAGAGGGGAAGGGGAGGAAGAGAGAGAGAGAGATAGAGAGAGAGAAGGGGAGAGAGAGAGGTTAGATGAACAACTCAAACATAATGTAGATGTAAAATATGTTGTTTACTTGATGAATTAAAAGTGCCAAGCCATTCACACCCGATTAAAATCAGGAAGACTGGCCTGAATGGCTTGGCACTCAACATAACTCAACATAATTCACATTGCTTCCTGTCTTACCTCATCAGCACAGCAGGCATTTATGGGGTAGTGTTTATAACGTCACCTCATCAGCATAACGTCATGTCTTTCTTCCTCCTTCACTATTAGCAAGGGGAATGTCATCCACCTATTAACTTCAGTCTCCGAGCATGGCACCCCGCTTGCTGATTAACCTATGAGCTCACTGGTGCAATAATCCGTTTCCTTCCTTTCAACCAATGGGTATGAATCTACATTGTTTCTCCCACTTGCTGTTTTGCAGCAGCAGACTTCCAACGACCTTCCACCACCAAACGACCTTCCACCACCACCAAACGACCTTCCACCTCCACACGACCTCCCACCTCCACACGACCAAACGACCTTCCACCACCACCAAACGACCTTCCACCACCACCAAACGACCTTCCACCACCACCAAACGACCTTCCACCACCACCAAACGACCTTCCACCACCACCAAACGACCTTCCACCACCACCAAACGACCTTCCACCTCCACACGACCTTCCACCACCACCACACGACCTTCCACCTCCACACGACCTTCCACCTCCACCAAACGACCTTCCACCACCACCAAACGACCTTCCACCACCACCAAACGACCTTCCACCTCCACACGACCTTCCACCACCACCAAACGACCTTCCACCACCACCAAACGACCTTCCACCACCACCACCAAACGACCTTCCACCACCACCAAACGACCTTCCACCACCACCAAACGACCTTCCACCACCACCAAACGACCTTCCACCACCACCAAACGACCTTCCACCACCACCAAACGACCTTCCACCTCCACCAAACGACCTTCCACCTCCACCACCAACTGAAACCCGTCATCAGAACCATCGTTTAGGGCAACCGATCAGCAGCACCCGGCCCAAACTATTCAATGAAATCCCATATTGCATTCTGTCTCGGTTGTCATTCAGTTAAGCCTGTACTCGATTTAATTTCCTGTTGTACTTTCGGTTGACCTCTCACCTGGAAGTAATTCTCAATGACCTTCTTGACGTGAGTGACATCATGATGGGGCTTGACCAGGTTGTCTTTGGCATCGAACACCGTCTTCACTGCCAGGTGGGAGATCCAGAACGCTGATGGAGAGAGAAAAGAGGGGGGGGGGGAGAAGAGGGAAAGAGAATGGAAAGGAAAAGGGGGGAAGAGAGAGAGAGAAACAGTAGAATGAAAAAAGAAATGAATGGAGGAAAAGAGAGAGGTGATCATAAGAGAAGACAAGTTTATTGGACTTCTGTTTATGTTGATTGTTGTCGTCATGGCTACCTGACCCCTCGTCCCCCATCATATGACCCCAGCCTCCACAGCCGACCTGGCTTCCATCTGGGTTCACCAGCTTACAGTTAGAGCCAGTCCCACTGATCAACACTATACCTCCTATATGTAGTGTGAGAGGGGCAGAGAGAGATGGAGGGATGAGTGAAGTCACACTACACAGTTGTAAAATGACAGTGAACATTCCTTTCAACAATTAAGTCGAAGGACACCACACACAGATTACAAGATCCACTTCTCATACCGGCTATTGATCATATTAAATCATTCTTTCAAATCCTAATTTATCACTTTCAATTAAAAAAATGTTATGTCAACAAGATGGTTCCGTTACCCCGGTCGCTGGCTGTTGCCATGGCGCCGATGGCATCGGTGGTGATGTAATAATTGATGCTGAGTTTAGGAAACCTGTTCTTCATCTCACAGATGATCTTCTCTATAGCATCCTTCTGTTCCCCTCCGCTAAGAGACATTCCCTGGGAGAGTGAGATATTACAAGTAATTATATTAGTTAGCCTACTTGGTAAAAAGGGGCAATTACACAGTAACAGATTTGCGCTTGGACTCAGATTCTTCACTTAAAAGGTATGCCAAACAAAAACCATTGATTTCAAATTTTAACAAACCATATAACTCTATGGACAAGGACTACTTTAAACAATTTACACCAAATATTTTACAAAAACACATTTTACTGGAAGAACAGTGCAGATGCAAAATTTGGTAACAGAATTTTGGTAAAATCTCCCTCCGTTTTTTAAAATGAAAACCAGCTGAATTAAGATTCCCAGACGTCTGCAGAAAGAATGGGGCGTCAGCTATGACATCATACCTTGAGTTTTGAAAAAACGTATTTTCCATCATAATTTGCAAATAAATTCATTAAAAATCCTACAATGTGATTTTCTGGATTTTTTTCTTCTCATTTTGTCTGTCATAGTTGAAGTGAACCTATGATGAACATTCCAGCCTCTCATCTTTTTAAGTGGGAAACTTGCACAATTGGTGGCTAACTAAATACTTTTTTGCCCCACTGTATGTATGTATGTATGTATATATATATTCCTTAATTTGTAAAACATATAAACTCTTAGCTTTCATTTGCCTCAATTTGACATGCTCCTATGAATTGCACGTTGGTGCTCATGGGTCATTTTTATTTTGTATACATGGAATTCACCTTAAGCCTTCGTAACTATTAGCCTACACAATACACAACCCAAGAACTACAATTAGCTACACAAAAAAAGGTGATTCTGTGTAGATGCATCACAAATTATACACTCAATACAAGTGCTCAGGATCGCCATTTTGAGTAGCTAACAGAGCTAGTAAATAGTATATCAAAATCTAATTTGATTGGTCACATACACATATTTAGCAGATGTAGCAAAATGCTTGTATATTAGGCTTTAGATTAGATTTTTGCATTAAAATCATGAATTGATTCACCAGAGAGTGGAGAGGTGTGTCTGGATCTAGCCCTGCTTCTATTTTGGCTTTCTGGACCATGTTGTTGATGGCCTCGATACACTTGTCAACACCCACCAACTGAAAGACAACACATACAGTCAACACCCACCAACTGTAAGACAACACATACAGTCAACACCCACCAACTGAAAGACAACACATACAGTCAACACCCACCAACTGAAAGACAACACATACAGTCAACACCCACCAACTGAAAGACAACACATACAGTCAACACCCACCAACTGAAAGACAACACATACAGTCAACACCCACCAACTGAAAGACAACACATACAGTCAACACCCACCAACTGAAAGACAACACACACAGTCAACACCCACCAACTGAAAGACAACACATACAGTCAACACCCCCACCAACTGAACTGAAAGACAACACATACAGTCAACACCCACCAACTGAAAGACACACCCACCAATACAGTCAACACCCACCAACTGAAAGACAACACATACAGTCAACACCCACCAACTGAAAGACAACACATACAGTCAACACCCACCAACTGTAAGACAACACATACAGTCAACACCCACCAACTGAAAGACAACACACACAGTCAACACCCACCAACTGAAAGACAACACACACAGTCAACACCCACCAACTGAACAGACAACACACACAGTCAACACCCACCAACTGAAAGACAACACATACAGTCAACACCCACCAACTGAAAGACAACACATACAGTCAACACCCACCAACTGAAAGACAACACATACAGTCAACACCCACCAACTGAAAGACAACACACACAGTCAACACCCACCAACTGAAAGACAACACACACACAGTCAACACCCACCAACTGAAAGACAACACATACAGTCAACACCCACCAACTGAAGGACAACACATACAGTCAACACCCACCAACTGAAAGACAACACATACAGTCAACACCCACCAACTGAAAGACAACACATCGTCATCACTCATGAAACGTTTCATAATGTAGAAGAACCACTCATGACTTTAATAGAAGCTTAACGTCCTCTTTCTTCACACTTCTATGCACAGATCTAAGACCAGCTTACCATCTCTAAATCCTGACCTTAACCATTAGGAGGGAAAACACAAAGCTGACTTCAGATCAGCACTTACAAGTGGTTGGACTGAAATAGATGCCGATTATGTTTTTAATTTAGATGCCGGATAGTATTTCTAAGCCAATAATCTACAAGGGGTGCAGGAACTCAAGCAGTAGAACATTTGAGGTGTCGGAACTCATTTCCTGTACATTGGAATCTACTCGCTGTCATAATAAAAGTGTACTGTCAGTTCTGTGGTCTCATTCAGTGGTTGGTTGAGGGGCCTTCGGCTGATCTGTGGTCAGCTTTACTTTAACCACCTAATGGTTAACATCAGGCTATGGAATATGGTAAACTGATCCTAGATCTGTCATCTCACCCAGTGGTTGGTTGAGGGGCCGTCTGTCTCTGCAAGGATTTTCCCATTCTCAGAGACCAATACCGCCTTGGAGTGGGTCCCACCACTGTTACAATAGATGACACGCACAGACAGGCCGACAGGAGCGCCGCGCACACACAAATCAAATCAAATGAATAGGAAGCTTTTCCTTAAGAATATGGATATTGTCACAAAGGAATGTTTCATTTAACTGACTAAACGCCACCCCCTGGTGAAAGGAAGTGTCTGATGAATCGTTGGTGTAGAGTTTAGTCAGACAGGTTTATGTTCTATGTGACAATCAAACAACAGCACAGCCTTTTGCCCTAATCAGTTCTGCGCTATATCTGCCTGATAACACGTTTTCATTCAAATTATTACCGGATAAAAATGGTTTATTAGAGACTCACCCTTCAACACCACCGAACACTGCAGCCATTACTTCTCTCTTTTTCCTGTTTCGATCATGTGACACGTCACTTCAATTTCTGATCCAATCAGATCAGATTATACAGTTTAGACTTTGACATTTTTTAAAATAACTTTTATATAATCAGTTTTATTGTGGGAGGATCTTATGATATCCATGCCTTGTAAATAATTACATTCATCGCCCAGTTTCACTCAGGAGCTATTCTGGTATCTACTCTGGGGCTCAGTGTCGCAGTATTGCCTAATAACCAGCAGGGGGCGGAATTACACAAGTTGAAATTGAATGGATACATGTTTCCCATGCCAATGAAGAATGGGGAGGGGAGGGGCAACGGGTATTTTAGGTGAAGGGGTTAGGTTTGGGAAAATAGGATTTTGAATGGAAATCAATTTTAGGTTCCCACACGAATAGTACAAAATATTCTGTGTATTTGTGTGTGTGTGTGAGTGTGAGAGAGAGAGCGAGCGAGACAGTTATAAAGATTGCGTGGCTGTTATTTTGGTGATAAAGATCTGGGGACAAGGTGTGTTGAGTCAGCCAGAGAGGACAAGTAGAGATATTATGTAATTTCACAAAGATTACAAACACACATAATTCCTGTGTGACATCTTGGCAAAAGGCACACGCATTGTCTATATGTTGAGCAAACTTGGGCACAACCAAGTCAACACATGAAGGATCAATGCAGGCCTATTATTTGAATTCCAATGAATTATATACATTGACTCTGAATTCAAATGCATTATGCACAAAATGTTGCAATGCTATTTTTTATTTTGAAAGAATGCCCGGTAAGGAACCTGTCTATTCTCATTGTAATTATTCTGAAGAAGGCTATTGAAAGTTGAAACGTCAATCTTTAAAATGTATCTTAATAAAACGACCTATTTTTCATGGTGAGCGAGGATTGCGCCTTTTCCTGTCCAATGATGTCTACACATTTTTAGGTTGCACCTCTACTGACGTTGGTTAAGCACATTCTACTTCTTTCCGAAATAATTCATTAACAAACAAACATAAGTCAAAGGTGTGTGTGGCACTGCGAGCCAGCTGTTGAACTATGCTGCTCTGCTGTTGTCCTCGTGCTGTCAGACGGAGTGCAAAACGAGGAGGTGGGAGGAGAAGAGAGAGGAACAGAGGAGAGAGCGGGGCAGTGCACTCACTCATCATGCACGCCAGACTGCGTGGACACACGGCACGCGGGGCACAAGGAGGAAGAGGGAGCGGCGGGTGGCGACAAGCGACAGACAATAACATTACCGTCAGGTTTTCACGACGTTAGATAACAACTTTTTCAAGACTAGAGGGTACTCCCCCCCGTTTTAAACATGTATTCATTGTATTAAAATACTTTAAATGCCTCGGAATGTTGAGAAAAGCGCGTTGTTTGCGGAAGTAAGTAAACTTGAGTTGAAGGAAGTTCAGACAGAGAAGGAAAAGTAACCGAAAAGTGGTGTCAAATTCGAGAGTATTCCTAGTTCTTGGGACTGGGGGTCCGAACTTTGGAGATGGATACCCACGTAAAAGAGGGACAACTTTACGTTCAACATCAGAAATTTGGCAAGGTAAGACAATAAAATATTTTAAAGCTACGTAATTCTAACTTGTCATAGCCCACTAAAAGTGTTTTCAAGTTGAAGAGGAAAAATACAGAATGGCCCTATCCGGTTGTTAACCGTCGCGGACTGGACTTGGGACCGTTCTTCTACGTCATAGAGCACACATTGATCCAATTAAAGTAAGCTATTGTATCCAGTTAAGTTCAGACGCCGGGCCCGACCATCCAGCAAACCATTGTAGCCTAATGTACATCCCATGTCAAAGATTTAGTTTTGATATTATGCAAAAATCGTATTGCCGAACGAGTTCCACAACAAGGGGAAGTAAGAGAAGGGACCAGTTTAGCTCTCTATTGCAACTCAGCATCAATGTTTGGACATGATATTGCCCTATAGCCATCAACTCATTTGAACTGTTTGCTGACGGATAGGTCTAGGTTTAGAGCAGTCTAAACCTGAATGTATAGTACTACTGTCAGTATTTATTCAGTCTGTTTCAGCTTCAATATTGGAGTAGTTGTTTTTTCTCTGCAGTGTCAGCTGCAACTTAGTAGGCCTATTACTGTGTGTGTAATGTGTATGCAAGTGCATTTTTATTAAGAAACCATAACACAATCTTATCAAGTATCACGATTACTAAGTATTTAATAAGAGTCAATAGAGGACATTCATGTTCTATCTTTCAGTCTGTATATAACTACGTTCCCCTATAAGCCCCCAGGCCTGTATATAACTACCTTGCCCTAGAGCCCCCAGGCCTGTATATAACTACCTTTCCCTAAAGCCCCCAGGCCTGTATATAACTACCTTGCCCTAAAGCCCCCGGGCCTGTATATAACTACCTTGCCCTAAAGCCCCCAGGCCTGTATATAACTACCTTGCCCTAAAGCCCCCAGGCCTGTATATAACTACCTTGCCCTAAAGCCCCCAGGCCTGTATATAACTACCTTTCCCTAAAGCCCCCAGGCCTGTATATAACTACCTTGCCCTAGAGCCCTCAGGCCTGTATATAACTACCTTGCCCTAGAGCCCCCAGGCCTGTATATAACTACCTTGCCCTAGAGCCCTCAGGCCTGTATATAACTACCTTGCCCTAAAGCCCCCAGGCCTGTATATAACTACCTTGCCCTAGAGCCCTCAGGCCTGTATATAACTACCTTGCCCTAGAGCCCCCAGGCCTGTATATAACTACCTTGCCCTAGAGCCCTCAGGCCTGTATATAACGGCAGGGTTATATATAGGCGGCAGGGTAGCCTAGTGGTTAGAGCGTTGGACTAGTAACCGAAAGGTTGCAAGTTCAAATCTCAGAGCTGACAAGGTACAAATCTGTCGTTCTGCCCCTGAACAGGCAGTTAACCCACGCTACACTCTTAACTGACTTGCCTAGTTAAATAAAGGTTAAACATATATAACTACCTTGCCCTAGAGCACCCAGGCCTGTATATAACTACCTTGCCCTAAAGCACCCAGGCCTGTATATAACTACCTTGCCCTAAAGCCCCCAGGCCTGTATATAACTACCTTGCCCTAAAGCACCCAGGCCTGTATATAACTACCTTGCCCTAAAGCACCCAGGCCTGTATATAACTACCTTGCCCTAAAGCACCCAGGCCTGTATATAACTACCTTGCCCTAAAGCACCCAGGCCTGTATATAACTACCTTGCCCTAGAGCACCCAGGCCTGTATATAACTACCTTGCCCTAGAGCCCTCAGGCCTGTATATAACTACCTTGCCCTAGAGCCCTCAGGCCTGTATATAACGGCAGGGTTATATATAGGCGGCAGGGTAGCCTAGTGGTTAGAGCGTTGGACTAGTAACCGAAAGGTTGCAAGTTCAAATCTCAGAGCTGACAAGGTACAAATCTGTCGTTCTGCCCCTGAACAGGCAGTTAACCCACGCTACACTCTTAACTGACTTGCCTAGGCCTTAAATAAAGGTTAAAAATATAAAAATATGCACCCAGGCCTGTTCATAGTAACACACGATCACTAGTCTGTAAGAGGCCTCTTTGTACTTTTTCTCTGTCTCTCTGTTTCTCTCTCAATTCAATTCAAGGGGTTTTATTGGCATGGGAAACATGTTTATATTGCCAAAGCAAGTGAAATGAATAAACAAAAGTGAAATAAACAATAAAAGTGAACAGTAAATATTACACTCACACAAGTTCTAAAAGAATAAAGACATTTCAAATGTTATATTATGTCTATATACAGTGTTGTAACAATTTGTAAATAGAGTACAAAAGGGAAAATACATGTATTTGCAATGGTGTTTGTTCTTCACTGGTTGCCCTTTTCTTGTGGCAACAGGTCACACATCTTGCTGCTGTGATGTCACACTGTGGTATTTCACCCAGTAGATATGGGAGTTTATCAACATTGCATTTGTTTTCTAAATCTTTGTGGGTCTGTGTAATCTGAGGGAAATATGTGTCTCTAATATGGTCATACATTTGGCAGGAGGTTAGGAAGTGCAGCTCAGTCTCCACCTCATTTTGTGGGCAGTGTGCACATAGCCTGTCTTCTCTTGAGAGCCAGGTCTGCCTACAGCGACCTTTCTCAATAGCAAGGCAATGCTCACTGAGTCTGTACATGGTCAAAGATTTTTCTGTATCTCTCTCTTTCTGGTGGGTCCATCAGTGTACCACGGTCTATTATTATGTGTGGTTATGACTGACGGTGTAAGATGGCGGCAGATGGTGTCAAGTGGCGGTAGACAGTATTAAATGGTGGCAGATGGTGTCAGGTGGCGGTAGACAGTATTAAATGGTGTCAGACGGTGTCAAGTGGCGGTCGACGGTATTAAATGGTGGCAGATGGTGTCAAGTGGCGGTAGACAGTATTAAATGGTGTCAGACGGTGTCAAGTGGCGGTAGACAGTATTAAATGGTGTCAGACGGTGTCAAGTGGCGGTAGACAGTATTAAATGGTGTCAGACGGTGTCAAGTGGCGGTAGACAGTATTAAATGGTGGCAGATGGTGTCAAGTGACGGTAGACAGTATTAAATGGTGTCAGACGGTGTCAAGTGGCGGTAGACAGTATTAAATGGTGGCAGATGGTGTCAGGTGGCGGTCGACAGTATTAAATGGTGGCAGATGGTGTCAGGTGGAGGTCGACAGTATTAAATGGTGTCAGGTGGCGGTAGACAGTATTAAATGGTGGCAGATGGTGTCAGGTGACGGTAGACAGTATTAAATGGTGGCAGATGGTGTCAGGTGGCGGTAGACAGTATTAAATGGTGGCAGATGGTGTCAGGTGGAGGTAGACAGTCAGGTTAGACAGTATTAAATGGTGTCAGGTGGCGGTCGACAGTATTAAATGGTGGCAGATGGTGTCAGGTGGCGGTCGACAGTATTAAATGGTGGCAGATGGTGGTCGACAGTATTAAAGTGGCAGATGGTGTCAGGTGGCGGTAGACAGTATTAAATGGTGGCAGATGGTGGCAGATGGTGTCAGGTGGCGGTAGACAGTATTAAATGGTGGCAGATGGTGTCAGGTGGCGGTCGACAGTATTAAATGGTGGCAGATGGTGGCAGATGGTGTCAGGTGGCGGTAGACAGTATTAAATGGTGGCAGATGGTGGCAGACGGTGTCAGGTGGCGTTAGACAGTATTAAATAGTGTCAGATGGTGGCGGTAGACAGTATTAAATGGTGGCAGATGGTGTCAGGTGGTGTTAGACAGTATTAAATGGTGGCAGATGGTGGCGGTAGACAGTATTAAATGGTGGCAGATGGTGTCAGGTGGCGGTAGACAGTATTAAATGGTGGCAGATGGTGGCGGTAGACAGTATTAAATGGTGGCAGATGGTGGCGGTAGACAGTATTAAATGGTGGCAGATGGTGTCAGGTGGCGGTAGACAGTATTAAATGGTGGCAGATGGTGGCGGTAGACAGTATTAAATGGTGGCAGATGGTGTCAGGTGGTGGTAGACAGTATTAAATGGTGGCAGATGGTGTAAAATGGCGGCAGACGGTGTCAGGTGGCGGTAGACAGTATTAAATGGTGGCAGACGGTGTAAAATGGTGGCAGACGGTGTCAGGTGGCGTTAGACAGTATTAAATGGTGGCAGATGGTGGCGGTAGACAGTATTAAATGGTGGCAGATGGTGTCAGGTGGCGGTAGACAGTATTAAATGGTGTCAGGTGGCGGTCGACAGTATTAAATGGTGGCAGATGGTGTCAGGTGGCGGTAGACAGTATTAAATGGTGGCAGATGGTGTAAAATGGCGGCAGACGGTGTCAGGTGGCGGTAGACAGTATTAAATGGTGGCGGAAGATGGTGTCAGATGGCGGTATATGTGTTAAATGGTGTTAAATGGTGTCAGATGGTGGTAGACAGTTACATGGTGTCAGATGGTGTTAGACAGGTCAGACAGTGTCAGATGGTGTTAAATGCTGTCAGATGGTGGTAGACCGCGTCAGATGGTGGTAGATTTTAAACAGGGAGGATTGTGTAAGCATCCGTTCTGTTGGTGAGAACACACACTTTGATACATTTTCCAACCTCAAGACATGGTTGTGACACAACTGTGTACTACTAATAAGTCTGAAGGTTTCATAAGTACATTTATAGCAGGGCACTGCTCAATTCCCGTTTTTGAAATCATACAGATACACCTACTATAGATCTTAACTGTACCCTACTTCATTTTGAATTATTATTGTGTTTTTGTCTTGTCAGCTAGGCATCTATGCATGATTGTTGAAACTTCTTACTAATGCAGTCAGAAGAGGATGCTATAAGCTTTGACTTTCCGATAAGCAAAAGGAGGTTTGGGCTCATTTTAATGACTCAAATGGAACGGTATCAAACGGGGCCTCCCGAGTGGCACAGCGGTCTACGGCACAGCGGTCTACGGCACAGCGGTCTACGGCACTGCGTCGAGGCGCTTGAGGCGTCACTTCGATCCCAGGCTGTAACCGGGGAGACCCATGAGGCGGCGCACAATTGGCCCAGCATCGTCCGGGTTAGGAGAGGGTTTGGCCGGCCGGGATGTCCTTGTCCCGTCGCGCTCTAGGGACTCCTTGTGGCGGGCCGGGCGCCTGCATGCTGTTTTCGGTTGCCAGTTGTACGGTGTTTCCTCTAACACATTGGTGGAAACAGTGAGCAGTGTGCCAAGCAGTTCGTATGGGAATATCATGAAATTGGGGAGATATTAAACTGATGAAACATGGAAACCAGATGTTTGACTCTGTTCCATTTGTACCTTTCCAGACATTACAATGAGCCCGTCCTCCAATAGCTCCTCCCACCAGCCTCCACACACACTGAGAGACAGGCAGCTGCTTGTCTACACCCTGCAGCAGCAGACTCTAGACGGTGTGGTGGATGGATGGAGGATATGTTGTGTTATTAAGGGCCTGGAGGGTGTAGAAATCAGAGAAGCTATTACAGTATAAATACAATACAATTGTATTAATCCCTGAGGGGTTGACATTAATACAATACAACTTTATTAATCCCCGAGGGGTTGACATTAATACAATACAACTTTATTAATCCCAGAGGGGTTGACATTAATACAATACAACTTTATTAATCCCAGAGGGGTTGACATTAATACAATACAACTGTATTAATCCCTGAGGGGCTGACATTAATACAATACAACTGTATTAATCCCTGAGGGGCTGACATTAATACAATACAACTGTATTAATCCCTGAGGGGTTGACATTAATACAATACAACTGTATTAATCCCTGAGGGGTTGACATTAATACAATACAACTGTATTAATCCCTGAGGGTTGACATTAATACAATACAACTGTATTAATCCCTGAGGGGTTGACATTAATACAATACAACTTTATTAATCCCAGAGGGGTTGACATTAATACAATACAACTTTATTAATCCCAGAGGGGTTGACATTAATACAATACAACTGTATTAATCCCTGAGGGGCTGACATTAATACAATACAACTTTATTCATCCCTGAGGGGCTGACATTAATACAATACAACTTTATTAATCCCTTGAGGTGTTGACATTAATACAATACAACTGTATTAATCCCTGAGGGGTTGACATTAATACAATACAACTTTATTATTCCCTGAGGGGCTGACATTAATACAATACAACTTTATTAATTCCTGAAGGGCTGACATCAATACAATATAACTTTATTAATCCAGAGGGGCTGACATTAATACAATACAACTTTATTAATTCCTGAAGGGCTGACATCAATACAATATAACTTTATTAATCCAGAGGGGCTGACATTAATGCAATACAACTGTATTAATCCCTGAGGGGCTGACATTAATATAATACAACTTTATTAATCCCTGAGTGGCTGACATGAATACAATATAACTTTATTAATCCCTGAATGGCTGACATGAATACAATATAACTTTATTAATCCCTGAGGGGCTGACATTAATGCAATATAACTGTATTAATCCCTGAGGGGCTGTCGGGGTGCTTCAGACAGCACAAACAGACCGTATAAAAATTAAGGTAAAAGTGCATGGTTCAATCTAAAGAAACTCAAATTTGAACTAAAAGTTGTTAATTAATGGCTAAGCTATCTCTAGAATAGTCATCCTTGATGGTTCTGTTAACCAGGCAGATGGCCATAGGCCACAAACGAGGCCCTTGCGCCTTTTGGGTGGAACACCTGAGACCGAGCAGGTGGTGTCCAACGGGGAGCAGTTGGAACTGCGGGTTGAGGACCTGCAGTCCCCCAGGACGTCATGGGCCTCTCCTCCTGGTCTTAGATCAGGTGTTTGTAACGGTCTGGAGGCTGTTCCTCATCTTGACAGAGAGGCACGTGAACCAGAAACACAGAACGCTCTCGTTGAAAGAACTGTAAAAAGTTAGGGATATTGATTTGTGGAATGAGTTCAGTTTCCCGAGGGAAGTGTTATCTCTGGGGGATTTTGTTTTTAAAAAAAAAGGGAGTTTAGGAAACGCTGGTGTAGAGGAATAAAAAGAGGGGTGACAGTAAACACCCTTGTATGGTCCTAGTTCCCTAAGTAGTGCCTAGTTCCCTAAGTAGTGCCCAGTTCCCTAAGTAGTGCCTAGTTCCCTAAGTAGTGCCTAGTTCCCTAAGTAGTGCCCAGTTCCCTAAGTAGTGCCCAGTTCCCTAAGTAGTGCCCAGTTCCCTAAGTAGTGCCCAGTTCCCTAAGTAGTGCCCAGTTCCCTAAGTAGTGCCCAGTTCCCTAAGTAGTGCCCAGTTCCCTAAGTAGTGCCCAGTTCCCTAAGTAGTGCCCAGTTCCCTAAGTAGTGCCCAGTTCCCTAAGTAGTGCCCGTGGGTCAAATGTAGAGCACTAAGGAATAGTGTACCAGTTGAGATGAAGCCGAGGTGAAACCCAGCCAGACAGGCTCCTGAGGTTACACTGTATTAGTAGTAGTATTATTTACACACTGCTATGACACACATACACACACACACACACTGGGCAGGAGAACTGTTGACACAGTGATTTGGGCTTGTATAACGTTTTGTCAGTTGTCTGTCTGTGTGTGGGTGTCTGTCTGTGTGGGGGTGTCTGTCTGTGTGGGGGGTGTGTGTGTGTGTGTGTGTGTGTGTGTGTGTGTGCCCCCCCTAGTTCATGGAGTTGACTGAGTTGTAGTGACTGTGTCTGAACCAGATGGAGAGGCCTAAAATAGTCTCCTGTGAAGAGTTGACTAAGTTACAATGACTCCGTGTCTGAACCAGATGGAGAGGCCTAAAATAGTCTCCTGTGAAGAGTTGACTAAGTTACAATGACTCCGTGTCTGAACCAGATGGAGAGGCCTAAAATAGTCTCCTGTGAAGAGTTGACTGAGTTACAATGACTCCGTGTCTGAACATGCTGCTACCTGGCAGTAGAAAGCAAGGCGATGCAGAGTAGAACACCATGTTGTGTTATGTTCTCTAACACTGGTGAATGTGTGACCTACTCCCTGTTAATCCTAGTGACCCGAGCGTGTGTGTGTGTGTGTGTGTGTAATGCTCTAACAGCGTTCTCAGCCTATTCATCTGGTCAGACAACACTATACTGGGCTATAACTATAACACTATAACACCCTCTACTCTACACTATAACACCCTCCACTCTACACTATAACACCCTCCACTCTACACTATAACACCCTCTACTACAACACCCTCCACTCTACACTATAACACCCTCCACTCTACAACACCCTCCACTCTACACTACAACACCCTCTACACTATAACACCCTCCACTCTACACTATAACACCCTCCACTCTACAACACCCCCCACTCTACACTATAACACCCCCCACTCTACACTACAACACCCTCCACTCTACACTATAACACCCTCCACTCTACACTACAACACCCTCCACTCTACACTATAACACCCTCCACTCTACACTACAACACCCTCCACTCTACACTACAACACCCTCCACTCTACACTACAACACCCTCCAGACACTCCACACACACCCTCCACTCTACACTATAACACCCTCCACTCTACACTACAACACCCTCCACTCTACACTACAACACCCTCCACTCTACACTACAACACCCTCCACTCTACACTACAACACCCTCCACTCTACACTACAACACCCTCCACTCTACACTACAACACCCTCCACTCTACACTACAACACCCTCCACTCTACACTACAACAGTCTACACTACAACACCCTTCTACACTACAACACTGTGTCTGAACTACAACACCCTCCACTCTACACTACAACACCCTAAACACCCTCCACTCTACACTACAACACCCTCCACTACACTA
>NC_068455.1:75458017-75508017 GCF_023373465.1 Oncorhynchus keta | reverse complement strand
AGGACACTTGGCACCATCCCTACGGTGAAGCATGGTGGTGGCAACATCATGCTGTGGGGATGTTTTTCAGTGGCAAGGACTGGGAGACTAGTCAGGATCAAGGGAAAGATGAACGAAGCAAAGTACAGACAGATCCTTGATGAAAGTGCTCAGGACCATTGTCCTTCCAACAGGACAATGACCCTAAGCACACAACCAAGACAACGCAGGAGTGGCTTCGGGACAAGTCTCTGAATGTCCTTGAGTGGCCCAACCAGAGCCCAGACTTGAACCCGACTGAACATCTCTGGAGAGACCTGAAAATAGCTGTGCAAATACAAGCGTGCTAAGTTTGTAGCATCATATCCAAGAAGACTTGAGGCTGTAATCGCTGCCAAAGGTGCTTCAACAAAGTACTGAGTAAAGGGTCTGAATACTTATGTAAATTTGATATTTCAGTTTTTATATGTAATAAATTTGCTAAAAATATCCAAACCTGTTTTTGCTTTGTCATTATGGGGTACTGTGACGTCATTATGGGGTAATGTGATGTCATTATGGGGTAATGTGATGTCATTATGGGGTAATGTGATGTCATTATGGGGTAATGTGATGTCATTATGGGGTAATGTGATGTCATTATGGGGTAATGTGATGTCATTATGGGGTACTGTGATGTCATTATGGGGTAATGTGATGTCATTATGGGGTAATGTGATGTCATTATGGGGTAATGTGATGTCATTGCGGGGTAATGTGATGTCATTGCGGGGTATTGTGTGTAGATTGATTCAATTGTTATTTTTTTCCTCATCAATTTTAGAATAGGGCTTAAGCGTAACAAAATGTGGGAAATGTCAAGGGGTCTGAATACTTTCAGAATACACTGTACATTACTGCATTCATTTTAAGATTGTTATGTGAGACAACACTGTGTGAGTGTGTATGTCTATGTGTGAGTGTGGGTGTGTCTATGTGTGTCTGTGAGTGTGTGGGTGTCTCTGTGTACTCCATCACTGTCATTTAGGCCCAAACATATTCACTTTGACCCCTCTTTTTCCCTCCCTCTCTCCATCTCCTCCCTCGATCTCTTCCCCCTCTCTCTCTCTCTCTCTGTCTTCCTCCTCTCCCTCCCTATCTTCCTCCTCTCTCTTCCTCCTCTCTCTCTTCCTCCTCTCTCTCTTCCTCCTCTCTCTCTTCCTCCTCTCTCTCTTCCTCCTCTCTCTCTTCCTCCTCTCTCTCTTCCTCCTCTCCCTCTCTCTTCCTCCTCTCCCTCTCTCTCTTCCTCCTCTCCCTCTCTCTCTCTCCCCCCTCTCTCTCTCCCCTCTCTCTGTCCCTCTCTCTCTTCCCCCCTCTCTCTCTTCTTCCCTCTCCTCTCTGTCCCTCTCTCTCTTTCTCCCCTCCCTCTCACTCTCTCTCTCTTCCCCCTCTCCCTCCCCCTCTCTCTCTTCCCTCCCCCTCTCTCTCTTCCCTCCCCCTCTCTCTCCCTCCCTCTCTCTCTCCCTCCCTCCCTCTCTTCCCCCCTCTCTCCCTCCTTCTCTCTCTTCCCTCCCTCTCTCTCTTCCCCCTCTCTCTCTTCCCTCTCTCTCTTCCCTCTCTCTCTCTTCCCCCTCTCCCTCTCTCTCCCTCTCTCTCTCTTCCCTCTCTCTCTCTCTCTTCCTCTCTCTCTCTTCCCCTCTCTCTCTCCCTCTCTCTCTCTTCCCCCTCTCCCTCTCTCTCTTCCCCCTCTCCCTCTCTCTCTTCCCCCTCTCTCTTCCCTCTCTCTCTCTCTCTTCCCCCTCTCTCTCTCTTCCCCTCTCTCTCTCTTCCCCCTCCTCCCTCTCTCTCTCTTCCCCCCTCTCTCTTCCCTCTCTTCCCCCTCTCTCTCTTCCCTCTCCCTCCCCTCTCTCTTCCCTCCTTCTCTCTCTTCCCTCCCTCTCTCTCTTCCCCCTCCCCTCTCTCCCCCTCTCTCTCTTCCTCTCTCTCTCTCTCTCTCTTCCCTCTCCCCCCTCTCTCTCTTCCCTCTCTTCCCCACTCTCTCTTCTCTCCCTCCCCCTCTCTCTTCCCTCCTTCTCTCTCTTCCCCCCTCCCTCTCTCTCTCCCCTCTCTCTCTCTCTCTCTTCCCCCTCTCTGTCCCTCTCTTCTTCCCTCTCCTCTCTGTCCCTCCTCTCTTCCCTCTCCCTCTTCCCCCCCTCTCTGTCCCTCTCTCTTTCCCCCTCTCCCCTCCCTCTCACTCCCTCTCTTCCCTCTCTCCCTCCTTCTCACTCTTCCCCTCCCTCCCTCTCTCTCTCTTCCCTCTCTCTCTCCCTCCCTCCCTCTCTTCCCCTCTCTCTCCCTCCTTCTCTCTCTTCCCTCCCCCTCTCCCTCCTTCTCTCTTCCCTCTCTCTCTTCCCCCCTCTCCCTCTCTCTCTCTTCCCTCTCCCTCTTCCCCCTCTCTCTCTCTTCTCTCCCTCTCTCTCTCTCTCTCCTCTCTCTCTCTCTTCCCCCTCTCTTCCCCCTCTCTCTCTCTTCCCTCCCTCTCTTCCCTCTCTCTCTCTCTTCCCCCTCTCTCTCTATCCCTCTCCCTCCCTCTCTCTCTTCCCTCTCTCTCTCTCCCTCCCTCTCCTTCTCTCTCTCTTCCCTCTCTCTCTTCCCTCTCTCCTTCTCTCTCTCTTCCTCTCTTCCCCCTCTCTCTCTTCCCTCTCTTCCCCCTCTCTCTCTTCCCTCTCTTCCCCCCTCTCTCTCTCTCTTCCTCCCCTCTCTCTCTTCCCTTTCTTCCCCACTCTCTCTCTTCTCTCCCTCTCTCTCTTCCCTCTCTCTCTCCCTCTCTCTCTCTTCTCCCTCTCTCTCTCTTCCCCTCTCTCTCTTCCCCTCTCTCTCTTCCCCCTCTCTCTCTTCCCCCTCTCTCTCTTCCCTCTCTCTCTCTTCCCCCTCTCCCCCTCTCTCCCCCCTCTCTCTGTCAGGCTCATGCCTTAGAGTTGACCTGTTATTTGCATGGCGTGAGCAGTGACATTAGAACATGTAAAGAGCTTGAGTCTGTCTATAGAAAGGTCATGCCTCAGTCAGACCGTTCTCTCACATATCCATTCCTGTTTGTTAAGAGTCTAAACGTTAGCTCAATATTTTGTAAATAAGGCAATGAGATTATGACATGGGGCCACCAAATTTGTTTACACTCTAGGCAGAATGTAAACACACACACACACACACACACACACACACACACACTCCTAGTTAGTCACCTCCTGTGTTTACTGAGGTCACACTGTGTCTCTGAACAGGAAGGGACTCTGTGATGTTAGCTGGTACTTCCTCTTGTTATAGATAGCCCAATTGGAGGTTCCATTCTCTGAATAGGTCTTCAACCACCTGCTTGAGAGACTGTGTGTGTGTATGACTGATTAGACTTTCTCTTAGGGACTTGAGTACAGGCCTCTAAATGTTCCTACTTCCTGTATACCAATTCCTCTATACCACTTCCTGTATACCACTAAGGCCTTCTGCAGATTTCCCCTATTTCCCCTCAAGGGTTGTTCTGTGTTCTCATATAGATCACTAGTGTCCTAGTGTTCTAGTGATCTAGATGGAATTAACTATAGTAATTGTATTTACTGAAGAACACATTCATTTGGTTAGTACTGACTGTGGTTACCAAACAGTTTTACTCTCCTAAATGCTGTTTACATTTTAGTAGTTGGATTGAATAACTGATCATTTGTAACATCAGTCTCTCTCCCTCTCGTCTCTCTCCCTCTCGTCTCTCTCCCTCTCGTCTCTCTCCCTCCATCAGAAATGGAAGAAGAACTGGTTTGTCCTCTACCCAGCCAGTCAAAACGGCATCGCTCGCTTAGAGTTCTTTGACAGCTCAGGGGGCGGGGCCAGCGACAAACCCAACACCAAGAAACTAGACAAGAAGGTAGGTTTAAATCCCTGATTGGACAAGAGGGTTGTAGGTTCAAATCCTTGGTCGGACGTAGGACTGGGCGATATATCGAATTAATTCGATTCATTTCAATTTATGGTTTTGCGCGATATTCCAAATGCCTGTATCGCAAGAATCAAGGTTTTGTTACTTTTTGTTTTTCTGAGCGCTTATGTCCGCTTGTTCTCATGTTGTCTTTTTGGTCGTCTCCTTCTGTGCTGTGTCCCATTTACACCAGAGATCTGGATGTAATGAAGAGATGCACGTCTCCGTCCTTACAATGAGAGTCATTGTCCCAAAGGCAGGAAGGCAGGCGACAAGCTTAGGTCCAATATAAGAGCCCATAGAAACACATTGGTCATATTTTGGACAGATATAGGTGAGAGGTTTGCTTCGCCTCTTCCTGTATGGTTTACACACACACACACACACACACCAAGCCCCTCCCCCTGCCTCTCACGCCAACAAAGTTGAGGAGAGGGGAAAGACAGTGTTGAGGGGAAAGGGGATACCTAGACAGTGTTGAGGAGAGGGGAAAGGGGATACCTAGACAGTGTTGAGGGGAAAGGGGATACCTAGACAGTGTTGAGGGAAAGGGGATACCTAGACAGTGTTGAGGGGAAAGGGGATACCTAGACAGTGTAGGGAAAGGGGATACCTAGACAGTGTTAAGGGGATACCTAGACAGTGTTGAGGGAAAGGGGATACCTAGACAGTGTTGAGGGGAAAGGGGATACCTAGTCAGTGTTGGGGAAAGGGGATACCTAGACAGTGTTGAGGGGAAAGGGGATACCTAGACAGTGTTGAGGAGAGGGGAAAGGGGATACCTAGTCAGTGTTAAGGGGATACCTAGACAGTGTTGAGGGGAAAGGGGATACCTAGTCAGTGTTGAGGAGAGGGGAAAGGGGATACCTAGTCAGTGTTGAGGAGAGGGGAAAGGGGATACCTAGTCAGTGTTGAGGGGAAAGGGGATACCTAGACAGTGTTGAGGGGAAAGGGGATACCTAGACAGTGTTGAGGGGAAAGGGGATACCTAGACAGTGTTGAGGGAAAGGGGATACCTAGTCAGTGTTGAGGGAAAGGGGATACCTAGACAGTGTTGAGGGGAAAGGGGATACCTAGACAGTGTTGGGGAGAAGGGAAAGGGGATACCTAGACAGTGTTGAGGGGAAAGGGGATACCTAGACAGTGTTGAGGGGAAAGGGGATACCTAGACAGTGTTGGGGAAAGGGGATACCTAGACAGTGTTGGGGAAAGGGGATACCTCGACAGTGTTGAGGGGAAAGGGGATACCTAGACAGTGTTGAGGGGAAAGGGGATACCTAGTCAGTGTTGAGGAGAGGGGAAAGGGGATACCTAGTCAGTGTTGAGGGGAAAGGGGATACCTAGACAGTGTTGAGGGGAAAGGGGATACCTAGACAGTGTTGAGGGGAAAGGGGATACCTAGTCAGTGTTGAGGAGAGGGGAAAGGGGATACCTAGACAGTGTTGAGGGGAAAGGGGATACCTAGACAGTGTGGAGGGGAAAGGGATACCTAGTCAGTGTTGAGGGAAAGGGGATACCTAGTCAGTGTTGAGGGGAAGGGGATACCTAGACAGTGTTGAGGGGAAAGGGGATACCTAGACAGTGTTGGGGAAAGGGATACCTAGACAGTGTTGAGGGAAAGGGGATACCTAGACAGTGTTGAGGGGAAAGGGGATACCTAGACAGTGTTGAGGGGAAAGGGGATACCTAGACAGTGTTGAGGGGAAAGGGGATACCTAGACAGTGTTGAGGGGAAAGGGGATACCTAGACAGTGTTGAGGGGAAAGGGGATACCTAGACAGTGTTGAGGGGAAAGGGGATACCTAGTCAGTGTTGAGGGGAAAGGGGATACCTAGACAGTGTTGAGGGGAAAGGGGATACCTAGACAGTGTTGAGGGGAAAGGGGATACCTAGTCAGTGTTGAGGAGAGGGGAAAGGGGATACCTAGTCAGTGTTGAGGGGAAAGGGGATACCTCGACAGTGTTAAGGGGATACCTAGACAGTGTTGGGGAAAGGGGATACCTCGACAGTGTTGAGGGGAAAGGGGATACCTAGACAGTGTTGAGGGGAAAGGGGATACCTAGACAGTGTTGAGGGGAAAGGGGATACCTAGACAGTGTTGAGGGGAAAGGGGATACCTAGACAGTGTTGAGGGGAAAGGGGATACCTAGTCAGTGTTGAGGGGAAAGGGGATACCTAGTCAGTGTTGAGGGGAAAGGGGATACCTAGTCAGTGTTGAGGGGAAAGGGATACCTAGTCAGTGTTGAGGGGAAAGGGATACCTAGTCAGTGTTGAGGGGAAAGGGGATACCTCGACAGTGTTGAGGGGAAAGGGGATACCTCGACAGTGTTGAGGGAAAGGGGATACCTAGACAGTGTTGAGGGGAAAGGGGATACCTAGTCAGTGTTGAGGGAAAGGGGATACCTAGTCAGTGTTGAGGGGAAAGGGGATACCTAGTCAGTGTTGAGGGGAAAGGGGATACCTAGTCAGTGTTGAGGGAAAGGGGATACCTAGTCAGTGTTGAGGGGAAAGGGATACCTAGTCAGTGTTGAGGGAAAGGGATACCTAGTCAGTGTTGAGGGGAAATGGGATACCTAGTCAGTGTTGAGGGGAAAGGGATACCTCGACAGTGTTGAGGGGAAAGGGATACCTAGACAGTGTTGAGGGAAAGGGGATACCTAGTCAGTGTTGAGGGAAAGGGGATACCTAGTCAGTGTTGAGGGGAAAGGGGATACCTAGACAGTGTTGAGGGGAAAGGGGATACCTAGACAGTGTTGAGGGGAAAGGGGATACCTAGACAGTGTTGGGGAAAGGGGATACCTAGACAGTGTTGGGGAAAGGGGATACCTAGACAGTGTTGAGGGAAAGGGGATACCTAGACAGTGTTGGGGAAAGGGATACCTAGACAGTGTTGGGGAAAGGGATACCTAGACAGTGTTGAGGGGAAAGGGGATACCTAGACAGTGTTGAGGGGAAAGGGGATACCTAGTCAGTGTTGAGGGGAAAGGGGATACCTAGACAGTGTTGAGGGGAAAGGGGATACCTAGACAGTGTTGAGGGGAAAGGGGATACCTAGACAGTGTTGAGGGGAAAGGGGATACCTAGACAGTGTTGAGGGGAAAGGGGATACCTAGACAGTGTTGAGGGGAAAGGGGATACCTAGACAGTGTTGAGGGGAAAGGGGATACCTCGACAGTGTTGAGGAGAGGGGAAAGGGGATACCTCGACAGTGTTGAGGGGAAAGGGGATACCTAGACAGTGTTGAGGGGAAAGGGGATACCTAGACAGTGTTGAGAGGGGATCACATCAACTCGCTATTTGCATTCGAGGTTTGGTCCAACAGAATGGGTCATACGGACACCAAAACACATGGAGACAGTATTTCACTGTAACAGAGGAGAAGATAACAATACTAACAATACTCCGTTTATGTCTCAACTACTCCAATTGAGACAGACACTAGTAAAACGAGAGTATCAATGAACATTGATTCTGGAAAATGAATGCTCAGTTTGTAGCGAGCGGCATTGGTGTAACCACGTTTCAGTCCAACACTGTTATACTAGCTGTCTAGTCTGTGTTTTATACACGTGAAATAAGCATAATACACAATTATATAACCTGTTCTCCTTGTGAGAAATAATGTTGGCCACTTGATTTCAACATCTGAACCAAGTGGACAGGCTCGCATGCTGTTAAAACAGTTGGAGACGGACAGAATGGGGTGTTCATAATGATTAGACTGTTCAACCTCGTTAGCTAGCAAATAGATCCAAGTTGCCTAAAACTTGAAATATAAACTAGCTACTCACTAGCACGTGGGCTTGTGCTTGACCGAGAACTGTGTTAATGTTCTATAATGGCTGCTACCAGAAGTTGGTCATTATTAGTGAATGTGCATTTTGCATGGTTCTGGTTACATCTGTAACAAACATGGCATTTTTATAAAACAGACTTGAAAGCCAAATCAGTGATTATTGCAACAAAAAAAAACTAAGAACAAATTCTTATTTTCAATGACGGCCTTGGAACAGTGGGTTAACTGGTCTAGGAACAGTGGGTTAACTGGTCTAGGAACAGTGGGTTAACTGGTCTAGGAACAGTGGGTTAACTGCCTGTTCAGGGGCAGAAAGACGGATAAAATAATTATGATTGTGGAAGGCTTATATTGAACCTCGGTTTATCTTCACAAGCCCTGAATTCATAAGATTATTGCTGACTGATTGAAATGCAGTGTATTTGGTCTTTTAATTATACAACGTTTATTTAGATATATGTCTTGAATCACCCATAAGTTTGAAAAACTGTAGATATGATTTTTAGGCCATATCTCCCAGCCCTAGTTGTTGGTTCAAATCCCCGGATCAATGGGAAAATGTGGTAGGGGGGAGGGGCTTGAGGGGTTGGGTCCCAAGACAATATAAAATGAATAATCATCTCTCTCTCCTCTACTGCTCTGTCCCTCTCTCTCCCCTCTACTGCTCTGTCCCTCTCTCTCCCCTCTACTGCTCTGTCTCTCTCTCTCTCCTCTACTGCTCTGTCCCTCTCTCTCTCCCCTCTACTGCTCTGTCCCTCTCTCTCTCCCCTCTACTGCTCTGTCCCTCTCTCTCTCCCCTCTACTGCTCTGTCCCTCTCTCTCCCCTCTACTGCTCTGTCCCTCTCTCTCTCCCCTCTACTGCTCTGTCCCTCTCTCTCTCCCCTCTACTGCTCTGTCCCTCTCTCTCTCCCCTCTACTGCTCTGTCCCTCTCTCTCTCCCCTCTACTGCTCTGTCCCTCTCTCTCTCCCCTCTACTGCTCTGTCCCTCTCTCTCTCCCCTCTACTGCTCTGTCCCTCTCTCTCCCATCTACTGCTCTGTCCCTCTCTCTCCCATCTACTGCTCTGTCCCTCTCTCTCCCATCTACTGCTCTGTCCCTCTCTCTCTCCCTCTACTGCTCTGTCCCTCTCTCTCTCCCCTCTACTGCTCTGTCCCTCTCTCTCCCCTCTACTGCTCTGTCCCTCTCTCTCTCCCCTCTACTGCTCTGTCCCTCTCTCTCCCCTCTACTGCTCTGTCCCTCTCTCTCCCATCTACTGCTCTGTCCCTCTCTCTCCCATCTACTGCTCTGTCCCTCTCTCTCCCATCTACTGCTCTGTCCCTCTCTCTCCCATCTACTGCTCTGTCCCTCTCTCTCCCCTCTACTGCTCTGTCCCTCTCTCTCCCCTCTACTGCTCTGTCCCTCTCTCTCCCCTCTACTGCTCTGTCCCTCTCTCTCCCCTCTACTGCTCTGTCCCTCTCTCTCCTCCTCAGGTTATCCGTCTATCAGATTGTATCTCTATCCTCCCTGCCCTCACTGAAGCCTGTCCCAAAGACAATATGTCCGCCTTTTGTGTGGAAACCAACGACAAGACTCATGTGCTCGCCGCAGAGAGAAACGTCAGCACAGAGTGGGTGGAGAAGATGTGTGAGATCGCCTTTGGGGTATGGAGTGAAGAAACACCTCTCTCGCTCTCTCTCTCTCCCTCATTCTTTCTCTGTCTTTCTTTCTCTCTGTCTCACCCCCTCTGTTACTGTGTTATGTGGGTTTTCATTACCAGATACTGAGGGAACTTCCTTAGGTCTTCTAGCTGTCTAGCCGTTTAGCCTTCTAGCCGTTTAGCCTTTTAGCCGTCTAGCCTTTTAATCGTCTAGCCTTTTAGCCGTCTAGCCTTCTAATCTTTTAGCCTTCTAATCTTTTAGCCTTCTAATCTTTTAGCCTTCTAATCTTTTAGCCTTCTAATCTTTTAGCCTTCTAATCTTTTAGCCTTCTAATCTTTTAGCCGTCTAGCCTTCTAGCCGTCTAGCCTTCTAGCTGTCTAGCCTTTAAGCTGTCTAGCCTTTTAGCTGTCTGGCCTTTTAGCTGTCTGGCCTTCTAGCTGTCTATCCTTTTAATCGTCTATCCTTTTAATCGTCTATCCTTTTAATCGTCTATCCTTTTAATCGTCTATCCTTTTAATCGTCTATCCTTTTAATATTCTAGCCTTTTAATATTCTAGCCTTTTAATATTCTAGCCTTTTAATCGTCTAGCCTTTTAATCGTCTAGCCTTTTAATCTTCTAGCCTTTTAATCGTCTAGCCTTTTAATCGTCTAGCCTTTTAATCGTCTAGCCTTTTAATATTCTAGCCTTTTAATATTCTAGCCTTTTAATCGTCTATCCTTTTAATCGTCTATCCTTTTAATCGTCTATCCTTTTAATCGTCTATCCTTTTAATATTCTAGCCTTTTAATATTCTAGCCTTTTAATATTCTAGCCTTTTAATCGTCTAGCCTTTTAATCGTCTAGCCTTTTAATCGTCTAGCCTTTTCATATTCTAGCCTTCTAGCCTTTTAATCGTCTATCCTTTTAATCGTCTAGCCTTCTAGCCTTTTAATATTCTAGCCTTTTAATATTCTAGCCTTTTAATCGTCTAGCCTTTTAATATTCTAGCCTTTTAATATTCTAGCCTTTTAATATTCTAGCCTTTTAATATTCTAGCCTTTTAATCGTCTAGCCTTTTAATCGTCTAGCCTTTTAATCGTCTAGCCTTTTAATCGTCTAGCCTTTTAATCGTCGAGCCTTTTAATCGTCGAGCCTTTTAATCGTCGAGCCTTTTAATCGTCGAGCCTTTTAATCGTCTAGCCTTTTAATCGTCTAGCCTTTTAATCGTCTAGCCTTTTAATCGTCTAGCCTTTTAATATTCTAGCCTTTTAATATTCTAGCCTTTTAATATTCTAGCCTTTTAATTTTCTAGCCTTTTAATATTCTAGCCTTTTAATATTCTAGCCTTTTAATATTCTAGCCTTTTAATATTCTAGCCTTTTAATCGTCTAGCCTTTTAATATTCTAGCCTTTTAATATTCTAGCCTTTTAATATTCTAGCCTTTTAATCGTCTAGCCTTTTAATCGTCTAGCCTTTTAATCGTCTAGCCTTTTAATATTCTAGCCTTTTAATATTCTAGCCTTTTAATATTCTAGCCTTTTAATATTCTAGCCTTTTAATATTCTAGCCTTCTAGCCTTTTAATATTCTAGCCTTTTAATAGCCTTTTAATCTAGCCTTTTAATCGTCGAGCCTTTTAATCGTCGAGCCTTTTAATATTCTAGCCTTTTAATCGTCTAGCCTTTTAATATTCTAGCCTTTTAATATTCTAGCCTTTTAATATTCTAGCCTTTTAATATTCTAGCCTTTTAATATTCTAGCCTTTTAATCGTCTAGCCTTTTAATATTCTAGCCTTTTAATATTCTAGCCTTTTAATCATCTAGCCTTTTAATCGTCTAGCCTTCTAGCCTTTTAATATTCTAGCCTTTTAATATTCTAGCCTTTTAATCGTCTAGCCTTTTAATCGTCTAGCCTTTTAATCGTCTAGCCTTTTAATCGTCTAGCCTTCTAGCCTTTTAATATTCTAGCCTTTTAATATTCTAGCCTTTTAATATTCTAGCCTTTTAATATTCTAGCCTTTTAATATTCTAGCCTTTTAATATTCTAGCCTTTTAATCGTCTAGCCTTTTAATATTCTAGCCTTTTAATATTCTAGCCTTTTAATATTCTAGCCTTTTAATATTCTAGCCTTTTAATCTTCTAGCCTTTTAATCGTCTAGCCTTTTAATCTTCTAGCCTTTTAATATTCTAGCCTTTTAATATTCTAGCCTTTTAATATTCTAGCCTTTTAATCGTCTAGCCTTCGAGCCTTTTAATCGTCGAGCCTTTTAATCGTCGAGCCTTTTAATCGTCGAGCCTTTTAATCGTCGAGCCTTTTAATCGTCGAGCCTTTTAATCGTCGAGCCTTTTAATATTCTAGCCTTTTAATATTCTAGCCTTTTAATATTCTAGCCTTTTAATATTCTAGCCTTTTAATATTCTAGCCTTTTAATATTCTAGCCTTTTAATATTCTAGCCTTTTAATCGTCTAGCCTTTTAATCGTCTAGCCTTTTAATCATCTAGCCTTTTAATCGTCTAGCCTTCTAGCCTTTTAATATTCTAGCCTTTTAATATTCTAGCCTTTTAATCGTCTAGCCTTTTAATCGTCTAGCCTTTTAATCGTCTAGCCTTCTAGCCTTTTAATATTCTAGCCTTCTAATCTTCTAGCCTTCTAGCTGTCTATGTAACGGTTTTCTAGGTGTGGTGAAGGAGAGTCGGACCAAACTGCAGCGTGTAGATTGCGATCCATGTTTAATGAACAAAAAACGTAATACGAATCTAAAACACAAACACTACAAAACAAAGAACGTAACGAAAACCGAAACAGCCTATACTAGTGAAAACTAACACAGACAGGAACAAGGACACTAAGGACAATCACCCACGACAAACTCAAAGAATATGGCTGCCTAAATATGGTTCCCAATCAGAGACAACGATAAACATCTGCCTCTGATTGAGAACCACTCCAGACAGCCATAGACTTTGCTAGATCACCCCACTAGCTACAATCCCAATATATACACACCAAAACCCCAAGACTAAACACCCCACAATACAAAAACCCCATGCCACACCCTGGCCTGACCCAATACATAAAGATAAACACAAAATACTTCGACCAGGGTGTGACAGTCTAGCCTTTTAATATTCTAGCCTTTTAATATTCTAGCCTTTTAATATTCTAGCCTTTTAATATTCTAGCCTTTTAATCTTTTAGCTGTCTAGCCTTTTAGCCGTCTAGCCTTTTAGCTGTCTAGCCTTTTAATCTTTTAGCTGTTTAGCCTTCTAGCCTTTTAATCTTCTAGCCTTTTAATCTTCTAGCCTTTTAATATTCTAGCCTTTTAATATTCTAGCCTTTTAATCTTCTAGCCTTTTAATCGTCTAGCCTTTTAGCTGTCTAGCCTTTTAGCTGTCTAGCCTTTTAATATTTTAGCCGTCTAGCCTTTTAGCTGTCTAGCCTTTTAGCTGTCTAGCCTTTTAATCTTTTAGCTGTCTAGCCTTTTAGCCATCTAGCCTTTTAGCCGTCTAGCCTTTTAGCCGTCTAGCCTTTTAGCTGTCTAGCCTTTTAGCTGTCTAGCCTTTTAGCCGTCTAGCCTTTTAATATTCTAGCCTTTTAGCCGTCTAGCCTTTTAGCCGTCTAGCCTTTTAGCCGTCTAGCCTTTTAGCCGTCTAGCCTTTTAGCTGTCTAGCCTTTTAATCTTTTAGCTGTCTAGCCTTTTAATCTTTTAGCTGTCTAGCCTTTTAATCTTTTAGCTGTCTAGCCTTTTAATCTTTTAGCTGTCTAGCCTTTTAATCTTTTAGCTGTCTAGCCTTCTAGCTGTCTAGCCTTCTAGCTGTCTAGCCTTTTAATCTTTTCGCTGTCTAGCCTTCTAGCTGTCTAGCCTTTTAGTCTTCTAGCTGTCTAGCCTTTTAATCTTCTAGCTTTTTAAATCTTCTAGCCTTCTAATCTTCTAGCCTTCTAGCCTTTTAGCATTTTAATCTTCTAGCCTTTTAGTCTTCTAGCCTTCTAATCTTCTAGCCGTCTAGCTGTCTAGCATTCTAATCTTCTAGCCGTCTAGCCTTTAGCTGTCTAGCCTTCTAATCTTCTAGCCGTTTAGCCTTCTAGCATTGTAACGCTTCCAGCCCTTTGAGTATAGGGTGTAGGCTGGATATCAGTTAGAGATGTTCACCTCTACTGAGAAGGAGAAAAGGGAAGATACTCTTCAGACAGCGTGGGAGTTTAGATTTGCTCACTCAGTGTTTCTTTCTCTCTCTCCACCCACCCTCCCTCTCTCTCTCTCTCTCTCCACCCTCCCTCTGTCTCTCTCTCTCTCTCTCCCTCCCTCCCTCTGTCTCTCTCTTTCTCCCTCTGTCTCTCTCTGTAAGGTTGTAAAATGTGTGGAAAAGTATGATTCTTATGTGAGTCTGAATTATAGCAATAACTGAATCAATTAATAATTTCTCTATCCCACCTCTCTCTCTCCACGCTCTCTCTCTCTCTCTCTCTCTCTCTCTCTCTCTCTCTCTCAGGGGGTTAGTGGTAGCAGCAGTAGCGTGTCTGACTCTAACGGAAAGACTAATCTACAGATGGCTGAGAATCTCATCTATTCCAGCCGAGAAGAGGGTAAATACACACACGCATACACACACACAGCCACTAATACCCCGTGAGTTTTGTGAGTGCATTGAGCCACACTTCTTCCACAAACAGTGGTTATGGACTAATCATTTCTTAGCAACGTTCATATCAACAAGACTCTGTGGAGACCGGATTAGTTTTCTTAATCAAATCACCTCAGTGTCCCAAATGGTCAACACAGCCCCTCCCTTTCACAGACACTGTACAGTGAGAGTCTGTCTGTTGACATATATTTATATGGACTCGCTGGGGGAAGGTTTTATTATTATTATAATTATTAATTAGACTGTCTTGTAAATGTTCCCAGCTAAAATCTGAATTGCAGTATACAGACAAAAAATAAAGAAGAAGAAAAATATAGAGAATGGAAGTCTTAAAGTTCTGTTGAGAGGGAAAAGCAGGGTTGTACGGCGTTCATCGCTATGGTGATGCAACAAACTGTCACTTTCTGTTCAAGGCTGACTGACAAACGAAAAGGCCAAGGGTTAAAAAAAGAACACACATTTTAAACCACAAGACCTGCAGTTGTATTTGAATCTAGAATGGTTTAATTCTACTTCTAACTTCCCTTTACATTTAAATTGCTAAACAGATTGTGAAAATAGTATGGAAGGCAAGTCTTCCGAACGACACTCCTGCTTTCTCAGTCTGTGTTCTTTGTAGACTAGTCCCTGGCATTGGGTTCATCACTGTCTCTAGAGGAAAGTGGAGACTACTGGGGAAAACAACTGGAGAAAACACACTCTCTCTCTGTGTCTCTCTCTTTCTTTCTGTCCCCCTCTCTCTGTGTCTCTCTCTTTCTTTCTGTCCCCCTCTCTCTCTGTGTGTCTCTTTCGCTCTGTCCCTCTCTCTCTCTGTCTGTCTCTCTCTCTGTCCCCCCCCCCCCCTCTCTCTCTGTGTCTCTCTCACTCTCTCAAATGAAGGTTTGATTTATGGTTTTGTCCCTTACCCCTCTCTCTCTCCCCCTCAACAGTGAATGAGTTCTGGGTAAGTGTGCAGAGGACCGAGGCCTCAGAGCGTTGTGGTCTGTTGGGAACCTACTGGCTGAAGGCTGACAATGACAGTCTTATACTGAAGGAGTCCAGGACCAAGAGCAGTCTACTGATCTGGCCCTACAAACTACTGAGGAGATATGGACGTGACAAGGTGGGTTTATATATATATATATATACGCGCACACACACACACACACACACACACACCAGCTTTTTCCGTTAGGAAAATGTGGCGCCCGACAACGTGACCAGGAAGATTTTAATTCCCCAGTGATTTGAGAAATGCACCAGACCCATATACATTGGGTGAGTAACCTATTAGGGAGGTCCAACCACGGTGCTCAGAATGACACAAATCACATGTAGATTATGGTCATTCATATTAACAGAACATACAACTCCTGTAATGGAGCAGCCAATAATACAGCATTTTCAAACATTTGCCAAAACACAATTTGTGAGAAATCACCATTCTAAACAGAGCACCTGATACCAGCATTATATGACAGAGATGAACATCTCCTTTCGAAACGTAGAAAGACGATGAATCTGAAGATACAACGACTAGGATTGGTCGCAAATATGACTAGGATTGTGCTTTTGGCTTCTGGACAATGAATGAAAGAAAGTTCAAGTGAAAACCAATGTAACAGGAGATAAAATGGCATATGAGGAAGTCCTTTCACAGGCAGCACGTGACAAAACAACTAGCTGATTATTGAGTTGCTGCTGTCAGTGAAAAAACATCTCAAATATGTGAAGATAACGTGTCTTGAGTATCATTTAAAATGTTGAGGAGGAGTCTGTGGTGAAGATAGCTGTGTCCCTCTCCAGAATCCACTCAGCTGTCTCCTGATCATTTTTGAACATTCATTGTTTCATTTCATAACCATCATTTAGGAGTCTGTATTTGTATTTTGCAGGGATGTAAACTGCCGAGGGCCCAAAAAGGTGACAATGTTTTGTTGTTGCACTGAAACATGTAATAAATCCCTGCTAGGAGGAAATGCAGGTTTTAACTAAGTAAACAACACCGATGAGGATGATCTACGTGATCAGTCTCTGTGTGTGAAATAAAAAGTGGTGGATGTGAACCTGACTCACAGCTAAAACATGTAAAGAAAGCATTCCAATGTTATTTGTTGCCTAGACTTTACTGCAAATGACACTCATGTCTTGAGAAAAAAACAATACACTACTATTGCAGTTAGCCATGACAGCCCTTATAACAGAATGCTCGTTACCATGACAGCCTTTATAACAGAATGCTTGTTACCATGACAGCCTTTATAACAGAATGCTTGTTACCATGACAGCCTTTATAATAGAATGCTTGTGACCTCACATAAATATTGCACTTGGGAAAACAACATCTTAAAGTAGAAATATAATGAAACAAACAGGCATTGTATTTTTGTTCCATTATAGTAGCCACTACAGTAGACATCGATCAAGTGCACAAGGCTACATTTATTTGTATTTTTTTACCTTTATTTAACCAGGCAAGTCAGTTAAGAACAAATTCTTATTTACAATGACGGCCTAGGAACAGTGGGTTAACTGATTTGTACCTTGTCAGCTCGGGGGTTTGAACTTGCAACCTTCCGGTTACTAGTCCAACGCTCTAACCACTAGGCTACCCTGCCGCCCCACATGCGTGCAAAAATAACGTTCACAGAGTAAAAAAAATGTTATAATTCCCCCTCACTCACACCACAAGTGTTACTGTCAAGTTGAACACAACAAAAGCAATATCTTTGGGCAACACTGCACATGATTACATTGTACACTTTCTGCCTGTGGCCATTTGTTCTACAATGTGCCAGCAGAGCAAGACACCCTTTGTTGGCATAAATGGTCTCTTTCAGTCAGAGAGGACACCTGGGACAACCCCTTTTTATCCACTGTATTGAACGAGGGAAAGTGTGTGGTGTTCCTTTTCACGTCTATAGTGGCATCCAGCTTAAACCAGCTCCAGCTCCACTTGATCCCTGAATCCACTTGTTTAAAACCTCTCTGGGATAGGTGGGACATTAGCGTCTGACAGCCTGCCTAACATATTCTTTTTTTTTTTCTTCACCCGGTCAATTTGGCTGGTAACAATTTTATTTATCTACTTTTTTCATTATTATTTTTTTTATACCGACCAAAAGCCTGCCATTATTGGCTAACGGAACCTCTGACACACAGGTGTATGGATGCCGAACGCACGCACGCACTCATTTTAACATTCTGCCATAAAAAGCATGTTCACCTTCATAAAAAAACATGTTTTCCTGTCTTAAGAGGTACGTTTTTTTAAATATATATTTTTTAAACTATAGTCAAGTGTAAAATAAAGTAACAGGTTTGACCGTAAGAGGGTTAACGAGTTCTTCTTAAATGAGCCTTAAATACCCTTGTTAAAGGGGGAATGGAAGCTTGTTGTGTGCAACAGGAAGTTGCAATTGAATGGAAGCTTCACCCTTTTGTTGTTGTCATTGTTAATTCATTTCTAGCCTGTCTGTCTATGCGTAACAGGTTGGACGTGTTTTTCTCGACCCGCTCACCTGCTTTTACTCTATGATTTGAATATTAGATGTTCAATGGTTATTTTTTAAATTTATTTTTAAATTGAGTAGTTTCACGATATTAAAACGAGAGGTCAGTTCATGTAACATGGTTGACCTGAAAATGAGTTAAAGACGTAAATTTAATCACTAATTAAATAAAGTAAATAATAATCTTCGGAACTGTGGACTTTGTCAAAGCAACACAATAACTAGGGCTTTACAATGATTGTGAAAACCTGGAGAAATGTTGGGATGAAGTGGGTTCACATCTTCCTAGAAGTGACACAGGGTTTGCTGAATTCTGGCACTTTAGCAAGCGTATATTCATATAAAAATCAGATTGATTTCATGTAAAGGATACCCAACTAAATGAGGGATAAAAAGTAAAACATTTAAAAAGTCATTTTATCAATGAAAGATATTTAAGCTTAATGTCATTTTTTGCAGTGAAACATGAGCGTCGCCGTCGTTTATACACAGTTTTGTTGAAATGTTGAAATAAACATGTTTCCAACCCCTAAATCGCACACGCAAACTGTAAAAATCAGAGAAAGTATGACCTGAATGTGTCTATTTTATATATATATATATATATATGTATATATATATATATATATATATAAAGCCCATAATACAACACATTTTGGAAGGTGGTGACCAACGATGTACACCGAATTGACAAAAGTGATCCACTGGAACGCGCCCAGAGAGCGGGGTGCTAAGTAAGGTCTATGGTTTCAAAACAGATACAGCTACCTGAGATTATTACTATTACCACCACCTGGGGTTATTACTATTACCACCACCTGGGGTTATTCCTATTACCACTGCCTGGGGTTATTACTATTACCACTACCTGGGGTTATTACTATTACCACTGCCTGGGGTTATTACTATTACCACTACCTGGGGTTATTACTATTACCACCGCCTGGGGTTATTACTATTACCACTTATTACTATTACCACTGCCTGGGGTTATTACTATTACCACTGCCTGGGGTTATTACTATTACCACTGCCTGGGGTTATTACTATTACCACTGCCTGGGGTTATTACTATTACCACTACCTGGGGTTATTCCTATTACCACTGCCTGGGGTTATTACTATTACCACTACCTATTACTATTACCACTACCTGGGGTTATTACTATTACCACTACCTGGGGTTATTACTATTACCACTACCTGGGGTTATTCCTATTACCACTACCTGGGGTTATTCCTATTACCACTGCCTGGGGTTATTCCTATTACCACTGCCTGGGGGTTATTCCTATTACCACTGCCTGGGGTTATTCCTATTACCACTGCCTGGGGTTATTCCTATTACCACTGCCTGGGGTTATTCCTAATTACCACTACCTGGGGTTATTCTATTACTATTACCATACCACTGCCTGGGGTTATTCCTATTACCACTGCCTGGGGTTATTCCTATTACCACTGCCTGGGGTTATTCCTATTACCACTGCCTGGGGTTATTCCTATTACCACTGCCTGGGGTTATTCCTATTACCACTGCCTGGGGTTATTCCTATTACCACTGCCTGGGGTTATTCCTATTACCACTGCCTGGGGTTATTCCTATTACCACTGCCTGGGGTTATTCCTATTACCACTGCCTGGGGTTATTCCTATTACCACTGCCTGGGGTTATTCCTATTACCACTGCCTGGGGTTATTCCTATTACCACTGCCTGGGGTTATTCCTATTACCACTGCCTGGGGTTATTCCTATTACCACTGCCTGGGGTTATTCCTATTACCACTGCCTGGGGTTATTCCTATTACCACTGCCTGGGTACGGCTTGATGTCTTGTCTTATGAATCGTATCAATTTCACAATAACATTTCACAGACTAGAGACAATAACACTAAGTTATTATACATTTATCATCAAAATAAGAGTCAGAATAAAAATGAAAGCTTGTTTGTCCCTCTCTCCAGGGGACGCAATCTGACCTATAGAATGTAGATTATGTTGTATAATGTTTGTTTGTTTGTTTTGTTTTCAGGTGATGTTTTCGTTCGAGGCAGGGCGGCGCTGCGATTCTGGTCCGGGGAACTTCAACTTTGAGACCAAACAGGGTAACGAGATCTTCTTCATCGTGGAGCAGGCCATCCAATCACAGAAAGCCCTGGCCGAGGAGTGCCACTCCAGCTACCATTTGAGCAGCCTGGAATCCGACCCTGGTCCTGCCCTCATTCAGCAACGCAGCTCCGTGGCAATGGGAGGTGGCCTGGTAGTCGACGGCAACACCAGTAACCGGGATCTGGATGGGGATTCCAGTTCCGGAGGGAGTAAGCCCGGATCAGCCGATGGAGTGTTCGGGAGGAGGGAGGGAGATGGAGGGAAGAGCCAAAATCAGAACCAAAAAGGCAGGAGTTTACCAGAGCCACCGCCGTTGGTGATAGGAATGGGGGGGACGCCCCCGCGCTCACCCATGCCTCGAGGAGGTTAGTCTCATCATGTTTAGTGTACTTTTAGAATCATTCTCATTTTTATGTGACTGGGGGTTTTCAAAAGTGCCTAAAATTCGATGTATTATTGTAAGTAGGAGGAAGCTGTGATGTGATTATTGTATTGAGATTGTAAACGTTTGATGTTTTTTCTCTTTGTTTTAAATACTTTGATTGTTGTCTTTTTTTTGTGACTGTGTGTACATGCTGATGACTGACAAACCAATTTTAATATACATAACATTTAATATTTGTTGTATTAGGTAAAGGAGTCGGAGCGACCTCGTCTCAAGAGGAACAGGGGAGTGTGTACTCTGAACCCGCTGACTCAGTCCGTCTCTCCTCTCTCTCCTCCGGCGACTGTCTCTACTCTGACCCTGTGGATACAATCAAGACACAGACCCCCAACTCCCTAAACCTTCCAATCCCCATCCCCCGACTCCGACCCCTCGGCGACGAGGGAGGGGTCACCGGGATTGGGGGTCGTAACCACGGCAACAACCAGCCCGACCCTCTCTATTCGGACCTCTATGATCGAATCAGTTTGGATCTGATACAGAAGATGGGTGTTATGGGGCTGGAGGAAGGAGCAGGCGGAGGAGGGAGAGGGAGAGGAGGGAGAGGAGGAGGGGGGAACATGCGTTCTCTCGGGGGTCAGGCGGAAGGAGCATCGTCATCGTCACTCACCGACGCCGAACACATCTATGATGAACCAGAGGGGCGAGCAGGAGGTGGTGTTTTGGGAAAAGACAGCCCTCCTCCTCAGCCCCACGAGGGGCTCTACAATCTGCCTACAGACAACTACGCAGTCCCCTCCTATGGAAAACAACCACAGCCTCCCCTCGTCATCAGAGGACCAGGGGGCTCCAAGTGGCCACCCAAGCCTGCTACCACCCCCAAGCCCAAAAAGGCTGCTCTTCCTCGGAAGGATCCCGTGCCTCTGCCCCTGGGGAAGGCTGGGCCTGGAGGTCCAACTAACCTGAACAATAATAACAGTAGCGAAGGAGGGGCCTGGGGTGTAGTTGGGGGAGGGGGAGACCGGGCCAGGGGTGTAGGTGGGGAAGGAGGAGGGGAAGGTAGGCACACAGAGCTCTACAGTAAAGTGTCAAGACACAAGCCCCCTCCCAATCCCTGGTACCCCCACACTGGCCTGCGATCCCCTGATATCATCTATGACAATCTGGGAGACATTTAAGCTCCTAAACAGGACTGGATGGTTGTATTCATGAGGCACCAAATGGAAGAAAACGGACTGAAACAGTGAGGACAACCTGGGACTCCATTTTGAACACGACCCAGCAGATTAAAAAGTGGTGGCTTGATCGCGATCTTCTCCTGTTGCATCTTGGGACATGTAGTTCAGGGAAGACGTGTACCATACCATGGTTGCAAGCAAAGCTAACCAAGAGGACATGGGACGTGTGTGTGGAATGTTTTGGTCAAACACAACAGTTGGCCAACAGAAACCTCTATGTGGCTAAGCAGACAGAGACACAGGTTGTGTCCCAAAGAGCACCCTATTCCCTAATATAGTGCACTACTTTTGACCAGGACCCTATAGACCCTGGTTAAAAGGAGTGTACTTCATAGAGAATAGGACACACATTTGGGACGCACACTCAGAAGTGGGAAATACTTATGTGGTTGCAGCAAGTTGAGTGTTCTGCGTGTCAGCGGGAGACGTGTGTGTGTGTGTGTGTGTGGCTGTGTGTGTGTGTGGCTGTGTGTGTGTGTGTGTGGCTGTGTCAATGTTGACTATGCACTTACTGGA
Source organism: Oncorhynchus keta (assembly GCF_023373465.1). Taxonomy (NCBI): domain Eukaryota; kingdom Metazoa; phylum Chordata; class Actinopteri; order Salmoniformes; family Salmonidae; genus Oncorhynchus; species Oncorhynchus keta. The sequence goes on along the minus strand of NC_068455.1, from coordinate 75,486,314 downwards.
AAGACTATAACATGTTTCTGCTTTGTAAACTGATATGATGCTAATCACTCATCATAATCTGTAACCTTCAAAAAAACAGACATTTTAGAGCAAAAAAAAAAACTGTGATTGTTATTTTTTTCATCATCATGTCTAAACTATGGAGACTCAACTGTTGGAGATCGAGAACTCATGAAATGGGGGACTTTCAGAATTGGGACCTCAATGGACACAACATGTGATTGTTTTTGTCTGTGTCCCAAGTGGCACTATGTTCCCTATTTGGTGCATTACTTTTGACTAGAGTCCTATGGGCCCTGGTCAAAAGTAGTGCACTTCATAGGGAATAGGGCACCCTTTGTTCATTTTGTTTGTTGTTGTACCTATCTCCAGCTACTAAACATGTAATGCAGGTGTGTGTTTTTTTTTCTTTCTTTCTGTTTGTCAAAAACAGCTGTGCTGTGTTGTAAATATGATACAAAAATTCTATTAATAAAAATCTGAGAAAAAAATATAGCTATATTTAGTGTTTTCCATCTAAAGCAAAATTCATTCCAACTACAGTGTCACAGATTGAACAGTCGTTGGCTGCTGAATTATAAAACCTATTGGTCAAAAGAAACTCAAAACAGCTGTGTGTGTGTGTGTGTGTGTGTGTGTGTGTGTGTGTGTACTATCCCTATAGAATAGTCAGATAAGACTCGAGGGGAATATTTTTGATTTCTTTGACAGATGTGACCTTTGGATTGGACCGGAGTGTGTTTTGTAACGAGTTGAACCAGAGTTTAATGAGGAAGACAGAAGTTTTTATGTCTGCTCCCCCGTTTCAAAACTACAGGTTAAACTGTGCGAGAGGTGTATAGGGTTGAGAGAGGAGGGCAAAGTGATGGACAGACCAGGGATTCAGAAAGATGGGGGGGTGGAGGTGTATCTAAAATATAATTGCGAGGTAATGGAGCGGGAGTGGAAGAGAAAGACAGGAAAGTTTGAGAGAAAAAAATGGTGAGACGATAAAACATTTTTAAAAAGAAGTCAGAAAGTGTTTGTGTGAGGTGATGAGTGAGGAAAAGGGAGAACAAGAAGGTATGTGGAAGAAAGAGGAGAAAGAAAGGGTGACAGAGGGAAGAGAGAGACAGACAGGAAAAGGCCTATATCACAGCCAACCAGACACTATGTTAATTTAGCCAGCATTCTTTCATTCACGTCAATTTAGTTAGTTTTTTTTTAAATCCCTTTTTTCTCTCTCATTTGTTTTTTTTCCTGAGGTCTTGGTTAAGATTCACGGCATGCTAGCGCTGGCGTCCCTGGAACGTTGCTAACAACAACCAGACAACAGAACGCCACGGTGAAAAGAAAGAAAGAAAGGAATCTTTCAGGTCAATTTCATGGCCTCGGTAGCAGCCGGTCGTTAGGAAAACAACAAAACAAAATGGGGATTCTAAAAGATGTCATAATGCTATCGTTGAGAGCATGAACACTCAAGCCACCTCTTTTCTCTCTCTGTCTCTCACACACCTTTAACCTTATATTTAAATAGATCATTCACACATGAAATGTATTGTGTGTGGGGACTGTCTGCTATATTTCAGCCTAGCTCCAGTGGTTTAGTTTATTCAGCGAGGAAGTGCCTAAATGTTTCTCTCCTCCCGTGCTTTCCCTTTGACCTTTTAGACAGCTGTTATGGTTAGTGCTATCCGGGGTTCCTTGGGACGACCCTACCCTATACCTTAACCAATGGGGGGAGGGGTGTCCCAAGGATCTCATCTGCGCCATAACTCAATTTAACCTAGTGAGTGTCTGACTGTGTGTGTGACTCTCTCTGTGTCTGTGTGTGTGTGTGTGTGTGTGTGTGTGTGTTACAGCCTGGATGCCTGATAACATCCGGCCAGCAGGTATTTTCTATTAACCTCTGTGTACCGTGTGTGTGCGTGTGTAGTGTCTGTACTGTGTGTGTGTCTCGCTGTGTGTTTACTGCTGTCCGGTCTCCCACGCGTCTGCCATCAAGGCACTCAAGAAGCTGAGTCACTCAGATCTCTTCAATCTGTATCCGTGAGGCACAAGATGGTTATTTCTTACATTATTAGACCAGGAAAAGTTTTGTGTTATAACACACAGCCGGAAATAACTTTTGGATATCAGAGCGGCGGTAACTCACCAGCATTACCAGCTATACGACCAGGAATACCACTTTCCCGAATTGGATCCTTTGTTCGTACCCCCCAGGGCAAATTAATGTATCCCAGAGGCTGCTCCCAAAGTATTCGGCATGGACTTCTAGTCCCGACTCAGGAGGCACGCACACCACCCACCGCTTCCGAGTATATTACTCGCTAATGTTCAGTCTTTGGCTAATACAGTTGACGAGCTCAGGGTGAGGATCTCCTTCCAGAGAGACATCAGGGATTGTAACATATTCTATTTCACGGAAATGGCTCTCGGGATATACTGTCTGAGTCCGTACAGCCAGTTAGGTTCTCAGTTATTTTTTTTTTTTACCTTTATTTTACTAGGCAAGTCAGTTAAGAACAAATTCTTATTTTCAGTGACGGCCTAGGAACAGTGGGTTAACTGCCTGTTCAGGGGCAGAACGACAGATTTGTACCTTGTCAGCTCGGGGATTTGAACTTGTTACTAGTCCAACGCTCTAACCACTAGGCTACCCTGCCACCTCTACACTCTAACCACTAGGCTACCCTGCCACCTCTACACTCTAACCACTAGGCTACCCTGCCACCTCTACACTCTAACCACTAGGCTACCCTGCCACCTCTACACTCTAACCACTAGGCTACCCTGCCGCCGCATCAGTTCATCGCGCAGACAGGAATAAATCTCTCTCCGGGAAGAAGGGCGATGGTGTATGTTTCATAATTAACATACAGGAACTCAAGTCCTTACGTTCACCCGACCTAGAATACCACACAATCAAATGCTGACCGTATTACCTCCCAAGATAATTATTTTCGGTTATAGTCACAGCCGTGTATATTCTCCCTCAAGCTGATACCACGACGGCCTCAAAGAACTACACTGGACTCTATGCAAACTGGAAACCACATATCCGGAGGCTGTATTTATTGTAGCCGGGGATTTTAACAAAGCTAATCTGAGAATAACGCTACCAAAGTTCTACCAAGACTATTGACTGTAGCACTCGCTCTGGTACAACATTGGACCACTTCTACTCAGCTTTTCAAAATGCCTACAAAGCCCTCCTCCTCTGTCCTCCTTTCGGCAAATCTGATCACGACTCCATTTCGCTCCTCCCTGCCTATATACAGACACTCAAACAGGAAGTACCCGTGCTATGGACTATTCAATGCTGGTCTGACCAATCATGCTTCACTATTGTTTTGATCCCGCCGACTGGGATATGTTCCGCAGATATGCGGTCCTTCTGTGGCTCAGTTGGTAGAGCATGGCGCTTGTAACGCCAGGGTAGTGGGTTCGATTCCCGGGACCACCCATACGTAGAATGTATGCACACATGACTGTAAGTCGCTTTGGATAAAAGCGTCAGCTAAATGGCATATATATATATATTTTTATTTTTTTTCCAGGTAGCCTCTGAGAATAACATTGACGAACACACAGATACGGTGACTGAGTTTATTAGGAAATGTATAGTTGATGTTGTTCCCACTGTGACTATTAAAACCTACCCAAAACCAGAAACGGTTTGCATTCGCGCAAAACTGAAAGCGCAAACCACTGCAATTAACCATGGCAAGGTGACTGGGAAAATGGCCAAATACAAACAGCGTAGTTGTTCCAGGGCGGCAGGGTAGCCTAGTGATTAGAACGTTGGACTAGTAACCGAAAGGTTGCAAGATCGAATCCGCGAGCCGATAAGGTAAATATCTGTCATTCTGCCCCTGAACAAGGCAGTTAACCCATTGTTCCTAGGCCATCATTGAAAATAAGAATTTGTTCTTAACTGACTTGCCTAGTTAAATAAAGGTAAAATAAAAAATAAATAAAAATTCCCTCCGTAAGGAAAACAAGCAAATCCTCAGTACAGAAACAAAGTGGAGTCACAATTCAATGGCTCAGACATGTGGCAGGGTCTACAGGAAATCACAGATTACAAAGAGAACACCAGCCATGTCACAGACACCGATGTTTTGCTTGTGGACAAGCGTAACACCCTTTTCAACCGCTTTGAGGATAACACAGTGCCACCGACGCGGCCCGCTACCAAGGACTGTGGGCTCTCCTCCTCCGTGGTTGTTGTGAGTAAAACATTTAAACGTGTTAACCCTCGCAAGGCTGCCGGCCCAGACGGCATCCCTAGCCGCATCCTCAGAGCATGCGCAGACCAGCTAGCTGGAGTGTTAACGGACATATTCAATCTCTCCCTATCCCAGTCTTCTGTCCCCACATGCTTCAAGATGGCCACCATTGTTCTTGTACCCAAGAAGGCAAAGGTAACTGAACTAAATGACTATCGGCCCGTAGCACTAACTTCTGTCATCATGAAGTGCTTTGAGAGACTATTCAAGGATCATATCACCTCCACCTTACATGTCACTCTAGACCCACTTCAATTTGCTTAACGCCCCAATAGATCCACAGACGATGCAATCGCCATCGCACTGCACACTGCCCTTCCCATCTGGACAAGAGGAATACCTATATAAGAATGCCGTTCATTGACTGTAGCTCAGCATTCAACACCATAGTACCCTCCAAGCTCATCATTAAGCTTGGGGCCCTGGGTCGGAACCCCGCCCTGTACAACTGGGTTCTGGACTTCCTGACAGGCTGTCCGAGATAAAGTATTGGGATAAACTTTTGTTATTGACCAAATAAGTATTTTCCACCATAATTTGCAAATAAATTCATAAAAAATCCTACAATGTGATTTTCTGAATTTTCTCTCATTTTGTCTGTCATAGTTGAAGTGTACCTATGATGAAAATTACAGGCCTCTCTCATCTTTTTAAGTGGGAGAACTTGCACAATTGGTGGCTGACTAAATATTTTTTATGCCCCACTGTATATAGTGCAGCAGCCTCTAAGGTGTTAGTGGTGGCTATTTAACAGTCTGATTGTCACATTCTGATCTTAGTTCCTTTGTTACTGACTAAATACTTTTTTTTACCCCATTGTACATAGACTTGAAATCCCTGGCCACTTTAATAATAGAACACTAGTCACTTTAATAATGTTTACATATTTTGCATTACTCATCTCATGTGTACATACTGTATTATATTCTACTGTATTTTAGTCAATGCCACTCCGATGTTGCTCGTCCAAATATTTACATATTCTTAATTACATTCCTTTACTTTAGATTTGTGTGTATTGTTGTGAAATTGTTACATATTACTTGTTAGATATTACTGACTTGTCGCAGTAAGAAACGCAAGCATTTCGCTACACAATAACATCTGTTAAACATGTGTACGAATAACATCTGTTAAACATGTGTATGAATAACATCTGTTAAACATGTGTATGAATAACATCTGTTAAACATGTGTACGAATAACATCTGTTAAACATGTGTACGAATAACATCTGTTAAACATGTGTATGAATAACATCTGTTAAACATGTGTATGAATAACATCTGTTAAACATGTGTATGAATAACATCTGTTAAACATGTGTACGAATAACATCTGTTAAACATGTGTACGAATAACATCTGTTAAACATGTGTATGAATAACATCTGTTAAACATGTGTATGAATAACATCTGTTAAACATGTGTATGAATAACATCTGTTAAACATGTGTATGAATAACATCTGTTAAACATGTGTATGAATAACATCTGTTAAACATGTGTACGAATAACATCTGTTAAACATGTGTATGAATAACATCTGTTAAACATGTGTATGAATAACATCTGTTAAACATGTGTATGAATAACATCTGTTAAACATGTGTATGTGACCAATAGAATTTGATTCGGTCAGAAGAGGGACTTAAGGGTGCCACTTGGAAACACACCCTAGAATTTGATTTGGTCAGAAGAGGGACTTAAGGGTGCCACTTGGAAACACACCCTAGATTTGATTTGATTTGGTCAGAAGATGGACTTAAGGGTGCCACTTGGAAACACACCCTCGTTTGGAGAAGTTTCAGTTTGTCTCTTTATTTTCCTTCATTTCTCTTTATTGGAAGATTTCCTCGCCTGTGTAGACTTCAGTTATAAACTTAGCTTGACATCCCCCTCCCAGAAGTTTATTCATAGATTTTGTAATTCGGTACATTGTTAAACTACTTCTATCTCAGTGGTTGACTCAGGGTAGTAGCATCACGTTGACTTCCTGTGTCTGTGCGTTTCATTTCCTCGTCCTCTCCTCTAACTCTGCACCGCAGCAGAAAAATATGCCCCCTGCTCAGCTTTTTCCTTCGATTGTCCTCTCTCTGACACACACACACACACACACACACACACACACACACACACACACACACACACACACACACACACACACACACACACACACACACACACACACACACACCTGAAACTGAAACGGCTGTGAAAAGAGGAAGTCCAGTATGAAGGGCACACCAGCCCTCTGAACTAACATTATCCCGCGTCCTTCTCAAAACACATTGGAGGACAAGGTTGAGGGACCTCTGGCTTTCTCATACAGTAGGTCTTGAGAAGGAGATGGGGAGAGATGACACCCAGAAGTTTGCAATTGAGATCTTCCCCCTTGTGTTTTAGTTTGTGTGTGTGATGCGTATGTTTTGGGTGTGTCACTATTTGGCCACAGGGACTTCTAATCAGTGATAACTGCTGATCACAACTGAAACTAGCAGGTTCCACATGCAGGAACTTGTTTTATTTGAATATATTTTGATATGTACAGTTAAAGTATTATCACATACAGTTCAGTGAAATGTGCTGCTTTACAGGGCCAGCCATAGTAGTACGGCGCCCAATGGAGCAAATGAGGTTTAAGTGGCAACTAACACAACAGAGGACCTCAACAGAACATGAACAGAACATGAACATTTTAGGGAACATTTAAAAGAACAACACTGATTACATTCAACTACATTCACAGCCAGTCAAACAGAACGTCTATCAAAGTTTCAATATGGGGAGTTGTGGTTTATATCAGAGAGTAGTTGAGATGAGAGACAGGTCCTTCTGTAGCTCAGTTGGTAGAGCATGGCGCTTGTAACGCCAGGGTAGTGGGTTCAATTCCCGGGACCACCCATACGTAGAATGTATGCACACATGACTGTAAGTCGCTTTGGATAAAAGCGTCTGCTAAATGGCATATATTATTATTATTATATTATCCATATCAAAGCTCTGATGTCACAAGTGGGTGAAATTTTTTTTTTGTTTTTTTTTGACAAAGATAAACAATAACATTTCCAAGTCAGGCAAGAACACACAAAAAACACCTGAACTTGGTCAGTGACTGAAATTCATCTCTCAGTGGGTGGAGGGGTTCTGTTCTGTGACATCACAATGCCATGACAACGCCCGGACACTGTGAGTGGGTGGAATGGCGGGAGTCTTTTAAACGATTGGCTGTCTTGTGTGACATCACAATGCCATGACATCACCCGGACACTGTGAGTGGGTGGAATGGCGGGAGCCTGTTTAACAATTGGCTGACAGTTTCAAGTCTTGTGTGACATCACAACGCCGTGATGCCACAGTGTCATACTCTTCAGGGTTGTAGAGTTCAGTGGGTGGGCGGAATGGCGGGAGCCTGTTTAACCACTCAAGTGTGTGTGTGTGTGTGTGTGTGTGTGTGTGTGTGTGACTGTGTAATTATGAGTGTGTGACCGAACTCCTTGAATGGGCATATTATTGAATGACATCGTCACACAACAACCTCAGTTCTAGCCTCAACCCCGCTCTGACCTGTTCCTCCAGTACCCCCTGCATCAGTCCATCCACTCCGATCCAGCTTCCTTTACCCCCTCCGTCACCCCCCTGATCCAGCTTCCGTTTCCCCTAGATTACAGCCCTGGTCTACGTCTCAAACTGAACCCTATTCCCTATATAGTGCAGTACTTGTGACTAGGACTGACAGGGCTGGCCCATAGGGCTCTGGTCAGATGTAGTACACTAAGCAGAGAATAGGGTGCCCTTTGGAACTGAAGAGAGAGAGAGAGACCCCCTCTGTTTATTATGTCTCAGCAGTACACAGCAGGCGTTTGACTACTGGGGTGGGACAATGCCTGCGTTTTACACATCGAACCTGTTTAAATCAGTCTATTTTTTTTCTGGTCTTTAATTGTTTGCTTTTTATGCCGCCTCAGCAATCTGGACACGGCGGCGAGGGAAACGAAATCTAACTAATTAATTATTGTGAGAAGGTTTTTAATAGGGGTGTTAAATCCATGAAACAACTATAGCTCTAACCATACTGTTGGAAGAGTGTGTGTTTGTGTGTGTGTGTGTGGTTGCAGGGTTACTGTAGGAAGAGTGTGTGTGTGTGTGGTTGCAGGGTTACTGTAGGAAGTGTGTGTGTGTGGTTGCAGGGTTTGTTTTACAGTGTTTCTCTGTTTAATGCTGACTGAGCTTCTTTTGAGGCCTCACCGACTCACCGTACAAATGACTCTACCATATGAACAGTTGGAAGCTTGTCCATCTTGTTTGCAAACTTTGGATGTGGCCTAGAATTGCAGTCCCTCAGGGTAAGGGTTGAACTGGCTCGTTCCTCGAGTATAGCATTCGTGAGTCTACTTGCGTGTTTGCCATGTCTCTTCCTTAAGAGGTAAGTAGCTTGGAGCTCGAGGGAGTAGGGCGAAGTTGCCCCCTAGTTGCTGATCTTGGGTCAATGTTACATTTCCCCCACTAATGGTTATTTGTTAGGATTGGGGCAGGCAAAGATGATACTAGATCTGTACCTAAGGGAAACCTGCTTGCTTGTATGTTAAAGTGCTTTGAGTATAACATTGGGGGGGGCCTATTTGCATGTTGAGCTTATTGGTTGAGTTCAGTCTAACACGGCATCGGTCTGTGTCTAGGGGAAACTTCACCCTGGAGCGATGTGGAATAACAGTCTCACAGCATCGGTCTGTGTCTAGGAGAAACTTCACCCTGGAGCGATGTGGAATAACAGTCTCACAGCATCGGTCTGTGTCTAGGGGAAACTTCACCCTGGAGTCTCACAGCATCGGTCTGTGTCTAGGGGAAACTTCACCCTGGAGCGATGTGGAATAACAGTCTCACAGCATCGGTCTGTGTCGGTCTGTGTCTAGTGGGAAATCGGTCTTCTAGGAGAAACTTCACCCTGGAGCGATGTGGAATAACAGTCTCACAGCATCGGTCTGTGTCTAGGGGAAACTTCACCCTGGAGCGATGTGGAATAACAGTCTCACAGCATCGGTCTGTGTCTAGGGGAAACTTCACCCTGGAGCGAGGTGGAATAACAGTCTCACAGCATCGGTCTGTGTCTAGGAGAAACTTCACACTGGAGCGATGTGGAATAACAGTCTCACAGCATCGGTCTGTGTCTAGGAGAAACTTCACCCTGGAGCGATGTGGAATAACAGTCTCACAGCATCGGTCTGTGTCTAGGAGAAACTTCACCCTGGAGCGAGGTGGAATAACAGTCTCACAGCATCGGTCTGTGTCTAGGAGAAACTTCACCCTGGAGCGATGTGGAATAACAGTTTCACAGCATCGGTCTGTGTCTAGGAGAAACTTCACCTGGAGCGATGTGGAATAACAGTCTCACAGCATCGGCTTTGGTTGATAGTGGTGGTTTATTGGGTTATTAGTATGGGGGTTGGTTGTGGAAAGTTATGTGTTGTTGAGCTGTTATTAGTGTTGTTGAGCTGTTATTAGTGTTGTTGAGCTGTTATTAGTGTTGTTGAGCTGTTATTAGTGTTGTTGAGCTGTGGTGTGTTGTTAGTGTTGTTGAGCTGTGGTGTGTTGTTAGTGTTGTTGAGGTGTTATTAGTGCTGTTGAGCTGTTATTAGTGTTGTTGAGCTGTGGTGGGTTATTAATGTTGTTGAGGTGTTATTAGTGTTGTTGAGCTGTGGTGGGTTATTAGTGTTGTTGAGCTGTTATTAGTGCTGTTGAGCTGTTATTAGTGTTGTTGAGCTGTTATTTGTGTTGTTGAGCTGTGGTGTGTTGTTAGTGTTGTTGAGCTGTTATTAGTGTTGTTGAGCTGTTATTAGTGTTGTTGTGCTGTTATTAGTGTTGTTGAGCTGTTATTAGTGTTGTTGAGCTGTTATTAGTGTTGTTGAGCTGTTATTAGTGTTGTTGAGCTGTTATTAGTGTTGTTGAGCTGTGGTAGGTCATTAGTGTTGTTGAGCTGTCATTAGTGTTGTTGAGCTGTCATTAGTGTTGTTGAGCTGTGGTGGGTCATTAGTGTTGTTGAGCTGTTATTAGTGTTGTTGAGCTGTTATTAGTGTTGTTGAGCTGTTATTAGTGTTGTTGAGCTGTGGTGGGTCATTAGTGTTGTTGAGCTGTTATTAGTGTTGTTGAGCTGTTATTAGTGTTGTTGAGCTGTGGTAGGTCATTAGTGTTGTTGAGCTGTTATTAGTGTTGTTGAGCTGTGGTAGGTCATTAGTGTTGTTGAGCTGTTATTAGTGTTGTTGAGCTGTGGTAGGTCATTAGTGTTGTTGAGCTGTCATTAGTGTTGTTGAGCTGTCATTAGTGTTGTTGAGCTGTGGTGGGTCATTAGTGTTGTTGAGCTGTGGTAGGTCATTAGTGTTGTTGAGCTGTTATTAGTGTTGTTGAGCTGTTATTAGTGTTGTTGAGCTGTGGTGGGTCATTAGTGTTGTTGAGCTGTTATTAGTGTTGTTGAGCTGTTATAGGTCATTAGTGTTGTTGAGCTGTTATTAGTGTTGTTGAGCTGTGGTAGGTCATTAGTGTTGTTGAGCTGTTATTAGTGTTGTTGAGCTGTGGTAGGTCATTAGTGTTGTTGAGCTGTTATTAGTGTTGTTGAGCTGTGGTGGGTCATTAGTGTTGTTGAGCTGTTATTAGTGTTGTTGAGCTGTGGTGGGTCATTAGTGTTGTTGAGCTGTTATTAGTGTTGTTGAGCTGTGGTAGGTCATTAGTGTTGTTGAGCTGTCATTAGTGTTGTTGAGCTGTCATTAGTGTTGTTGAGCTGTGGTGGGTCATTAGTGTTGTTGAGCTGTGGTAGGTCATTAGTGTTGTTGAGCTGTTATTAGTGTTGTTGAGCTGTGGTAGGTCATTAGTGTTGTTGAGCTGTTATTAGTGTTGTTGAGCTGTGGTGGGTCATTAGTGTTGTTGAGCTGTTATTAGTGTTGTTGAGCTGTGGTGGGTCATTAGTGTTGTTGAGCTGTTATTAGTGTTGTTGAGCTGTGGTAGGTCATTAGTGTTGTTGAGCTGTCATTAGTGTTGTTGAGCTGTCATTAGTGTTGTTGAGCTGTGGTGGGTCATTAGTGTTGTTGAGCTGTGGTAGGTCATTAGTGTTGTTGAGCTGTTATTAGTGTTGTTGAGCTGTTATTAGTGTTGTTGAGCTGTTATTAGTGTTGTTGAGCTGTGGTGGGTCATTAGTGTTGTTGAGCTGTTATTAGTGTTGTTGAGCTGTTATTAGTGTTGTTGAGCTGTGGTAGGTCATTAGTGTTGTTGAGCTGTTATTAGTGTTGTTGAGCTGTGGTAGGTCATTAGTGTTGTTGAGCTGTTATTAGTGTTGTTGAGCTGTGGTAGGTCATTAGTGTTGTTGAGCTGTTATTAGTGTTGTTGAGCTGTTATTAGTGTTGTTGAGCTGTGGTGGGTCATTAGTGTTGTTGAGCTGTTATTAGTGTTGTTGAGCTGTTATTAGTGTTGTTGAGCTGTGGTAGGTCATTAGTGTTGTTGAGCTGTTATTAGTGTTGTTGAGCTGTGGTAGGTCATTAGTGTTGTTGAGCTGTTATTAGTGTTGTTGAGCTGTGGTAGGTCATTAGTGTTGTTGAGCTGTTATTAGTGTTGTTGAGCTGTGGTAGGTCATTAGTGTTGTTGAGCTGTTATTAGTGTTGTTGAGCTGTGGTGGGTCATTAGTGTTGTTGAGCTGTTATTAGTGTTGTTGAGCTGTGGTGGGTCATTAGTGTTGTTGAGCTGTCATTAGTGTTGTTGAGCTGTGGTGGGTCATTAGTGTTGTTGAGCTGTGGTAGGTCATTAGTGTTGTTGAGCTGTTATTAGTGTTGTTGAGCTGTGGTGGGTCATTAGTGTTGTTGAGCTGTTATTAGTGTTGTTGAGCTGTTATTAGTGTTGTTGAGCTGTGGTGGGTCATTAGTGTTGTTGAGCTGTGGTGGGTCATTAGTGTTGTTGAGCTGTTATTAGTGTTGTTGAGCTGTGGTGGGTCATTAGTGTTGTTGAGCTGTGGTGGGTCATTAGTGTTGTTGAGGTGTGGTAGGTCATTAGTGTTGTTGAGCTGTCATTAGTGTTGTTGAGCTGTGGTGGGTCATTAGTGTTGTTGAGCTGTTATTAGTGTTGTTGAGCTGTTATTAGTGTTGTTGAGCTGTGGTGGGTCATTAGTGTTGTTGAGCTGTGGTAGGTCATTAGTGTTGTTGAGCTGTGGTAGGTCATTAGTGTTGTTGAGCTGTTATTAGTGTTGTTGAGCTGTTATTAGTGTTGTTGAGCTGTGGTAGGTCATTAGTGTTGTTGAGCTGTGGTGGGTCATTAGTGTTGTTGAGCTGTTATTAGTGTTGTTGAGCTGTGGTAGGTCATTAGTGTTGTTGAGCTGTTATTAGTGTTGTTGAGCTGTGGTAGGTCATTAGTGTTGTTGAGCTGTGGTAGGTCATTAGTGTTGTTGAGCTGTTATTAGTGTTGTTGAGCTGTGGTAGGTCATTAGTGTTGTTGAGCTGTGGTGGGTCATTAGTGTTGTTGAGCTGTGGTAGGTCATTAGTGTTGTTGAGCTGTTATTAGTGTTGTTGAGCTGTGGTAGGTCATTAGTGTTGTTGAGCTGTGGTGGGTCATTAGTGTTGTTGAGCTGTGGTAGGTCATTAGTGTTGTTGAGCTGTTATTAGTGTTGTTGAGCTGTTATTAGTGTTGTTGAGCTGTGGTAGGTCATTAGTGTTGTTGAGCTGTTATTAGTGTTGTTGAGCTGTGGTAGGTCTATCTCCTGTAGTACATTTTTGCTGTTTTATTGAACTATCATCTTTAGAGATGTTTGTTCTCAGGACTCCATTGTGAATGAGACACTGGTCTCAACTGGGATCCCGTGAATAAATATAAAGTTCAGTAAAAAATGAATCTATAAGTACTATCTATCAGTACTATCTATCAGTACTATCCATCTATCGGTACTATCTATCAGTACTATCAATCTATCAGTACTATCTATCAATCTATCGGTACTGTCAATCTATCAGTACTATCAATCCATCGGTACTATCTATCAGTACTATCAATCTATCGGTACTATCTATCAGTACTATCAATCCATCGGTACTATCTATCAGTACTATCAATCTATCAGTACTATCAACCTATCAGTACTATCAACCTATCAGTACTATCAACCTATCAGTACTATCAATCTATCAGTACTATCTATCTATCAGTACTATCAGGGGAAACTTCACTCTGGAGCGAGGTGCAATAATAGTCTCACAGCATCATCAGCAAATCGTCGTCGTGGGAACAGAGGGGTGTGGAGTTGGCACGGGGGTCTGGGGTCATGGTGAGGGTTGGGCGAGACATCTTAGAGGGAGGAGGGGCCGAGGGGAGGGGCGCCACGGTGGCCCTGACTCTCCTGTTACCCCCCTGGAACTGACGACCCTGCTGCTGCTGCGGGGGATGGAGAGAGGAGATAGAGAAGAAGGAGTGAGTTCCTGTGTATTGTGTGGGAGAGAGAACAAACGGCGTTGTAAATACAACTCATATTTATGTTTATTTATTTTCCCTTTTGTACCTTAACTATTTGCACGTAATATGACATTGGCAATGTCTTTATTCTTTGGATGTAAATGTTTATTGTTTATGTCACTTTTGTATATTATCAGGACCCTGTCTTTCAAAGACTACAGGGCGTCAGGACGGACAGCTGATCGTCCTCACAGTGGCAGACCACGTGTAACAACACCTGCACAGGATCGGTACATCCGAACATCATACCTGCGGGACAGGTTCAGAATGGCAACAACAACTGCCCGAGTTACACCAGGAACGCACAATCCCTCCATCAGTGCTCAGACTGTCGGCAATAGGTTGAGAGAGGCTGGACTGAGGGCTTGTTGGCCTGTTGTAAGGCAGGTTCTCACCAGACATCACCGGCAACAACGTCGCCTATGGGCACAAACCCACCGTCGCTGGACCAGACAGGACTGGCAAAAAGTGCTCTTCACTGACGAGTAGCGGTTTTGTCTTACCATGGGTGCTGGTCGGATTCGCGTTTACCGTCGAAGGAATGAGTTCTCTGAGGCCTGTGCTCTGTAGCGGGATCGATTTGGAGGTGGAGGGTGAGGGCTAGGACCACTCCCCCCAGAAATGTCCGGGAACTTGCAGGTGCCTTGGTGGAAGAGTGGGGTAACATCTCACAGCAAGAACTGGCAATTCTGGTGCAGTCCATGAGGAGGAGATGCACTGCAGTACTTAATGCAGCTGGTGGCCACACCAGATTCTGACTGTTACTTTTGATTTTGACCCCCCTTTGTTAGGGACACATTGTTCCATTTCTGTTAGTCACATGTCTGTGGAACTTGTTCAGTTTATGTCTCAGTTGTTGAATCTTGCTTGTTATGTTCATACAAATATTTACACATCTTAAATTTGCTGAAAATAAATGCAGTTGACAGTGAGAGGACGTTTATTTTTTTGCTGAGTTTATTTCACTTGCTCTGGCAATGTTAACATGTTTCCCATGCCAATAAAGCCAGAGAGAGGGAGATAAAGGGACAAAGACAAAGTCACTGTGTATTTCACATTACAAAGCATTTAGTTATTTGCTAGAAAGGGAGTGGAAAGAGAAAGTGACAGAGAGAAAGACAGAAATAGACGAGAGAGGTGAGATACTGTTAAGGGGGAGGAGGGAGAGAGAGGCAGGCCTGTCTGTCAAGGGACGACAGGCTATGTGCTCACCGCCCACAAAATGAGTTGGAAACTGAGCTGCACTTCCTAACCTCCTGCCCAATGTATGACCATAATAGAGACACATATTTCCCTCAGATTACACAGACCCACAAAGAATTTGAAAACTAATTCAATTTTGATTAACTCCCATATCTACTGGGTGAAATACTACCGTGTTCCATCACAGCAAGATTTGTGACTTGTTGCAACAAGAAAAGGGCAACCACTGAAGAACAAACACCATTGTAAATACAACCCATATTTATGTTTATTTATTTTCCCTTTTGCACTTGAACTATTTGCACATTGTTACAAAACTATATATAGACATAATATGACATTTGAAATGTCTTTATTCTTTTGGAACTTTTATGAGTGATATTTACTGTTCACTTTTTCTTGTTTATTTCACTTAAGTTAATGATCTATTTCACTTGCTTTGGCAATGTAAACATGTTTCCCATGCCAATGAAGCCCCTTGAACTGAGAGAGTGAATCACTCACATTACATGATCTATTTGCATTGCAGGAGACCTTATCAGAGATGACCCATAAAGCTAACACACACACACACACACACACACACACACACACACACACACACACACACACACACACACACACACACACACACACACACACACACACACACACACACACACACACACACACACACACACACACACACACACACACACACACACACACACACACACACACACACACACACACACACACAACCACACACAACCAAATGACCTGATCAGGAAACACTATGGGCTGTAGTAATAGCTGATAGCAACATATATGGCATGATAATGAGTGACTAGGAGTTCATAGCACCAACAGACTGGCAACTCAGGCTAAAAGAATACCTAAGAATTGACTAAAAAGAAGAAGTCTATTGGTTGTGAGGTAATCATTGGAAGACACAGAGAAGTCTCCACGGTAACGGCCGGGTGACAGTTCCAGTTCCGCTCTCTCTCGTCTCTCTGACCCAGATTGAGACAGGGCGATTCGATTCGCTCAATCACTCCTCTAATACAATGAAATCACCCTGGAGACAGAGTGTGTGTGTATGAGTGACTGTATGTTTGAGTGAGTAAGTGAGTGCGTGCGTGTGTGCGTGAGAGAAACTTTTGATAAATATGTCTCTGAAGTCAAGAAGTAAAATACTGCCATCTAGTGCATACTTTCAGAAGTAAAATTATCAGCTATATCATAATACAACATTACATTTACATTTAAGTCATTTAGCAGACGCTCTTATCCAGAGCGACTTACAACCTGGTGGTCCCGGCTATATCATCTACATAATCTATATAATCTATATCATAATACAACATCTATATCATCTATATAATTTATATAGTCTATCATTTATATAATCTATATAATCTATAACATCTATATCATAATACAACATATATATCATCTATATAATGTATATAGTCTATCATTTATATAATCTATAACATCTATATCATAATACAACATCTATATCATCTATATAATCTATAACATCTATATTATTTATATAATTAATATCATTACAACATCTATATCATTTATATCACCTATATAACCTATATCATTTATATAATTAATATCATAATACATCTATATCATCTATAACATCTATATCATAATACAACATCTATATCATCTATATAACCTATATTATTTATATAATTTATATAATTAATATCATAATGCATCTATATCATAATACAACATCTATATCATCTATATCATAATATAACATCTATATCATAATACAACATCTATATCATAATACAACATCTATATCATCTATATCATAATATATAATATATATCATAATACAACATCTATATAATCTATATCATAATATATAATACATATCATAATACAACATCTATATAATCTATATCATTTATATAATCTACATCATGTATATATAATCTATATCATAATATAACATCTATATAATCTATATCATTTATATAAAGCGTCTGCTAAATGGCATATATTATTATTATTATTATAATCTATATCATAATACAACATCTATATCATCTATATATTTAAAAAAATGTAACCTTTATTTTACATTTATCATTTATATAATCTATATCATAATACATCTATATAATCTTTATCATTTATATAATCTACATCATGTATATATAATCTATATCATAATACAACATCTATATAATTATATCATTTATATAATCTACATCATGTATATATAATCTATATCATAATACAACAAGGAAGTAATACTACGTGTATGTTGTGTAGTAAGCTGTTAGTAGCCCATGTGCCTCACCCTAATAAATGTGTTCCTTTTTCCCTCTCATAACTTAGCCTACTGTTCTGACTTGGTAGTGCACATGTAGCCTATAGCCATTTTTAGAGAAATGTAATCATTGAATAGAGCTTTCATTGTCTGCTTCTAGGCCCCCTTTATTTATCCTACGGTTCTGACTTGGTGTACAGGGAGAACACTGTAAAAATGGCCCATGTTCTGAATTTTGTCGCTGTACATTTCAAAAGTGCTGAACAAATAGTTACATTGACTACGTCAGTCCTAGCTCCCTCATTAATGTCTTCGTCGAAATTGCTGATTGCCTCTTATCCGCTTGTCGTCCCCTTATGCCATAGTTTGTACATCTCAATTGTCAGTAGAAACTACATTTGTTTAAGCAAGTCAGCCATATCAGCTATGTTTTGTAAATGAGGCTGAATGAACCGTTATAGTTCAATTCATGTGTTGTTTAGTGTTGTTGCCTTGCTGGCATGTATCCCACATTTTTTTTGTTGCTCCACCAAGATTTACACACTAAAATCGCCGTGACGAGATCCTGAGGCCCATTGTCATGCCATTCATCTGCGGCCATCACCTCATGTTTCAGCGTGATAATGCACAGCCGCATGTTGCAAGGATCTGTACACAATTCCTGGAAGCTGAAAATGTCCCCGTTCTTCCATGGCCTGGAAACTCCCCAGACATGTCACCCATTAAGCATGTTTGGGATGCTCTGGACCGACGTGTACGACAGCGTGTTACAGTTCCCGCCAATATCCAACAACTTCGCACAGCCATTGAAGAGGAGTGGGACAACATTCTAAAAGCCACAATTAACAGCCCGATCAACTCCATGTGAAGGAGATGTGTCACTCTGCATGAGGTACATGGTGGTCACACCAGATACTGACTGGTTTTCTGATCCAATCCCCTACCTTCTTTTAAAGGTGTCTGTGGCCAACAGAAGCATATCTGTATTCCCAGCCATGTGAAATCCATAGATTAGGGCCTAATTAATTTATTTAAATTGACTGATTTCCTTATATGAACTGTAACTCGGTAAAATCTTTACATGTTTCGTTTAGATTTCTTTGTTGAGTATATCTTGTGTGAATGTTAGTCCACTACAATCAAGTTGAAACAGAACAAACAGCTCAAGTATAACCATGAACTTTGACCCCAGTCATAAATGTCCAACGGTTAAACTAATCATTCACCAGGAACACATAAGCAGAGAAATAGATGGTTCTGTGGTCATAGAAACGGAGAAACAGAGTTAAGGATCGTCAGTAGTAGACTGAACAGGGACAAACAAACCTGTCTTGGCTGTCTGTAGGGGAAATGACAGATCAACTGTTGTATTGTAGTAAGGGTGGTGACAGGTGTAGTTGCAGTCCCCGGGCCCACTGCTGGTACCTGTGGTGAGGGTGGTCCCTGAGGGGGAGTCTGTTGGGGTCTGTGAGGGGAAATGACAGATCAACCTGTTGTGCCAGCATTGTAGGGGGTGACAGCAGGTGACAGCAGCAGTCCCCTGTATGGAGGATATGAGGGTACCTGTATGGATATGAGGGTGGTGACACAGCATGGTCACCTGTATGGATATGTCCCCTGTATGGGGTGACAGCAGTCCCCTGTATGGATATGAGGGTGGTGACAGCAGTACCTGTATGGATATGAGGGGTGACAGCAGTCCCTGTATGGATATGAGGGTGGTGACTGTATGGATATGAGTGACAGCAGTCACCTGTATGGATATGAGGGTGGTGACAGTGACAGCAGTCACCTGTATGGATGACATAAGACTGTATGGTGAGGGCGGTGACAGCAGTCACCTGTATGGATATGAGGGTGGTGACAGTGTAACTGTATGGATATGAGGGTGGTGACAGCAGTCACCTGTATGGATATGATGGTGCCAGCAGTCCCCTGTATGGATATGAGGGTGCTGACAGCAGTCACCTGTATGGATGTGAGGGTGGTGACAGCAGTCACCTGTATGGATATGAGGGTGGTGACAGCAGTCACCTGTATGGATATGAGGGTGGTGACAGTAAGAACTGTATGGTGAGGGGTGACAGCAGTCACCTGTATGGATATGGGGTGGTGGGCAAGTCCCTGTATGGTGACAGCAGTCACCTGTATGGATATGAGGGTGGTCACCTGTATGGATATGAGGGTGGTGACAGCAAGTACCTGTATGGATATGAGTGGTGGTGACAGATATGAGGTAGTACCTGTATGGATATGAGGGTGGTGACATGGTAGGTGACCAAGTACCTGTATGGATATGATGACAGCAGTCACCTGTATGGATGACAGCAGTCACCTGTATGGATATGAGGGGTGGTGACAGCAGTCCCCTGTATGGATATGAGGGTGGTGACAGTGGATATGAGGTACCTGTATGGATATGAGGGTGGTGACAGCAAGTACCTGTATGGATATGAGGGTGGTGACAGTAGGTACCTGAGTCCCCTGTATGGATATGAGGGTGGTAGTACCCAAGTACCTGGTGACAGTAGGTACCTTGAGGTGCTGGATATGAGGGTTGACAGCAGTCCCCCTCACCTGATGGAGAGGGTGGTGAGGGTTGATAAGAGGGTGCTGAGACTCTAGGTGCTTCTAGGGCTGACTCTTCTTCTAGCTGACCCACACAACTCTGATGAGAGAGAGAGAGAGAGAGAGATCTTTTTATTTTTAAATTCATTTTATTTCACCTTTATTTAACCAGGTAGGCTAGTTGAGAACAGGTTCTCATTAGCAACTGCAACCTGGCCAAGACGAGGCAAAGCAGTGTGACACAGACAACAACACAGTTACACGTGGAGTAAACAATAAACAAGCCAATAACACAATAAACAAGTCAATGACACAGTAGAAAAAATAAAGTCTATATACAGTGTGTGCAAAAGGCATGAGGAGGTAGGCAATAAATAGGCCATAGGAGAGAATGATTACAATTTAGCAGATGACAATGTGCAAGTAGAGATAGTAGAGTGTGCAAAAGAGCAGGAAAAAAAACTATGGAGATGAGGTAGGTAGAGTGGGCTATTTACAGATGGATTATGTACAGCTGCAGCGATCAGTTAGCTGCTCAGATAGTTGATGTTTAAAGTTGGTGAGGGAAATAAACTTCAGCGATTTTTGCAATTTGTTCCAGTCACTCACTGGCAGCAGAGAACTGGCAGGAAAGGCGGCCAAATGAGGTGTTGGCTTTGGGGATGATCAGTGAATTATACCTGCTGGAACGTGTGCTACGGATGGGTGTTGCCATCGTGACCAGTGAACTGAGATAAGTCGGAGCTTTACCTAGCATAGACTTATAGATGACCTGGAGCCAGTGGGTCTGGCGACGAATATGTAGCGAGGGCCAGCCGACTAGAGCATACAGGTCGCAGTGGTGGGTGGTATAAGGTCATTTGGTAACAAAACAGATGGCACTGTGATAGACTGCATCCAATTTGCTGAGTAGAGTGTTAGAGGCTATTTTGTAAATGACATCGCCGAAGTTGAGGATCGGTAGGATAATCAGTTTTACTAGGGTAAGTGTGGTGGCGTGAGTGAAGGAGGCTTTGTTGCGAAATAGAAAGCCGATTCTAGATTTGATTTTGGATTGGAGATGTTTAATATGAGTCTGGAAGGAGAGTTTACAGTCTAGCCAGACACCTAGGTATTTATAGTTGTCCACATATTCTAGGTCGGAACTGTCCAGGGTAGTGTTGCTAGTCGGGCGGGTGGGTGCGGGCAGCGAACGGTTGAAAAGCATGCATTTGGTTTTACTAGCATTTAAGAGCAGTTGGAGGCCACTGAAGGAGTGTTGTATGGCACTGAAGCTCGTTTGGAGGTTAGTTAGCACAGTGTCCAAGGAAGGGCCAGAAGTATACAGAATGGTGTAGTCTGAGTAGAGGTGGATCAGGGAATCGCCCGCAGCAAGAGCGACATTGATATATACAGAGAAAAGAGTCAGCCCAAGAATTGAACCCTGTGGTACCCCCATAGAGACTGCCAGTGGTCCGGACAACAGACCCTCCGATTTGACACACTGAACTCGGTCTGCAAAGTAGTTGGTGAACCAGGCGCGGCAGTCATTAGAGAAACCAAGGCTGTTGAGTCTGCCGATAAGAATACAGTGATTGACAGAGTCGAAAGCCTTGGCCATGTCGATGAAGACGGCTGCACAGTACTGTCTTTTATCGATAGCGGTTATGATATCGTTTAATACCTTGAGCGTGGCTGAGGTTCACCCGTGACCAGCTCGGAAACCGGATTGCACAGCGGAGAAGGTATGGTGGGATTCGAAATGGTCAGTGATCTGTTTATTTACTTGGCTTTCGAAGACTTTAGATAGGCAGGGCAGGATGGATATAGGTCTGTAACAGTTTGGGTCTAGAGTGTCTCCCCCTTTGAAGAGGGGGATGACCGTGGCAGCTTTCCAATCTTTAGGGATCTCGGACGATACGAAAGAGAGGTTGAACAGGCTGGTAATAGGGGTTGCAACAATGATTTTAGGTACATTTTAGAAATAGGGGGTCCATGTGTTCTAGCCCAGCTGATTTGTACGGGTCCACGTTTTGCAGCTCTTTCAGAATATCTGCTGTATGGGTTTGGGTGAAGGAGAAGCTGGGGGGGCTGTTGGCCGGGGTTGGAGAAGCCAGGACGAAAGCATGGCCAGCCGTTGAGAAATGCTTATTGAAATGTTCGATTATCATGGATTGGGAGGAGGTGCTCTTGTTCTCCATGGACTTTACAGTGTCCATGGAGTGTTTACAGTGTCCATGGAGTGTTTACAGTGTCCATGGAGTGTTTACAGTGTCCATGGAGTGTTTACAGTGTCCATGGAGTGTTTACAGTGTCCCAGAACTTTTTGGAGTTAGAGCTACAGGGTGCATATTTCTGCTTGAAAAAGCTGGCCTTTGCTTTCCTGACTGACTCTGTGTATTGGTTCCTGACTTCCCTGAACAGTTGCATATCGCGGGGACTATTTGATGCTATTGCAGTCTGCCACGGGATGTTTTTGTGCTGGTCAAGGGCAGTCAGGTCTGGAGTGAACCAAGGGCTATATCTGTTCTTATTTTGGCATTTTTTGAACGGGGAATGCTTATCTAAGATGGTGAGGAAATTACTTTTAAAGAATGACCAGGCATCCTCGACTGACGGGATGAGGTCAATATCCTTCCAGGATACTCGGGCCAGGTCGATTTGAAAGGCCTGCTCGCAGAAGTGTTTTAGGGAGCGTTTGACAGTTATGAAGGGTGACCGTTTGACCGAGTATCCATAGCGGATGCAGGCAATGAGGCAGTGATCGCTGAGATCCTGGTTGAAAACAGCAGAGGTGTATTTGGAGGGCAAGTTGGTCAGGATAATGTCTATGAGGGTGCCCATGTTTACGGATTTAGGGTTGTACCTGGTGGGTTCCTTGATGATTTGTGTGAGATTGAGGGCATCTACCTTAGATTGTAGGACTGCCGGGGTGTTAAGCATATCCCAGTTCAGGTCACCTAACAGAACAAACTCTGAAGCTAGATGGGGGGCGATCAATTCACAAATGGTGTCCAGGGCACAGCTGGGAGCGGAGGGGGGGGTCGATAGCAGGCGGCAACAGTGAGACTTATTTCTGGAGAGGTTCATTTTTTAAATTAGAAGTTCAAACAGTTTGGGCATAGACCTGGAAAGTATGACAGAACTTTGCAGGCTCTCTCTGCAGCAGATTGCAACTCCTCCCCCTTTGGCAGTTCTATCTTGACAGAAAATGTTGTAGTTGGGTATGGAAATCTCAGAATCTTTGGTGGCCTTCCTAAGCCAGGATTCAGACAAGGCAAGGACATCAGGGTTGGCGGAATGTGCTAAAGCAGTGAGTAAAACAAACTTAGGGAGGTTTCTGATGTTGACATGCATGAAACCAATGCTTTTTCATTTACATTTACATTTAAGTCATTTAGCAGACGCTCTTATCCAGAGCGACTTTTCGATCACAGAAGTCAACAAATGAGGGTACCTGGGGACACACAGGGCCTGGGTTTACCTCCACAAGAAAGAGACATAGAGAGAGAGATCTATTTCACTTGCTTTGGCAATGTATGTTTCCCATGCCAATAAAGCCTTACATTTAATTGAAATTGAGAGCGAGAAAGAGAGAGGAGAGACATACAGAGTGAGAGTGTGTATGTATATTTAGTCATAGTAAAACAGGTGATTTATCTACAGTCTGTACCTGTATGGTGGTTAGTGCATCAGGTGGGGGGTCCTGATTTGAGACAGGCAGTTGGCAGGGCAGCAGCATCTCTCTGTTTGCCACAGGTTTGAGGAGGAGGGAGAGAGAGGCAGAGGGCTGAAGGAGGTAGTGGCAACACACACCAGAACCAATAGAACTGGAACCAATAGGCTCTGAACGCACCAGTAGGAACCAGTCACGAGCCTGGAAAGAGAGAGGGAGCATTGAGGAGGAGGGAGAGAGAGAGAGCAGAACAGACCACCCCAGACCATGACCTCGACATCACAGCAGGACAGACAAATGAAGAACCCCAGGGGATCACAACATCTCTGAGCACCCTCCCTGTCAGCCACCCTCCTGACAACCCCCTGTCAGCCACCCTCCTGACAACCCCCCCTGTTAGCCACCCGTCAGCCACCCTGACAGCCCCCTGATAGCCCCCTGACAGCCCCCTGACAGCCCCCCGTCAGCCACCCTGACAACCCCCCTGATCAGCCCCCTGACAACCCCCTGTCAGCCACCCTGACAACCCCCCCTGATAGCCCTCCTGACAACCCCCTGTCAGCCACCCTGAGCCCTCCAACCCCCCGTCAGCCACCCTCCTGACAACCCCCTGTCAACCACCCTGACAACCCCCTTGTCAGCCACCCTGCCAACCCCTGCCAACCCCCATTGTCAGCCACCCTGACAACCCCTGTCAGCCACCCTGTCAGCCACCCTGATAGCCCTCCTGACAACTCCCCTGTCAGCCACCCTGATAGCCCTCCTGACAACCCCCCCTGATAGCCACCCTGACAACACCCCCTGATAGCTCTCCTGGCAACCCTCCCTGTCAGCCACCCTGATAGCCTCCTGACAACCCCCTGATAGAACTCCTGACAACCCCCTGTCAGCCACCCTCCTGACAACCCCCTGTCAGCCACCCTCCTGACAACCCCCTGTCAGCCCTCCTGACAACCCCCTGTCAGCCCCCTGATAGCCCTCCTGACAACCCCCCTGTCAGCCACCCCTGATAGCCCTGACGACCCCCTGACAATGTCCCCCCGTCAGCCACCCTGATAGCCCTCCTGACAAACCCCTGATAGCCCTCCTGACAAACCCCCTGTCAGCCACCCTGATAACCCTCCTGACAAACCCCCCTGATAGACCTCCTGACAAACCCCCCTGATAGCCACCCTGACCCTCCCCCCCTGATAGCCACCCTGACAACCCCCCCTGATAGCCACCTTGACAAACCCCCCTGTCAGCCACCCTGATAGCCCTCCTGACTGAAACCCCCCCCCTGAAACCCCCATCAGCCACCCTGATAGCCAACCCCCGTCAGCCCTCTGATAGCCTGACAACCCCCCCAGCCACCCTGATAGAACTCCTGACAACCCCTGATAGAACTCCTGACAACCCCCTGTCAGCCACCCTGATAGCCCTCCTGACAAACCCCCCTGATAGCCCTCCCGACAACCCCCGTCAGCCACCCTGATAGCCCTGACAAACCCCCCTGACAACCCTCCCTGTCAGCCACCCTGATAGCCTCCTGACAACCCCCTGATAGAACTCCTGACAACCCCCTGTCAGCCACCCTGATAGCCCTCCTGACAACCCCCCCCTGATAGCCCTCCTGACAAACCCCTTGATAGCCCTCCTGACAACCCCCTGTCAGCCACCCTGATAGTTACCCTGATAACCCCCCTGATAGCCACCCTGACAACCCCTGATAGCCCTGACAACCCCCTGATCAGCCAGCCCCCTGACAACAGCCCCTGATAGCTCAGCCCTGACAACCCCCTGTCAGCCACCCTGATAGCCCTCCTGACCCCTGTCAGCCCCCTGATAGCCACTCCAATAGCTACCCTGACAGCCACCCTGACACCCCCCTGTCAGCCACCCTGATAGCCCTCCTGACAAACAACCCCTGTCCCCCCTGATAGCCCTCCTGACAAACCCCCTGATAGCCAGCCTGATAGCCCTCCAGACAAACCCCCCTGATAGCCACACCGATAGCCACCCTGACAAACCCCCTGATAGCCCTCCTGACAAACCACCCTGATAGCCACACTGAAAGCCCTCCTGACAACCCCCCTGATAGCCCTCCTGACAAACCCCTGATAGCCAGCCTGATAGCCCTCCAGACAAACCCACCTGATAGCCACACCTGATAGCCACCCTGACAAACACCCCTGATAGCCCGATAGCCACCCTGACAAACCACCCTGATAGCCACACTGAAAGCCCTCCTGACAACCCCCCCTGATAGCCCTCCTGACAAACCACCCTGACAAAGCCAGCCACCGATAGCCACCCCTGACAAACCCCCTGATAGCCCCCTGACAAACCACCCTGATAGCCACACTGAAAGCCCTCCTGACAACCCCCCCTGATAGCCCTCCTGACAAACCCCCTGATAGCCCTCCTGACAAACCACCCTGATAGCCACACTCACTGAAAGCTCTCCTGACAAACCCCCCGACAACCCCCCCTGTCAGCCACCCTGACAACCCCCCGTCACCCACCCTAATACCCACCCTGATAGCCACCCTGATAGCCCTCCTGACAATTCAAATCTATTGTTGTAACACTGTACAAATGGTTAAAGTACACAAGGGAAAATAAATAAGCATAAATATGGGTTGTATTTACAATGGTGTTTGTTCTTCACTGGTTGACCTTTTCTTGTGGCAACAGGTCACAAATCTTGCTGTGATGGAACACTGTGGTATTTCACCAAATAGATATGAGAGTTTATCAAACTTTGTTTTCAAATTCTTTGTGGGTCTGTGTAATCTGAGGGAAATGTGTCTCTAATATGGTCATACATTTGGCAGGAGGTTAGGAAGTTCAGCTCAGTTTCCACCTCATTTTGTGGGCAGTGAGCACATAGCCTGTCTTCTCTTGAGAGCCATGTCTTTCTCAATAGCAAGGCTATGCTCACTGAGTCTGTACATAGTCAAAGCTTTCCTTAAGTTTGGGTCAGTCACAGTGGTCAGGTATTCTGCCACTGTGTACTCTCTGTTTAGGGCCAAATAACATTCTAGTTTGCTCAGTTTTTTTGTTAATTCTTTACAATGTGTCAAGTAATTATCTTTTTGTTTTCTCATGATTTGGTTGGGTCTAATTGTGCTGCTGTCCTGGGGCTCTGTGGGGTGTGTTTGTGTTTGTGAACAGAGCCCCAGGACCAGCTTTCTTAGGGGACTCTTCTCCAGGTTCATCTCTCTGTAGGTGATGGCTTTGTTATGGAAGGTTTGGGAATCGCTTCCTTTTAGGTGGTTGTAGAATTTAATGTCTCCATTCTGGATTTGGATAATTAGTGGGTATCGGCCTAATTCTGCTCTGCATGCATTATTTGGTGTTTTACGTTGTACACAAAGGATATTTTTCGCAGAATTCTGCATGCAGAGTCTCAATTTGGTGTTTGTCCCATTTTGTGAAGTCTTGGTTGGTGAGCGGACCCCAGACCTCACAACCATAAAGGGCAATGGGTTCTATGACTGATTATAGTATTTTTATCCAGATCCTAATTGGTATGTCGAATTTTATGTTCCTTTTGAAGGCATAGAAGGCCCTTCTTGCCTTGTCTCTCAAATCGTTCACAGCTTTGTGGAAGTTACCTGTGGTGCTGATGTTTAGACCGAGGTATGTATAGTTTTTTGTGTGCTCTAGGGCAACGGTGTCTAGATGGAATTTGTATTTGTGGTCCTGGTGACTGGACCTTTTTTGGAACGCCATTATTTTGGTCTTACTGGGATTTACTGTCTCTCTCTCTCTATATATATATCTCTCTCTGTCTGTCTCTCTGTCTCTCATCATCCCTCGTTAACATTCCCTCCCTCCCTCCCCCCTACTGACCCGGAGTGTGTGACAGAGAGCATGGAAGAGGTGATGGTTTCTCTCCATCTCATCCCAGTCCATTTGCCAACAGGTGGTAGGCCTGAGGATCAAATGAAACTTTATTCAAGTGCATTTCAATTTGCAAAACACTTCTTTCTTTTTTACTGTAAAACAATAAAATGAAAAGACGTCGATAATAAGCAAAAGAACATTAAACACAAATAAAACATTTAATTAAATGATTGAATAAAGGCTAAAAACTTGGTTTAAAAACCTCAGTGGTGTCTGTCCATCTCACCTGATGATGAGGGGCAGGCCGTACAACACACTCTCACACACGCCGTCTGCACGCAGTGTCCTGCAACACACATTAATACAGTAGACACACAGTATCCTGCAACACACACATTAATACAGTAGACACACAGTCTGGACGCAGTGTCCTGCAACACACACATTAATACAGTAGACACACAGTCTGCACGCAGTGTCCTGCAACACACATTAATACAGTAGACACACAGTCTGGACGCAGTGTCCTGCAACACACACATTAATACAGTAGACACACAGTCTGGACGCAGTGTCCTGCAACACACATTAATACAGTAGACACACAGTCTGGACGCAGTGTCCTGCAACACACACATTAATACAGTAGACACACAGTCTGCACGCAGTGTCCTGCAACACACATTAATACAGTAGACACACAGTCTGGACGCAGTGTCCTGCAACACACACATTAATACAGTAGACACACAGTCTGGACGCAGTGTCCTGCAACACACATTAATACAGTAGACACACAGTCTGGACGCAGTGTCCTGCAACACACACATTAATACAGTAGACACACAGTCACGCAGTGTCCTGCAACACACATTAATACAGTAGACACACAGTGTCCTGCAACACACACATTAATACAGTAGACACACAGTCTGGACGCAGTGTCCTGCAACACACACATTAATACAGTAGACACACAGTCTGGACGCAGTGTCCTGCAACACACAT
>NC_068455.1:75355517-75453017 GCF_023373465.1 Oncorhynchus keta | reverse complement strand
AACAGACAGAGACAAGAGGAAACAGACAGAGACAAGAGGAAACAGACAGAGACAAGAGGAAACAGACAGAGAGACAAGAGGAAACAGACAGAGAGACAAGAGGAAACAGAGACAAGAGGAAACAGACAGAGACTAAAGGAAACAGACAGAGAGACAAGAGGAAACAGACAGAGACTAGAGGAAACAGAGACAAGAGGAAACAGACAGAGACTAAAGGAAACAGACAGAGAGACAAGAGGAAACAGACAGAGAGACAAGAGAAAACAGACAGAGAGACAAGAGGAAACTACTACCTGGACTAGCTCTCTGTCCATGACTAGGTGTAGTAATCTCTCCCTGTAGTCCAGGTGGTAACAACAGGTGGAGTTGTTCCTTCTTCCCGCCCTGGTCATGAAGCCACGCCTTCAACACCATCTCCATGGCAATCACACTGTTCTCTACATGCTGCAGGTCGATCTCTGTACCTAACATCAGATTGGCTGGGGGAGGGAGGGTGACGGGGGGGAGAGAAAGGGGTGAATATGGAGATGGGGGAGAGAAAGAGAGAGAGGGGTGAATATGGAGACGGGGGAGAGAAAGAGAGAGAGGGGTGGAGATGGGGGTGAGAAAGAGAGAGAGGGGTGAATATGGAGATGGGGGAGAGAAAGAGAGAGAGGGATGGAGATGGGGGAGAGAAAGAGAGAGAGGGATGGAGATGGGGGAGAGAAAGAGAGAGAGGGGTGAATATGGAGATGGGGGAGAGAAAGAGAGAGGGGTGAATATGGAGATGGGGGAGAGAAAGAGAGAGAGGGGTGGAGATAGGGGGGAGAGAGGGATGGAGATGGGGGAGAGAAAGAGAGAGAGGGATGGAGATGGGGGGAGAGAAAGAGAGAGAGGGGTGAATATGGAGATGGGGGAGAGAAAGAGAGAGAGGGATGGAGATGGGGGGAGAGAAAGAGAGAGAGGGATGGAGATGGGGGAGAGAAAGAGAGAGAGGGATGGAGATGGGGGGAGAGAAAAAGAGAGAGGGATGGAGATGGGGGAGAGAAAAAGAGAGAGGGGTGAATATGGAGATGGGGGAGAGAAAGAGAGATGAATATGGAGACAGGGGAGAGAAAGAGAGAGGGATGGAGACAGGGGGAGAGAAAGAGAGAGAGGGGTGGAGATGGGGGGAGAGAAAGAGAGAGAGGGGTGGAGAGTGGGGGAAAGAGAGAGAGGGATGGAGACAGGGGAGAGAAAGAGAGAGGGGGGTGGATATGGAGATGGGGGAGAGAAAGAGAGAGGGGTGGAGATGGGGGGAGAGAAAGAGAGAGAGGTGAATATGAGGATGGGGGAGAGAAAGAGAGAGAGGGGTGGAGATGGGGGCGAGAGAAAGAGAGAGAGGGGTGAATATGGAGATGGGGGAGAGAAAGAGAGAGAGGGATGGAGATGGGGGGAGAGAAAGAGAGAGAGGGATGGAGACGGGGGAGAGAAAGAGAGAGAGGGGTGAATATGTAGATGGGGGGAGAGAAAGAGAGAGAGGGATGGAGACTGGGGGAGAGAAAGAGAGAGGGATGGAGACAGGGGGAGAGAAAGAGAGAGAGGGGTGAATATGGAGATGGGGGAGAGAAAGAGAGAGAGGGGTGGAGACAGGGGGAGAGAAAGAGAGAGAGGGATGGAGATGGGGGAGAGAAAGAGAGAGAGGGGTGAATATGGAGATGGGGGGAGAGAAAGAGAGAGAGGGGTGAATATGGAGATGGGGGGAGAGAAAGAGAGAGAGGGATGAATATGGAGATGGGGGGAGAGAAAGAGAGAGAGGGGAGAATATGGAGATGGGGGGAGAGAAAGAGAGAGAGGGGTGAATATGGAGATGGGGGAGAGAAAGAGAGAGATGAATATGGAGACAGGGGGAGCAAAAAGAGAGAGAGGGATGGAGACAGGGGGAGAGAAAGAGACAGAGGGATGGAGACGGAGGGAGAGAAAGAGAGAGAGGGATGGAGACGGGGGGAGAGAAAGAGAGAGAGGGATGGAGATGGGGGGAGAAAAGAGAGAGAGGATGGAGATGGGGGGAGAGAAAGAGAGAGAGGGATGGAGATGGGGGAGAGAAAGAGAGAGAGGGATGGAGATGGGGGGAGAGAAAGAGAGAGAGGGATGGAGATGGGGGAGAGAAGAGAGGATGGAGAGGGGAGAAGATGGAGGGATGGGGGGAGAGAAAGAGAGAGAGGGATGGAGATGGGGGAGAGAAAGAGAGAGAGGGATGGAGATGGGGGGAGAGAAAGAGAGAGAGGGATGGAGATGGGGGAGAGAAAGAGAGAGGGATGGAGATGGGGGAGAGAAAGAGAGAGAGGGATGGAGATGGGGGAGAGAAAGAGAGAGAGGGATGGAGATGGGGGAGAAAGAAAGAGGGATGGAGATGGGGGAGAAAGAGAGAGAGGGATGGAGATGGGGAGAGAAAGAGAGAGAGGGATGGAGATGGGGGAGAGAAAGAGAGAGAGGGGTGAATATGGAGATGGGGGAGAGAAAGAGAGAGAGGGAATATGGAGATGGGGGAGAGAAGAGAGAGAGGGGGATGGAGATGGGGGAGAGAAAGAGAGAGGGGTGAATATGGAGATGGGGGGAGGAAAGAGAAAGAGAGATGAATATGGAGACGGGGGGAGAAAAAGAGACAGAGGGATGGAGACGGGGGGAGAGAAAGAGAGAGAGGATGGAGACGGGGGAGAGAGAAAGAGAGAGAATATGGAGATGGGGAGAGAAAGAGAGAGAGGGATGGAGATGGGGAGAGAAAGAGAGAGAGGGATGGAGATGGGGAGAGAAAGAGAGAGAGGGATGGAGATGGGGAGAGAAAGAGAGAGGGATGGAGATGGGGGAGAGAAAGAGAGATGAGGGATGGAGATGGGGGAGAGAAAGACAGAGGGATGGAGATGGGGGAGAAAGAGAGAGAGGGATGGAGATGGGGGGAGAAAGAGAGAGAGGGGGATGGAGATGGGGGAGAGAAAGAGGAGAGGGATGGAGATGGGGAGAGAGAGGGATGGAGATGGGGGAGAGAAAGAGAGAGAGGGGTGAATATGGAGATGGGGGAGACAGGGGAAGAGAAGAGAGATGAATATGGAGACAGGGGAGAGAAAGAGAGAGAGGGATGAATATGGAGATGGGGGAGAGAGAGAGAGGGGTGAATATGGAGATGGGGGAGAGAAAAGAGAGAGAGGTGAATATGGAGATGGGGGAGAGAAAGAGAGAGAGAGGGATGGAGATGGGGTAGAGAAAGAGAGATGAATATGGAGACGGGGGAGAGAAAGAGAGAGGGATGGAGATGGGGGGGGAGAGAAAGAGAGAGAGGGATGGAGATGGGGGGAGAGAAAGAGAGAGAATATGGAGATGGGGGAGAGAAAGACAGAGGGGTGGAGATGGGGGAGAGAAAGACAGAGGGGTGGAGATGGGGAGAGAAAGAGAGAGGGATGGAGATGGGGAGAGAAAGAGAGAGGGATGGAGATGGGGGGGAGAGAAAAAGAGAGATGAATATGGAGATGGGGGAGAGAAAGACAGAGGGGTGGAGATGGGGGGGAGAGAAAGAGAGAGAGGGATGGAGATGGGGGAGAGAAAGAGAGAGAGGGATGGAGATGGGGAGAGAAAGAGAGAGAGGGATGGAGATGGGGAGAGAAAGAGAGAGAGGGATGGAGATGGGGAGAGAAAGAGAGAGGGATGGAGATGGGGGGAGAGAAAGAGAGAGAGGGATGGAGATGGGGGGAGAGAAAGAGAGAGAGGGATGGAGATGAGGGGTGAATATGGAGATGGGGGGGAGAGAGAGGGATGGAGAGGGGGATGAAAGAGAGAGAGGGATGGGGGAGAGAAAGAGAGAGAGGGATGGAGATGGGGGAGAGAAAGAGATGAATATGGAGACGGGGAGAGAGAAAGAGAGAGAGGGATGGAGACGGGGAGAGAAGAAAGAGAGAGAGGGATGGAGATGGGAGAGAGGGATGGAGACTGGGGGAGAGAAAGAGAGAGAGGGATGGAGATGGGGGAGAGAAAGAGAGAGAGGGATGGAGATGGGGGAGAGAAAGAGAGAGAGGGATGGAGATGGGGGAGAGAAAGAGAGAGAGGGATGGAGATGGGGGAGAGAAAGAGAGAGAGGGATGGAGATGGGGGAGAGAAAGAGAGAGAGGGATGGAGATGGGGGAGAGAAAGAGAGAGAGGGATGGAGATGGGGGGAGAGAAAGAGAGATCAATATGGAGACAGGGGAGAGAAAGAGAGGGGGATAGAGACAGGGGGAGAGAAAGAGAGAGAGGGGTGAATATGGAGATGGGGGAGAGAAAAAGAGAGAGAGGGATGGAGATGTGGGAGAGAAAGAGAGAGAGAGAGGGATGGAGATGGGGGAGAGAAAGAGAGATGAATATGGAGACGGGGGAGAGAAAGAGAGGGATGGAGACAGGGGGAGAGAAAGAGAGAGGGGTGGATATGGAGATGGGGGGAGAGAAAGAGAGAGGGGGAAATATGGAGATGGGGGAGAGAAAGAAAGAGAGGGGGGAGGGATGAATAGAACAATAGATAGAGAACAGTATCTCCTGCAGGTCGTTTTCAGGGCTCTGTTTAAAGCAGATTTAGCACTTGCATCGCCTAACAACTAGAGGGCAGTAAAGCCCAGCTTTTGCAGCCCAAACAGGGATTTTGAGAAAACCAGGGAATTTATTGAAAGTTCCAGGAATTTCGCAACCCTGAGCCGGATTACATGAGTTGAGTTAGCCAACAGATCTTGAGTTGAGTTAGCCAACAGAGCATGAGTTGAGTTAGCCAACAGAGCATGAGTTGAGTTAGCCAACAGATCTTGAGTTGAGTTAGCCAACAGAGCATGAGTTGAGTTAGCCAACAGAGCATGAGTTGAGTTAGCCAACAGAGCATGAGTTGAGTTAGCCAACAGAGCATGAGTTGAGTTAGCCAACAGAGCATGAGTTGAGTTAGCCAACAGAGCATGAGTTGAGTTAGCCAACAGATCATGAGTTGAGTTAGCCAACAGAGCATGAGTTGAGTTAGTCAACAGAGCATGAGTTGAGTTAGCCAACAGAGCATGAGTTGAGTTAGCCAACAGAGCATGAGTTGAGTTAGCCAACAGAGCATGAGTTGAGTTAGCCAACAGAGCATGAGTTGAGTTAGCCAACAGAGCATGAGTTGAGTTAGCCAACAGAGCATGAGTTGAGTTAGCCAACAGAGCATGAGTTGAGTTAGCCAACAGAGCATGAGTTGAGTTAGCCAACAGAGCACGAGTTGAGTTAGCCAACAGAGCACGAGTTGAGTTAGCCAACAGATCACGAGTTGAGTTAGCCAACAGAGCACGAGTTGAGTTAGCCAACAGAGCATGAGTTGAGTTAGCCAACAGAGCATGAGTTGAGTTAGCCAACAGAGCATGAGTTGAGTTAGCCAACAGAGCACGAGTTGAGTTAGCCAACAGATCACGAGTTGAGTTAGTCAACAGAGCATGAGTTGAGTTAGCCAACAGATCATGAGTTGAGTTAGCCAACAGATCATGAGTTGAGTTAGCCAACAGATCATGAGTTGAGTTAGCCAACAGATCATGAGTTGAGTTAGCCAACAGATCATGAGTTGAGTTAGCCAACAGAT
Organism: Oncorhynchus keta; assembly: GCF_023373465.1. Taxonomy (NCBI): domain Eukaryota; kingdom Metazoa; phylum Chordata; class Actinopteri; order Salmoniformes; family Salmonidae; genus Oncorhynchus; species Oncorhynchus keta. The sequence goes on along the minus strand of NC_068455.1, from coordinate 75,447,448 downwards.
CATGAGTTGAGTTAGTCAACAGAGCATGAGTTGAGTTAGCCAACAGAGGGTTCAGAGATCACCATGGAGATGATCATACAGGATATAGTGTACTATAGAGAATGGCCAACAGACGTACACTGAAGAGTCTCCAAAAGACTGACCTACATTACGGCCAAGAAACCACAACGGAACACGACACAACGCGGAGTGCCTGGATACAGCCCTTAGCCAGGGTATACTGGCCATATACCGCAAACCTCCCGAGGTGCCTTATTGCTATTATAAACTTGTTACCAATGTAAACAGAGCAGTAAAAATACATGTTTTGTCATACCCGTGGTATACGTTCTGATATACCACGGCTGTCAGCCAATCAGCATTCAGGGCTCGAACCACCCAGTTTATAATAGCCATTTAGTACTAGGCAGTGTCTTCCATCCTGTCAAACAGCACTCTATTCCCGACATAGTGCTGTGCTCCTCTAGCTGAAAGCAGTGCACTACATAGGACATAAGATGCAGTTTGAGACTGATATTCTGTAGAGAGCAATACCCAGGTACATACATACATGTCTGTAAGTTCTCCCGTCCAATTTCCCTTTTCTCTCGTTCAGTTCCCCATTCTGGTTTCTCTTCCCCCTTCTCTCTCTCCCTATCTCTGCCCCCTTCTCTCTCTCCCCTCCCTATCTCTCTCCCCCCTCCCCCCTTCTCTCTCTCCCCCCTTTCTCTCTCCTCCTCCCTATCTCTGCCCCCCTTCTCTCTCTCCTCCCTATCTCCCCCTTCTCTCTCTCCTCCCCCTTCTCTCTCTCCTCCTCCCTATCTCATCCCTCCTCTCTCTCCTCCTCCCTATCTCTGCCCCCCCTTCTCTCTCTCCTCCTCCCTATCTCTGCCCTCTCCCTATCTCTTCCCCTCCTCTCTCTGCCTCTCCCTATCTCTGCCCCCTTCTCTCTCTCTCCTCCTCCCTATCTCTGCCCCCCCTTCTCTCTCTCCTCCTCCCTATCTCTGCCTCTCCCTATCTCTGCCCCCCTTCTCTCTCTCTCCTCCTCCCTATCTCTGCCCCCTTCTCTCTCTCCTCCTCCCTATCCTGCCTCTCCCTATCTCTTCCCCTCCTCTCTCTGCCTCTCCCTATCTCTGCCCCCCCTTCTCTCTCTCCTCCTCCCTATCTCTGCCTCTCCCTATCTCTGCCCCCCCTTCTCTCTCTCTCCTCCTCCCTATCTCTGCCCCCCCTTCTCTCTCTCCTCCTCCCTATCTCTGCCTCTCCCTATCTCTTCCCCTCCTCTCTCTGCCTCTCTCTCTCTCTCCCCCTTCTCTCTCTCTCCTCCTCCCTATCTCTGCCCCCCTCTCTCTCTCCCCCTCCTTCTCTCTCTCCCCTCCCTATCTCTGCCCCCCCCTCTCTCTCTCCTCCTCCCTATCTCTGCCCCCCTTCTCTCTCTCTCCCCTCCCTATCTCTGCCCCCCCCTTCTCTCTCTCTCTCTTCCATGTATTCTCTACAGAGAGGCATTCAATATTTAGGTGTGTGTGTGTGTGTTAGGGACTTCGCCTGCTACGACACTGATTGACGAGCTACCATAATGTATCTGCACTCAGTGCTCCACACACACACACACACACACACACACACACACACACACACACACACACACACACACACACACACACACACACACACACACACACACACACACACACACCTACCTTACTCAGGGCAACAGGAAAGTATGGGCTAGAGATCATATGAGAAATCCCTATGCGTGTTTCTGGCCCAAAAGAAGTACACTGTCATTGACTAATGTGACTCTCCCGACCCGATCGACAAGTCTAATAGCCTTCTGAAACGTCTGTGTGTGTCTCTTCTAATGATAGTCTACAAGAGCCCTGTGAGAGCCCTAATGTATAGAATAGGGGATACTGGTGGAATCTTAAATAGTACCCTTTAGTAGTGCACTACTTTTAACCAGGGGCTCTATAGGGAATAGGGCGGCAAAAATAGGGAACAGGGTGCCAGATTTGGGACACGAGCAGGGTGCCAAAAATAGGGAACAGGGTGCCAGATTTGGGACATGAGCAAGGTGTCAAAAATAGGGAACAGGGTGCCAGATTTGGGAAACTAGCAGGGTGCCAAAAATAGGGAACAGGGTGCCAGATTTGGGACACGAGCAAGGTGCCAAAAATAGGGAACAGGGTGCCAGATTTGGGACACGAGCAGGGTGCCAAAAATTGGGAACAGGGTGCCAGATTTGGGACACGAACAAGGTGCCAAAAATAGGGAACAGGGTGCCATATTTGGGACACGAGCAGGGTGCCAAAAATTGGGAACAGGGTGCCAGATTTGGGACACGAGCAGGGTGCCAAAAATTGGGAACAGGGTGCCAGATTTGGGACACGAACAAGGTGCCAAAAATAGGGGAACAGGGTGCCAGATTTGGGACACGAGCAAGGTGCCAAAAATAGGGAACAGGGTGCCAGATTTGGGACACGAGAAGGGTGCCAAAAATAGGGAACAGGGTGCCAGATTTGGGACACGAGCAGGGTGCCAAAAATTGGGAACAGGGTGCCAGATTTGGGACACGAACAAGGTGCCAAAAATAGGGAACAGGGTGCCATATTTGGGACACGAGCAGGGTGCCAAAAATTGGGAACAGGGTGCCAGATTTGGGACACGAGCAAGGTGCCATTTGAGATGCAAGCCTATGTCGTTGACCCTCCCTACGGATTCACACACGTCGGATATCCCTTCGAAAGCGCTCCTCTTGTCAGGATCAACCGTGACAGAGGTGCTGACTGGAGGACACACACATACTATATTATATGTACCCACACGTCTGACGGGCTACGTCCCTAATGGCACCCGAGTCCTGCACTAGCAGGGTCTATAGGGCTGTGGTCAAAAAGAAGTGTCCTTTATAGAAGGGTAGGGCGCCAGCTGGGATACATCACAGGAATCTGATTCGTCTCTGTTTGCTCTTTAGGGGTTAAATGGGTTGTGCCCAGATTGCTGAATAGGCACTACCGCAAACAAATAGATGTCTGTGAAAAGGGCTGCATAAATGTATCGACAACTGATTGATTGATGATTGATAAGCAACATCTTTATTGAACCACAACGACGCAATAACAACAGGAGGTTCCCAATACTGCCTGTCATCACTTCTGTTATGTACTAGGCCTAATCAATACAGTTAAAGATCAATAGGCATGATCTACAATTAGTACACCTGTGTGTGGTGTGTGTGTGTGTGTGTGTGTGTGTGTGTGTGTGTGTGTGTGTGTGTGTGTGTGTGTGTGTGTGTGTGTGTGTGTGTGTGTGCACGTGCGTGCGTGTGGGTGATGGCAAGTGTAGAGGATGTAGAGAGGATGACAAGGATGTAGAGAATGTAGAGAGGATGTAGAGAGGATGAAAAGGATGTAGAGAGGATGTAGAGAGGATGTAGAGAGGATGAAGAGTGGATGTAGAGAATGAAGAGGATGTAGATAATGTAGAGAGGATGTAGAGGATGAAGAGAGGATGTAGAGGATGAAGAGAGGATGTAGAGAGGATGTAGAGAGGATGTAGAGAGGATGTAGAGAGGATGAAAATGATGTAGAGAATGTAGAGAGGATGTAGAGAGCATGTAGAGAGGATAAAGAGAGGATGTAGAGAATGAAGAGGATGTAGATAATGTAGAGAAGATAGAGAGGATATAGAGAGGATGTAGAGGATGTAGAGGATGTAGAGGATGTAGAGAGGATACAGAGAGGATGTAGAGAGGATGAAGAGAGGATGAAGAGAGGATGTAGAGAGGATGTAGAGAGGATGAAGAGAGGATGAAGAGAGGATGTAGAGCGGATGTAGAGGATGAAGAGAGGATGGAGAGGATGTAGAGGATGAAGAGAGGATGTAGAGGATGAAGAGAGGATGTAGAGAGGATAAAGAGAGGATGTAGAGAATGAAGAGGATGTAGATAATGTAGAGAGGATGAAGAGAGGATGTAGAGGATGTAGAGAGGATGTAGAGGATGTAGAGGATGAAGATGATGTAGATAATGTAGAGAGGATGTAGAGGATGTAGAGAGGATGAAGAGAGGATGTAGAGGATGTAGAGAGGATGAAGAGGATGTAGAGAGGATGAAGATGATGTAGAGAGGATGTAGAGGATGTAGAGGATACAGAGAGGATGTAGAGAATGAAGAGGATGTAGATCATGTAGAGAGGATGTAGAGGATGTAGAGAGGATGTAGAGGATGTAGAGAGGATGAAGAGAGGATGTAGAGATTGAAGAGGATGTAGATAATGTAGAAAGGATGTAGAGGATGAAGAGAGGATGGAGAGGATCTAGAGAGGATGAAAAGGATGTAGAGAGGATGTAGAGGATGAAGAGGATGTAGAGAGGATGTAGAGAGGATACAGAGAGGATGTAGAGAATGAAGAGGATGTAGATAATGTAGAGAAGATGTAGAGGATGAAGAGAGGATGTAGAGAGGATGTAGAGAGGATGAAGAGAGGATGTAGAGAGGATGTAGAGGATGTAGAGAGGATGTAGAGGATGTAGAGAGGATGAAGAGAGGATGTAGAGATTGAAGAGGATGTAGATAATGTAGAGAGGATGTAGAGGATGAAGAGAGGATGGAGAGGATGTAGAGGATGAAGAGAGGATGTAGAGGATGTAGAGGATGAAGAGAGGATGTAGAGAGGATAAAGAGAGGATGTAGCGAATGAAGAGGATGTAGATAATGTAAAGAGGATGTAGAGGATGAAGAGAGGATGTAGAGGATGAAGATGATGTAGATAATGTAGAGAGGATGTAGAGGATGTAGAGAGGATGAAGAGAGGATGTAGAGGATGTAGAGGATGTAGAGAGGATGAAGAGGATGTAGAGGATGTAGAGAATACAGAGAGGATGTAGAGAATGAAGAGGATGTAGATAATGTAGAGAAGATGTAGAGGATGTAGAGAGGATGTAGAGAGGATGAAGAGAGGATGTAGAGATTGAAGAGGATGTAGATAATGTAGAGAGGATGTAGAGGATGTAGAGGATGAAGAGAGGATGTAGAGAGGATGAAAATGATGTAGAGAATGTAGAGAGGATGAAGAGAGGATGTAGAGAGGATGTAGAGGATGTAGAGAGGATAAAGAGAGGATGTAGAGAATGAAGAGGATGTAGATAATGTAGAGAAGATGTAGAGGATGTAGAGAGGATGAAGAGAGGATGTAGAGAATGAAGAGGATGTAGATAATGTAGAGCGGATGTAGAGGATGAAGGGAGGATGTAGAGGATGTAGAGAGGATGAAGAGAGGATGTAGAGATTGAAGAGGATGTAGATAATGTAGAGAGGATGTAGAGGATGAAGAGAGGATGGAGAGGATGTAGAGGATGAAGAGAGGATGTAGAGGATGAAGAGAGGATGTAGAGAGGATAAAGAGAGGATGTAGAGAATGAAGAGGATGTAGATAATGTAGAGAGGATGAAGAGAGGATGTAGAGGATGTAGAGAGGATGTAGAGGATGTAGAGGATGAATATGATGTAGATAATGTAGAGAGGATGTAGAGGATGTAGAGAGGATGAAGAGAGGATGTAGAGGATGTAGAGAGGATGAAGAGGATGAAGATGATGTAGAGAGGATGTAGAGGATGTAGAGAGGATACAGAGAGGATGTAGAGAATGAAGAGGATGTAGATAATGTAGAGAGGATGTAGAGGATGTAGAGAGGATGTAGAGGATGTAGAGAGGATGAAGAGAGGATGTAGAGATTGAAGAGGATGTAGATAATGTAGAAAGGATGTAGAGGATGAAGAGAGGATGGAGAGGATCTAGAGAGGATGAAAAGGATGTAGAGAGGATGTAGAGGATGAAGAGGATGTAGAGAGGATGTAGAGAGGATACAGAGAGGATGTAGAGAATGAAGAGGATGTAGATAATGTAGAGAAGATGTAGAGGATGAAGAGAGGATGAAGAGAGGATGTAGAGAGGATGAAGAGAGGATGTAGAGAGGATGTAGAGGATGTAGAGAGGATGTAGAGGATGTAGAGAGGATGAAGAGAGGATGTAGAGATTGAAGAGGATGTAGATAATGTAGAGAGGATGTAGAGGATGAAGAGAGGATGGAGAGGATGTAGAGGATGAAGAGAGGATGTAGAGGATGTAGAGAGGATAAAGAGAGGATGTAGCGAATGAAGAGGATGTAGATAATGTAGAGAGGATGTAGAGGATGAAGAGAGGATGTAGAGGATGAAGATGATGTAGATAATGTAGAGAGGATGTAGAGAGGATGAAGAGAGGATGTAGAGGATGTAGAGAGGATGAAGAGGATGTAGAGGATGTAGAGGATGTAGAGAGGATGAAGAGAGGATGTAGAGAGGATGTAGAGAATACAGAGAGGATGTAGAGAATGAAGAGGATGTAGATAATGTAGAGAAGATGTAGAGGATGTAGAGAGGATGTAGAGAGGATGAAGAGAGGATGTAGAGATTGAAGAGGATGTAGATAATGTAGAGAGGATGTAGAGGATGTAGAGGATGAAGAGAGGATGTAGAGAGGATGAAAATGATGTAGAGAATGTAGAGAGGATGAAGAGAGGATGTAGAGAGGATGTAGAGGATGTAGAGAGGATAAAGAGAGGATGTAGAGAATGAAGAGGATGTAGATAATGTAGAGAAGATGTAGAGGATGTAGAGAGGATGAAGAGAGGATGTAGAGAATGAAGAGGAGGTAGATAATGTAGAGCGGATGTAGAGGATGAAGGGAGGATGTAGAGGATGTAGAGAGGATGTAGAGGATGTAGAGAGGATGAAGAGAGGATGTAGAGATTGAAGAGGATGTAGATAATGTAGAGAGGATGTAGAGGATGAAGAGAGGATGGAGAGGATGTAGAGGATGAAGAGAGGATGTAGAGGATGAAGAGAGGATGTAGAGAGGATAAAGAGAGGATGTAGACAATGAAGATGTAGATAATGTAGAGAGGATGAAGAGAGGATGTAGAGGATGTAGAGAGGATGTAGAGGATGTAGAGGATGAAGATGATGTAGATAATGTAGAGAGGATGTAGAGGATGTAGAGAGGATGAAGAGAGGATGTAGAGGATGTAGAGAGGATGAAGAGGATGTAGAGAGGATGAAGATGATGTAGAGAATGTAGAGAGGATGAAGAGAGGATGTAGAGAGGATGTAGAGGGTGTAGAGAGGATAAAGAGAGGATGTAGAGAGGATACAGAGAGGATGTAGAGAATGAAGAGGATGTAGATAATGTAGAGAAGATGTAGAGGATGTAGAGAGGATGTAGAGATTGAAGAGGATGTAGATAATGTAGAGAGGATGTAGAGGATGTAGAGGATGAAGAGAGGATGTAGAGAGGATGAAAATGATGTAGAGAATGTAGAGAGGATGAAGAGAGGATGTAGAGGATGTAGAGAGGATAAAGAGAGGATGTAGAGAATGAAGAGGATGTAGATAATGTAGAGTAGATGTAGAGGATGTAGAGAGGATGAAGAGAGGATGTAGAGAATGAAGAGGATGTAGATAATGTAGAGCGGATGTAGAGGATGAAGGGAGGATGTAGAGAGGATGTAGAGGCTGTAGAGAGGATGTAGAGGATGTAGAGGATGAAGAGATGATGTAGAGGATGAAGAGATGATGTAGAGGATGTAAAGAGGATGAAGAGGATGTAGAGGATGAAGAGAGGATGTAGAGGATGTAGAGTGGATGAAGAGGATGTAGAGAGGATGTAGAGGATGAAGAGGGTGAAGAGAGGATGAAGAGGATGTAGAGGATGTAGAGAGGATGTAGAGAGGATGAAGAGGATGTAGAGAGGATGTAGAGGATGAAGAGAGGATGTAGAGAGGATGTAGAGAGGATGTAGAGGATGAAGAGAGGATGTAGAGGATGAAGAGGATGTAGAGAGGATGTAGAGAGGATGTGGAGGATGTAGAGAGGATAAAGAGGATGAAGAGAGGATGTAGAGAGGATGTAGAGGATGTAGAGAGGATGTAGAGGATGAAGAGAGGATGTAGAGGATGAAGAGGATGTAGAGAGGATGTAGAGGATGAAGAGAGGATGTAGAGGATGAAGAGGATGAAGAGAGGATGTCGAGAGGATGTCGAGAGGATGAAGAGGATGTAGAGGATGAAGAGAGGATGTAGAGAGGATGTAGAGGATGTAGAGAGGATGAAGAGAGGATGTAGAGGATGTAGAGAGGATGAAGATGATGTAGATAATGTAGAGAGGATGTAGAGGATGTAGAGAGGATGAAGAGAGGATGTAGAGGATGTAGAGAGGATGAAGAGGATGTAGAGGATGTAGAGGATGTAGAGAGGATGAAGAGAGGATGTAGAGAGGATGTAGAGAATACAGAGAGGATGTAGAGAATGAAGAGGATGTAGATAATGTAGAGAAGATGTAGAGGATGTAGAGAGGATGTAGAGAGGATGAAGAGAGGATGTAGAGATTGAAGAGGATGTAGATAATGTAGAGAGGATGTAGAGGATGTAGAGGATGAAGAGAGGATGTAGAGAGGATGAAAATGATGTAGAGAATGTAGAGAGGATGAAGAGAGGATGTAGAGAGGATGTAGAGAGGATAAAGAGAGGATGTAGAGAATGAAGAGGATGTAGATAATGTAGAGAAGATGTAGAGGATGTAGAGAGGATGAAGAGAGGATGTAGAGAATGAAGAGGATGTAGATAATGTAGAGCGGATGTAGAGGATGAAGGGAGGATGTAGAGGATGTAGAGAGGATGTAGAGGATGTAGAGAGGATGAAGAGAGGATGTAGAGATTGAAGAGGATGTAGATAATGTAGAGAGGATGTAGAGGATGAAGAGAGGATGGAGAGGATGTAGAGGATGAAGAGAGGATGTAGAGGATGAAGAGAGGATGTAGAGAGGATAAAGAGAGGATGTAGACAATGAAGAGGATGTAGATAATGTAGAGAGGATGAAGAGAGGATGTAGAGGATGTAGAGGATGAAGATGATGTAGATAATGTAGAGAGGATGTAGAGGATGTAGAGAGGATGAAGAGAGGATGTAGAGGATGTAGAGAGGATGAAGAGGATGTAGAGAGGATGAAGATGATGTAGAGAGGATGTAGAGGATGTAGAGAGGATACAGAGAGGATGTAGAGAATGAAGAGGATGTAGATAATGTAGAGAGGATGTAGAGGATGTAGAGAGGATGTAGAGGATGTAGAGAGGATGAAGAGAGGATGTAGAGATTGAAGAGGATGTAGATAATGTAGAAAGGATGTAGAGGATGAAGAGGATGAAGAGAGGATGTAGAGAGGATGAAAATGATGTAGAGAATGTAGAGAGGATGAAGAGAGGATGTAGAGAGGATGTATAGGATGTAGAGAGGATAAAGAGAGGATGTAGAGAGGATACAGAGAGGATGTAGAGAATGAAGAGGATGTAGATAATGTAGAGAAGATGTAGAGGATGTAGAGAGGATGAAGAGAGGATGTAGAGATTGAAGAGGATGTAGATAATGTAGAGAGGATGTAGAGGATGTAGAGGATGAAGAGAGGATGTAGAGAGGATGAAAATGATGTAGAGAATGTAGAGAGGATGAAGAGAGGATGTAGAGGATGTAGAGAGGATAAAAGAGGATGTAGAGAATGAAGAGGATGTAGATAATGTAGAGTAGATGTAGAGGATGTAGAGAGGATGAAGAGAGGATGTAGAGAATGAAGAGGATGTAGATAATGTAGAGCGGATGTAGAGGATGAAGGGAGGATGTAGAGAGGATGTAGAGGATGTAGAGAGGATGTAGAGGATGTAGAGGATGAAGAGATGATGTAGAGGATGAAGAGATGATGTAGAGGATGTAAAGAGGATGAAGAGGATGTAGAGGATGAAGAGAGGATGTAGAGGATGTAGAGTGGATGAAGAGGATGTAGAGAGGATGTAGAGGATGAAGAGGATGAAGAGAGGATGAAGAGGATGTAGAGGATGTAGAGAGGATGTAGAGAGGATGAAGAGGATGTAGAGAGGATGTAGAGGATGAAGAGAGGATGTAGAGAGGATGTAGAGAGGATGTAGAGGATGAAGAGGATGAAGAGAGGATGAAGAGGATGTAGAGGATGTAGAGAGGATGTAGAGAGGATGAAGAGGATGTAGAGAGGATGTAGAGGATGAAGAGAGGATGTAGAGAGGATGTAGAGGATGAAGAGGATGTAGAGAGGATGTAGAGGATGAAGAGGATGAAGAGAGGATGAAGAGGATGTAGAGGATGTAGAGAGGATGTAGAGAGGATGAAGAGGATGTAGAGAGGATGTAGAGGATGAAGAGAGGATGTAGAGAGGATGTAGAGAGGATGTAGAGGATGAAGAGAGGATGTAGAGGATGTAGAGAGGATGTAGAGAGGATGTAGAGAGGATGTGGAGGATGTAGAGAGGATAAAGAGGATGAAGAGAGGATGTAGAGAGGATGTAGAGGATGTAGAGAGGATGTAGAGAGGATGTAGAGGATGAAGAGAGGATGTAGAGGATGAAGAGGATGTAGAGAGGATGTAGAGGATGAAGAGAGGATGTAGAGGATGAAGAGGATGAAGAGAGGATGTCGAGAGGATGTAGAGGATGAAGAGAGGATGTAGAGAGGATGTAGAGAGGATGTAGAGGATGTAGAGAGGATGAAGAGAGGATGTAGAGGATGTAGAGAGGATGAAGAGGCTGTAGAGAGGATGTAGAGAGGATGTAGAGGATGTAGAGAAGATGAAAAGGATGTAGAGAGGATGAAGAGAGGATGTAGAGAGGATGTAGAGGATGTAGAGAGGATACAGAGAGGATGTAGAGAATGAAGAGGATGTAGATAATGTAGAGAAGATGTAGAGGATGTAGAGAGGATGTAGAGGATGTAGAGAGGATGTAGAGAGGATGAAGAGAGGATGTAGAGATTGAAGAGGATGTAGATAATGTAGAAAGGATGTAGAGGATGAAGAGAGGATGGAGAGGATGTAGAGAGGATGTAGAGAGGATGTAGAGAGGATGTAGAGAGGATGTGGAGGATGTAGAGAGGATAAAGAGGATGAAGAGAGGATGTAGAGAGGATGTAGAGGATGTAGAGGATGTAGAGAGGATGTAGAGAGGATGTAGAGGATGAAGAGAGGATGTAGAGGATGAAGAGGATGTAGATAATGTAGAGAGGATGTAGAGAATGTAGAGGATGAAGAGAGGATGTAGAGAGGATGAAAATGATGTAGAGAATGTAGAGAGGATGAAGAGAGGATGTAGAGAGGATGTAGAGAGGATAAAGAGAGGATGTAGAGAATGAAGAGGATGTAGATAATGTAGAGAAGATGTAGAGGATGTAGAGAGGATGAAGAGAGGATGTAGAGAATGAAGAGGATGTAGATAATGTAGAGCGGATGTAGAGGATGAAGGGAGGATGTAGAGGATGTAGAGAGGATGTAGAGGATGTAGAGAGGATGAAGAGAGGATGTAGAGATTGAAGAGGATGTAGATAATGTAGAGAGGATGTAGAGGATGAAGAGAGGATGGAGAGGATGTAGAGGATGAAGAGAGGATGTAGAGGATGAAGAGAGGATGTAGAGAGGATAAAGAGAGGATGTAGATAATGTAGAGAGGATGAAGAGAGGATGTAGAGGATGTAGAGGATGAAGATGATGTAGATAATGTAGAGAGGATGTAGAGGATGTAGAGAGGATGAAGAGAGGATGTAGAGGATGTAGAGAGGATGAAGAGGATGTAGAGAGGATGAAGATGATGTAGAGAGGATGTAGAGGATGTAGAGAGGATACAGAGAGGATGTAGAGAATGAAGAGGATGTAGATAATGTAGAGAGGATGTAGAGGATGTAGAGAGGATGTAGAGGATGTAGAGAGGATGAAGAGAGGATGTAGAGATTGAAGAGGATGTAGATAATGTAGAAAGGATGTAGAGGATGAAGAGGATGAAGAGAGGATGTAGAGAGGATGAAAATGATGTAGAGAATGTAGAGAGGATGAAGAGAGGATGTAGAGAGGATGTATAGGATGTAGAGAGGATAAAGAGAGGATGTAGAGAGGATACAGAGAGGATGTAGAGAATGAAGAGGATGTAGATAATGTAGAGAAGATGTAGAGGATGTAGAGAGGATGAAGAGAGGATGTAGAGATTGAAGAGGATGTAGATAATGTAGAGAGGATGTAGAGGATGTAGAGGATGAAGAGAGGATGTAGAGAGGATGAAAATGATGTAGAGAATGTAGAGAGGATGAAGAGAGGATGTAGAGGATGTAGAGAGGATAAAGAGAGGATGTAGAGAATGAAGAGGATGTAGATAATGTAGAGTAGATGTAGAGGATGTAGAGAGGATGAAGAGAGGATGTAGAGAATGAAGAGGATGTAGATAATGTAGAGCGGATGTAGAGGATGAAGGGAGGATGTAGAGAGGATGTAGAGGATGTAGAGAGGATGTAGAGGATGTAGAGGATGAAGAGATGATGTAGAGGATGAAGAGATGATGTAGAGGATGTAAAGAGGATGAAGAGGATGTAGAGGATGAAGAGAGGATGTAGAGGATGTAGAGTGGATGAAGAGGATGTAGAGAGGATGTAGAGGATGAAGAGGATGAAGAGAGGATGAAGAGGATGTAGAGGATGTAGAGAGGATGTAGAGAGGATGAAGAGGATGTAGAGAGGATGTAGAGGATGAAGAGAGGATGTAGAGAGGATGTAGAGAGGATGTAGAGGATGAAGAGAGGATGAAGAGGATGTAGAGGATGTAGAGAGGATGTAGAGAGGATGAAGAGGATGTAGAGAGGATGTAGAGGATGAAGAGAGGATGTAGAGAGGATGTAGAGAGGATGTAGAGGATGAAGAGGATGTAGAGAGGATGTAGAGGATGAAGAGGATGAAGAGAGGATGAAGAGGATGTAGAGGATGTAGAGAGGATGTAGAGAGGATGAAGAGGATGTAGAGAGGATGTAGAGGATGAAGAGAGGATGTAGAGAGGATGTAGAGAGGATGTAGAGGATGAAGAGAGGATGAAAGAGAGGATGTAGAGAGGATGTAGAAGGATGTAGAGAGGATGTAGAGAGGATGATGGAGGATGTAGAGAGGATAAAGAGGATGAAGAGGAGGAGGATGTAGAGGATGTAGAGAGGATGTAGAGAGGATGTAGAGGATGAAGAGAGGATGTAGAGGATGAAGAGGATGTAGAGAGGATGTAGAGGATGAAGAGAGGATGTAGAGGATGAAGAGGATGAAGAGAGGATGTCGAGAGGATGTAGAGGATGAAGAGAGGATGTAGAGAGGATGTAGAGAGGATGTAGAGGATGTAGAGGATGAAGAGAGGATGTAGAGGATGTAGAGAGGATGAAGAGGCTGTAGAGAGGATGTAGAGAGGATGTAGAGGATGTAGAGAAGATGAAAAGGATGTAGAGAGGATGAAGAGAGGATGTAGAGAGGATGTAGAGGATGTAGAGAGGATACAGAGAGGATGTAGAGAATGAAGAGGATGTAGATAATGTAGAGAAGATGTAGAGGATGTAGAGAGGATGTAGAGGATGTAGAGAGGATGTAGAGAGGATGAAGAGAGGATGTAGAGATTGAAGAGGATGTAGATAATGTAGAAAGGATGTAGAGGATGAAGAGAGGATGGAGAGGATCTAGAGAGGATGAAAAGGATGTAGAGAGGATGTAGAGGATGAAGAGGATGTAGAGAGGATGTAGAGAGGATACAGAGAGGATGTAGAGAATGAAGAGGATGTAGATAATGTAGAGAAGATGTAGAGGATGTAGAGAGGATGTAGAGGATGAAGAGATGATGTAGAGGATGAAGAGATGATGTAGAGGATGTAAAGAGGATGAAGAGGATGTAGAGGATGAAGAGAGGATGTAGAGGATGTAGAGTGGATGAAGAGGATGTAGAGAGGATGTAGAGGATGTAGAGGATGAAGAGGATGTAGAGGATGAAGAGAGGATGAAGAGGATGTAGAGAGTATGTAGAGAGGATGTAGAGAGGATGAAGAGGATGTAGAGAGCATGTAGAGGATGTAGAGAGGATGTAGAGGATGTAGAGAGGATGTAGAGAGGATGTAGAGAGGATGTAGAGGATGAAGAGGATGTAGAGGATGTAGAGAGGATGTAGAGAGGATGTAGAGAGGATGTGGAGGATGTAGAGAGGATAAAGAGGATGAAGAGAGGATGTAGAGAGGATGTAGAGAGGATGTAGAGGATGAAGAGGATGTAGAGAGGATGTAGAGAGGATGTAGAGGATGAAGAGAGGATGTAGAGGATGAAGAGGATGAAGAGAGGATGTCGAGAGGATGTCGAGAGGATGAAGAGGATGTAGAGAGGATGAAGAGAGGATGTAGAGAGGATGTAGAGAGGATGTAGAGGATGTAGAGAGGATATAGAGGATGAAGAGAGGATGTAGAGAGGATATAGAGGATGTAGAGAGGATGTAGAGGATGAAGAGAGGATGTAGAGAGGATGTAGAGGATGTAGAGAGGATGTAGAGAGGATGTGTAGAGGATGGAGAATGTAGAGAGGATATAGAGGATGTAGAGAGGATGAAGAGAGGATGAAGAGAAGAGTGAAGACAACAAAACTATGAAATAACATATATGGAATCATGCAGTAACCAAAAAAGTATTATTATTTTATTCTATGTAGAAAATAGTAAAAATCAAGAATAACCCTTAAATGAGTAGGTGTGTCCAAACTTTTGACTGGTACTGTACATATATGTTGTATTTACAATGTTGTTTGTTCTTCACTGGTTACCCTTTTCTTGTGGCAACAGGTCACAAATCTTGCTGCTGTCAAAAATGTATTTGTTTTCAAAATCGTTGTGGGTCTGTGTAATCTGAGGGAAATATGTGTCTCTAATATGGTCATATATTGGGCAGGAGGTTAGGAAGTGCAGCTCAGTTTCCACCTCATTTTGTTGGCAGTGGGCACATAGCCTGTCTTCTCTTGAGAGCCAGGTCTGCCTTCGGCGGCCTTTCTAAATAGCATCTCTCTCTCTCCCCCCCTCTCTCCCTCCCTCCATCAGTCCTTTCCTCTCTATTTTGCGTTAGAGAACTTTAAGTGCTCGTCCACCACAACATCCTCCCATCTCCGTCTGGATAGGAGGAAGAACAACTCTCAGCCTGCTTTTATGACATGCAAAAGCTTCCTCTACCAAACAGAATGTGTGTGTTTTGTGTGTGTGTGTGTGTGTGAGTGTGTGTGTGTGTGTGTGTGTAGACTCAACTGTCTAACAGCATGCACGCGAAAATAACACATACTAAAAACTGTAGACTTTTCAACCTTTTGAAAATACGATTGAGTGATCGATGAACAGCTCACAACCCTGTCCGGTTGAAGTTGCTCAACAAGAATAAGAGGTGTGTGTGTGTGTGTGTGTGTGTGTGTGTGTGTGTGTGTGTGTGTGTGTGTGTGTGTGTGTGTGTGTGTGTGTGTGTGTGTGTGTGTGTGTGTGTGTGAGTGAGTGTGAGAGCGTGTGTCCATGCATGTCATAAAAGCAGGGAGGAGGGTAATCTTCTCTGAAAAGATGAATAGATCATTGATCGTTTCTAAGAAGAAACCTTTGAGTCCTCTTACTGAGAGATTCACCACACGAGGCAGCGACAGGAAAGTGAACCTCACAGTCATCAGAGTGAATTGTGCCTTGGGGCTAATAGCACAAAGGAGCCATGAAGAGAGAGACTGGATAATAACACTGAACTGGAAAATGGCTGCCGTTTAACAAGGGGTCAACATGAAGGGTTATTTAGTTCATTCTGTTGGAGAGACAGAGAGAGAGAGAGAAAGGAGGGGTGGAGCAAAGAGAGTAGTGTTGTCACGATACCAACGTTTTACCAAGGATACAATACCACTATCATACAATATCACGATACCAACGTTTTACCAAGGATACAATACCACTATCATACAATATCACTATCATACAATATCACGATACCAACGTTTTACCAAGGATACAATACCGGTATCATACAATATCACGATACCAACGTTCTACCAACGATACAATACCACTATCATACAATATCACGATACCAACGTTTTACCAAGGATACAATACCACTATCATACAATATCACGATACCAACGTTTTACCAAGGATACAATACCGGTATCATACAATATCACGATACCAACGATACAATACCGGTATCATACAATATCACGATACCAACGTTTTACCAACGATACTATACCGGTATCATACAATATCACGATACCAACGTTTTACCAACGATACAATACCACTATCATACAATATCACGATACCAACGATACAATACCGGTATCATACAATATCACGATACCAACGTTTTACCAACGATACAATACCACTATCATACAATATCACGATACCAACGATACAATACCGGTATCATGAAATATCACGATACCAACGTTTTACCAACGATACAATACCGGTATCATACAATATCACAATACCAACGATACAATACCGGTATCATACAATATCACGATACCAACGTTTTACCAACGATACAATACCGGTATCATACAATATCACGATACCAGCGTTTTACCTAGGATACAATACCACTATCATACAATATCACAATACCAACGATACAATACCGGTATCATGAAATATCACGATACCAACGTTTTACCAACGATACAATACCACTATCATACAATATCACGATACAAACGATACAATACCGGTATCATACAATATCACGATACGAACGATACAATACCGGTATCATACAATATCACGATACCAACGTTTTACCAAGGAAACAATACCACTATCATACAATATAACGATACCAACGATACAATACCGGTATCATACAATATCACAATACCAACGTTTTACCAACGATACAATACCACTATCATACAATATCACGATACCAACGATACAATACCGGTATCATACAATATCACGATACCAACGTTTTACCAACGATACAATACCACTATCATACAATATCACGATACCAACGTTTTACCAACGATACAATACCACTATAGAATGTGGTGAGTGAGGGCTGGTAGGAGATGCTGAGAGAATGTGGTGAGTGAGGGCTGGTCGAGGATGCTGAGAGAATGTGGTGAGTGAGGGCTGGTAGGGGATGCTGAGAGAATGTGGTGAGTGAGGGCTGGTAGGAGATGCTGAGAGAATGTGGTGAGTGAGGGCTGGTAGGAGATGCTGAGAGAATGTGGTGAGTGAGGGCTGGTAGGAGATGCTGAGAGAAGCAGGTGAGTGAGGGCTGGTAGGAGATGCTGAGAGAAGCAGGTGAGTGAGGGCTGGTAGGGGATGCGGCTGGCTGATTACAGCTGCCACACATGATATGAATGTGAAGTGGATATCATTGGACCGGCTCACACAACAATTCAAATTCACACTTCTACTCAATACAACACATTGAATTTAACTTCACATTGTTCAGTGTACAGTATAATAGAATACAGTATAATAGAATAGAATACTAAATAAAATGGCTTATATCGCTAATATTTGAAAAGGTCTACTTTGACTGGAGGAATTGGAGGAAGCAATAAACACTGCATAATGATCTGTATGAAGCAGGTGAGTGAAGGCTGGTAGGAGATGCTGAGAGAAGCAGGTGAGTGAGGGCTGGTAGGAGATGCTGAGAGAAGCAGGTGAGTGAGGGCTGGTAGGAGATGCTGAGAGAAGCAGGTGAGTGAGGGCTGGTAGGAGATGCTGAGAGAAGCAGGTGAGTGAGGGCTGGTAGGAGATGCTGAGAGAAGCAGGTGAGTGAGGGCTGGTAGGAGATGCTGAGAGAAGCAGGTGGGTGAAGGCTGGTAGGAGATGCTGAGAGAAGCAGGTGAGTGAGGGCTGGTAGGAGATGCTGAGAGAAGCAGGTGAGTGAAGGCTGGTAGGAGGTGCTGAGAGAAGCAGGTGAGGACTGGTAGGAGATGCTGAGAGAAGCAGGTGAGTGAAGGCTGGTAGGAAATGTTGAGAGAAGCAGGTGAGTGAGGGCTGGTAGGAGATGCTGAGAGAAGCATGTGAGTGAGGGCTGGTAGGAGATGCTGAGAGAGGCAGGTGAGTGAGGGCTGGTAGGAGATGCTGAGGGAAGCAGGTGAGTGAGGGCTGGTAGGGGATGCTGAGGGAAGCAGGTGAGTGAGGGCTGGTAGGGGATGCTGAGAGAATGTGGTGAGGGCTGGTGGGGGATGCTGAGAGAATGTGGTGAGTGAGGGCTGGTAGGGGATGCTGAGAGAATGTGGTGAGTGAGGGCTGGTAGGGGATGCTGAGAGAATGTGGTGAGTGAGGGCTGGTAGGAGATGCTGAGAGAATGTGGTGAGTGAGGGCTGGTAGGGGATGCTGAGAGAATGTGGTGAGTGAGGGCTGGTAGGGGATGCTGAGAGAATGTGGTGAGTGAGGGCTGGTAGTAGATGCTGAGAGAATGTGGTGAGTGAGGGCTGGTAGTAGATGCTGAGAGAATGTGGTGAGTGAGGGCTGGTAGAGGATGCTGAGAGAATGTGGTGAGTGAGGGCTGGTAGGGGATGCTGAGAGAATGTGGTGAGTGAGGGCTGGTAGGAGATGCTGAGAGAATGTGGTGAGTGAGGGCTGGTAGGAGATGCTGAGAGAAGCAGGTGAGTGAGGGCTGGTAGGAGATGCTGAGGGAAGCAGGTGAGTGAGGGCTGGTAGGGGATGCTGAGAGAATGTGGTGAGTGAGGGCTGGTAGGGGATGCTGAGAGAATGTGGTGAGTGAGGGCTGGTAGTAGATGCTGAGAGAATGTGGTGAGTGAGGGCTGGTAGTAGATGCTGAGAGAATGTGGTGAGTGAGGGCTGGTAGAGGATGCTGAGAGAATGTGGTGAGTGAGGGCTGGTAGGAGATGCTGAGAGAATGTGGTGAGTGAGGGCTGGTAGGAGATGCTGAGAGAATGTGGTGAGTGAGGGCTGGTAGGAGATGCTGAGAGAAGCAGGTGAGTGAGGGCTGGTAGGAGATGCTGAGGGAAGCAGGTGAGTGAGGGCTGGTAGGAGATGCTGAGAGAAGCAGGTGAGTGACGGCTGGTAGGGGATGCGGCTGGCTGATTACAGCTGCCACACATGATATGAATGTGAAGTGGATATCATTGGACCGGCTCACACAACAGACTAGTGGCTGTTGCTTAAATTCAACTGAATGTATTATTTTAAAAATTGACTTTATAAACATTTGATAAAAGGCGCCAGCAACTTCTTGAGATCGGTAGAGCTGAAAAAGTTGGTAGTATCATATGAAATGGTGCTACAGTACTCCATAGTATTATGATGTTTTGATACCATGATATTACCGTGGTACTGGTATACCGTGCAACACTGAGAGAGAGAGAGAGAGAGAGAGAGAGAGAGAGAGAGAGAGAGAGAGAGAGAGAGAGAGAGAGAGAGAGAGAGAGAGAGAGAGAGAGAGAGAGAGAGAGATGGAGAGAGAGTCAGGTAGAGAGAGACAGAGAGAAGAGACAAGGATGGAGAGAGTCAGGAAGAGAGAGAGAAAAGGAGAGAGAGAGTCCTGTGGTGTTGATGGTATCCTCAATGAAATTATAAAAATATACAGACCATAAATTACAATTGACTATACTTAAACTATTTAACATGATCCTCAGCTCTGGCATCTTCCCCAATATTTGGAACCAAGGAACTGATCACCCCAATCCACAAAAGTGGAGACAAATTTGACCCCAATAAGTACCGTAGGATATGTATCAACAGCAACCTTGGGGAAATCATTAACAGCAGACACTTCCTCCATTTCCTCAGTAAAAATTATTTAGTGAGCAAATGTCAAAATGGCTTTCTTCCAAATTATCGTATGACAGACCACGTATTCACCCTGCACACCCTAACAAACAAACCAAAACAAAGGCAACGTCTTCTCATGCTTTGTTGATTTCAAACAAAGCATTCGACTCAATTTGGCATGAGGGTCTGCTATACAAACTGATGGAAAGTGGTGTTGGGGGTAAAACATACGATATTATAAAATCCATGTACACAAAGAACAAGTGTGCGGTTAAAATTGGCTTAAGGCCCAACCTCTTCAATGGATGGAACCATAGAGAAAAAGAGAGGGAGAAAATGAGAGAGACAGGATAGAGCTCAGTTGGTAGAGCATGGCGCTTGTAACGCCAGGGTAGTGGGTTCGATTCCCGGGACCACCCATACGTAGAATGTATGCACACATGACTGTAAGTCGCTTTGGATAAAAGCGTCTGCTAAATGGCATATATTATTATTATAAAGAGAGAGACAGGAGAGAGGGAGAGAGAGGGAGAGAAAGAGAGTGACAGAAGAGAGAAAGAGAGGGAGAGAGAGAGAGGTGCGGTAGGAACAAATGAACAAGTGCTTTGTCTGTCAGTACTGTGCAATGTTAATATAGTTTCCATATCACACTGTGTGGAGTGATAGTCACCTGACGTGTGTGTGTGTGTGTCTGTCTGGTTCCACATCTGTTGCCGTACGTCATACACTGTGAGAGGTGTGTGTGTGTGTGTGTGTGTGTGTGTGTGTGTGTGTGTGTGTGTGTGTGTGTGTGGTGTGTGTGTGTGTTTGGGTATTATTCTACACACACTGAGCCTGGTGGAAAATTATCAAAAAAGAAGGAGAGGTCGAGAGAGAGATGTCTGGTTCCACACCTCTCCCTCCTCTCTCTCTCTCTCATATCTGTTTCCCATGACATTAGAGGTAGAGAGGTAGAGAGAGAGAGAGAGGTAGAAAGAGGTAGAGAGAGGTAGAGAGAGAGAGAGAGGTAGAGGTAGAGAGAGAGGTAGAGGTAGAGAGAGGTAGAGAGAGAGAGAGGTAGAGAGAGAGAGAGAGAGAGAGAGAGGTAGAGGTAGAGAGAGGTAGAGGTAGAGAGAGAGAGGTAGAGGTAGAGAGAGAGGGGTGTAGGTAGAGAGAGAGGGGTGTAGGTAGAGAGAGAGGGGTGTAGGTAGAGAGAGAGAGGTAGAGAGGTAGAGAGAGAGAGAGAGAGAGGTAGAGAGAGAGGTAGAGAGAGAGAGGTAGAGAGAGAGGTAGAGGTAGAGAGAGAGAGAGAGAGGTAGAGGTAGAGAGAGAGAGGGGTAGAGGTAGAGAGGTAGAGAGGTAGAGAGAGAGGGGGTAGAGGTAGAGGTAGAGAGAGAGGTAGAGAGGTAGAGAGAGAGAGGTAGAGAGAGAGGGGTGTAGGTAGAGAGAGAGAGGGAGAGAGAGAGGTAGAGAGAGAGAGAGAGAGGTAGAGGGAGAGAAAGAGAGAGAGAGAGAGGTAGAGGTAGAGAGAGAGGTAGAGGTAGAGAGAGGTAGAGGTAGAGAGAGAGAGGTAGAGGGAGAGAGAGAGAGGTAGAGGTAGAGAGAGAGGTAGAGGTAGAGAGAGAGAGAGGTAGAGGTAGAGAGAGAGGTAGAGGTAGAGAGAGAGAGGTAGAGGTAGAGAGAGAGGTAGAGGTAGAGAGAGAGAGAGAGAGGTGGAGGTAGAGAGATGGAAGCAAATAATTATAATAATTTGGTGGGTGTTTGTATTAAAACGTGTGATTTAGAAATGTTCATTTTTTTTTTTGCATATCCCAACTCTCCCTGAGACGTCCTCGGAGAGTCTGCCATTATCAACAGTGATCTTGGAACAATTATAAGTGCCTTGCTCAGGGGCACATAGGCCGATCTTTCACCTTGTCGGCTCAGGGATTCGAACTAGCAACCCCAGAAAGAAAGGGATATTCTGTTGACAGGCTGGTCTGAGGGAGGAGAGTATAAGAAATATGGAGAAGAGGAGAGGAGGGGTGTGTTTATCTAAGCTAGAAGCTGACAAAAAGGGGTTGATGTGTGTGTGTGTGTGTGTGTGTGTGTGTGTGTGTGTGTGTGTGTGTGTGTGTGTGTGTGTGTGTGTGTGTGTGTGTGTGTGTGTGTGTGTGTGTGTGTGTGTGTGTGTGTGTGTGTGTGTGTGTGTGTGTGTGTGTGTGTGTGTGTGTGTGTGTGTGTGTGTGTGTGTGTGTGTGTGTGTGTGTGTGTGTGTGTGTGTGTGTGTGTGTGTGTCTTTTGTGTGTGTGTGTGTGTGTGTGTGTGTGTGTGTGTGAGGAGGATAAAAGAAAAGCCAGGATGAAAACAGAAGGGATTACTAGCATGTGCGTGTCATTGTTGAATGAATATCTGACTACCAAGAGACGACACACCAACTCAGTCAATGTGTCCCAAACGACACCATAGGGCCAAAAGTAGTGCACTGTGTAGGGAATAGGGCCCTGGTCTATAGTAGTGGACTGTGTAGGGCCCTGGTCTATAATAGTGGACTGTGTAGGGCCCTGGTATATAGTAGTGGACTGTGTTGGGAATAGGGCCCTGGTCTATAGTAGTGGACTGTGTAGGGCCCTGGTCTATAATAGTGGACTGTGTAGGGCCCTGGTATATAGTAGTGGACTGTGTTGGGAATAGGGCCCTGGTCTATAGTAGTGGACTGTGTAGGGCCCTGGTCTATAATAGTGGACTGTGTAGGGCCCTGGTATATAGTAGTGGACTGTGTTGGGAATAGGGCCCTGGTCTATAGTAGTGGACTGTGAGGGAATAGGGCCCTGGTCTATAGTAGTGGACTGTGTAGGGAATAGGGCCCTGGTCTATAGTAGTGGACTGTGAGGGAATAGGGCCCTGGTCTATAGTAGTGGACTGTGTAGGGAATAGGGCCCTGGTCTATAGTGTTGGACTGTGAGGGAATAGGGCCCTGGTCTATAGTAGTGGACTGTGTAGGGCCCTGGTCTATAGTAGTGGACTGTGTAGGGAATAGGGCCCTGGTCTAAAGTAGTGGACTGTGAGGGAATAGGGCCCTGGTCTATAGTAGTGGACTGTGAGGGAATAGGGCCCTGGTCTATAGTAGTGGACTGTGTAGGGAATAGGGCCCTGGTCTATAGTAGTGGACTGTGTAGGGCCCTGGTCTATAGTAGTGGACTGTGTAGGGAATAGGGCCCTGGTCTATAGTAGTGGACTGTGTAGGGCCCTGGTCTATAGTAGTGGACTGTGTAGGGCCCTGGTCTATAGTAGTGGACTATGTAGGGCCCTGGTCTATAGTAGTGGACTGTGTAGGGAATAGGGGGCCATTTGGTACCCCGACGATTTCTGACAGCGCTGAGAAATGCTGAGCTGAATATAATTGTTGACGGCTCTGCAGTGAGCTCTGAACAGGGCTTAGGGAAGGGATGCACTTTCTGCCTGTCAAGAAGACAGGAGAGGGATTTCATGTTCAAAAAAAAATATTTAAAAACCGAATAGATTTTTTTTAAAACAAGAGGGTGTATTTGTCACATTCATTATTATGATCGTTCCATATATCAGTCAAATTCAAAATGAAGAGAACGTTTGAACTTTGAAGAGTGGGTCTCATGCACTGGTGGCGTAGAAAATTACATCGCTGGCCTAAATTTCATGCAACTTGCATCACCGAGATTTAGAATTTCAAGCTGGACAATAAATTCAAAGTTGACATTCCTGATTGCTTGTCCTGATTTTAGGCAGTGGGAGGAAGAAAAGAGGGGAAAAAAGCCCTGAAACTTTTCCAGTGTATTTCGGGAACAGTCTCATCAAAGTCTCTCTAACAGTTCTAAGAGTGTGAATTAGTTATGGTAGGAGCAGTGGGAGGGAGAGGGAGATGAGAGAGAGCGAACGAGAGAGAGAGAGATAAGAGAGGGAGCGAGAGAGAGAGAGAGAGAGAGGGGGGAGAGAAAGAAAAACAGAGAGAAGGAAAGCTAGAGAGACAGAGAGAGAGAGAGACAGAGGGGGAGAGGTTAAGAGAGAGAAAGAGAGACAGAGATGGTGTTGTTTACACATCTCTATAGAGACAGAGATGGTGTTGTTTACTACTCTCTCTATAGAGACAGAGATGGTGTTGTTTACTACTCTCTCTATAGAGACAGAGATGGTGTTGTTTACACATCTCTATAGAGACAGAGATGGTGTTGTTTACTACTCTCTCTATAGAGACAGAGATGGTGTTGTTTACTACTCTCTCTATAGAGACAGAGATGGTGTTGTTTACTCCTCTCTATATAGAGACAGAGATGGTGTTGTTTACTCCTCTCTCTATAGAGACAGAGATGGTGTTGTTTACTACTCTCTATATAGAGACAGATATGGTGTTGTTTACTACTCTCTATATAGAGACAGAGATGGTGTTGTTTACTCCTCTCTATAGAGAGACAGAGATGGTGTTGTTTACACATCTCTATATAGAGACAGAGATGGTGTTGTTTACTACTCTCTATATAGAGACAGAGATAGTGTTGTTTACTCCTCTCTAAAGAGACAGAGATGGTGTTGTTTACTACTCTCTATATAGAGACAGAGATTGTGTTGTTTACTACTCTCTATATAGAGACAGAGATGGTGTTGTTTACTCCTCTCTATAGAGACAGAGATGGTGTTGTTTACTCCTCTCTCTATAGAGACAGAGATGGTGTTGTTTACACCTCTCTATAGAGACAAAGATGGTGTTATTTACTCCTCTCTCTATAGAGACAGAGATGGTGTTGTTTACTCCTCTCTCTATAGAGACAGAGATGGTGTTGTTTACTACTCTCTATATAGAGACAGAGATGGTGTTGTTTACTACTCTCTATATAGAGACAGAGATAGTGTTGTTTACTCCTCTCTATAGAGACAGAGATGGTGTTGTTTACTACTCTCTATATAGAGACAGAGATTGTGTTGTTTACTACTCTCTCTATAGAGACAGAGATGGTGTTGTTTACTCCTCTCTCTATAGAGACAGAGATGGTGTTGTTTACTCCTCTCTATATAGAGACAGAGATGGTGTTGTTTACTCCTCTCTATATAGAGACAGAGATGGTGTTGTTTACTCCTCTCTCTATAGAGACAGAGATGGTGTTGTTTACTCCTCTCTATATAGAGACAGAGATGGTGTTGTTTACGCCTCTCTATATAGAGACAGAGATGGTGTTGTTTACTCCTCTCTATATAGAGACAGAGATGGTGTTGTTTACTACTCTCTATATCGAGACAGAGATGGTGTTGTTTACTCCTCTCTCTATAGAGACAGAGATGGTGTTGTTTACTACTCTCTATATAGAGACAGAGATGGTGTTGTTTACTACTCTCTCTATAGAGAGACAGAGATGGTGTTGTTTACACATCTCTATAGCACATCCTGTGTGATCTTGTTGCATTTTGGAACAAGGAATCTTTTAGTCTCTCTCTCGTTCCCTCCCTGTAATACTTTCTTTAGGAACGACCACCATCCATCTCTTTTAATCCTTTCTCTTTCTCTCTTCACATCCCTCGTTCATGTTGCCATCTATCCATCTAATATCGTAAATCGAACATTGAGTACTCACTCTTTTGAGACACTGTTAAACACTCACTGTGAACTTAGTTTTTTGCTTATCTGACAACCAAAAGCACTTTACCTCTTTACCTCAGAGTTCCAAACTAGTGATAAGAAACAAATGAGACTGATAACATCTCCAAAGTCAGATAAGAATTGTCTTTGTCTCTGAGGATAACAGTCACTTAGCCTTGATTTATTTCACTGCAAAATTAAAAGTTGGTTGTTTTGCGTGTGTGTGTGTGGGTTTTTTTTTTGTGTGTGGTGATGAGGAAGTCCTATGGAGACGCTGTCTGGGGCTCTGATTTGTCATTCGACCCCTGATCCTTGACCTCTAACCTCTCTACGTCAATGGACAGACACAGAGTCTGACTGTTATAGATATGTTTATGAGTACTGCATGACCCTTCGCTCTTAAAAAAAAGGTGCCATCCAGAACCTAAAGGAGTAACCATTTGAAGAACCCTTTTTTGTTTCCAGGTTGAAGAACCCTTTTTTGTTTCCAGGTTGAAGAACCCTTTTTTGGTTCCAGGTTGAAGAACCCTTTTTTGGTTCTAGGTTGAAGAACCCTTTTTTGGTTCTAGGTTGAAGAACCCTTTTTTGGTTCTAGGTTGAAGAACCCTTTTTTGGTTCTAGGTTGAAGAACCCTTTTTTGGTTCTAGGTTGAAGAACCCTTTTTTGGTTCTAGGTTGAAGAACCCTTTTTTGGTTCCAGGTTGAAGAACCCTTTTTTGGTTCCAGGTTGAAGAACCCTTTTTGGTTCCAGGTTGAAGAACCCTTTTTTGGTTCTAGGTTGAAGAACCCTTTTTTGGTTCCAGGTTGAAGAACCCTTTTTTGGTTCCAGGATGAAGAACCCTTTTTTGCGTTCCATGGAAAACCCTTTCCACAGAGAGTTCTACATGGCACCCTAAAGGGTTCTACCTGGAAAACAAAAAGGGCTCTCCTATGGGGACAGCCAAAGAACCCTTTAAGTATCAATGTGCTTTCTCTCATTCTGATGGTTTTCTACTCAACCAAACTAGGACAGTGGCAATGACAGTGATTTATTTAGCACCATATCAAAATATCATTATAGACGGTATTGTAAAATTCTATAACGGTATGTGGATCCATACCGGTATACTTTAAAATAAGGAAATCTATAAATCACTTCTTACAGCTGATCTAAGAACAGTTTTGGTCATGGGGTTCTTATTGGTTTAGCACAGGTCAGCTAGGGACAGCTGAACTGAGATCATTTGTTGAGAAAAATCTCTGGCACACCTTGGATGACCTAATAAATTAAGCATAGATGGAGAGAGAGAGAGGGAAAGAGAGAGAGGGAAAGAGAAAGAGAGGGAAAGAGAAAGAGAGGGAAAGAAGAGAGAGAGAGAGAGAGAGAGAGAGAGAGAGAGAAGAGAGAGAGAGAGAGAGAGAGAGAGAGAGAGAGAGAGAGAGAGAGAGAGAGAGAGGGGGAAAGAGAGAGGAGAGAGGGAGAGGATGTAAAAGAGAGAGGGAGGGGCAGAGTGTGAGAGAGAGAGACAAACAGAGAGAGTGCCAGGTGTTCCCGGAGCTCGTAGGGAGACAGTCAGACAGGAGCTATCCATCACTCTGTGTGAGTGTGTGAGAGTCCTCTCGTCGCCAAAGAACTACTCTCAAGTCTCTCTCTCTCTTGGACTCTCAGTTATAAAACAAACGGAACAGACTCCAGACTTGTGTTTAGAAACCTCTGTCAGATTAATCTATATGTATCCTGTAGTGTCTGTCCAGCTTGTCTGGAATCCTTAGTGACGTGTATGAGTGTGTGCAAATTTACGGTAGGGAGTTAGTAAGATTTATTGACGGAGTTTGGCTGGAAACACAACCACACAGACATTTCCGACACAAACATGCAGACACACACACCAGCCATTAGCACAACTGAGAATTTAGAGTTTTACTAATTTGAAGAGCAGATAGGCTGCCAGCTTTCCTGCCGGGCCTCTGATTGCTGGTATGTGTGTGTGTGCATGTGTTGCAGTGTGTGTGTGTGTGTGTGTGTGTGCATGTGTTGCAGTGTGTGTGTGTGTGTGCGCATGTGTGCATGTGTGTGTGTGTGTCACTCATCTCTCCCCTTGCCACCCAGTGAAATATTACCAGTCATCCGTCCTTTTCACATCCCCATGTAACCCCCGGCAACTACCTCCAAGCAGCCGGTCTCCTTGACAACCCCACTCAGGCCGAGCGATAGAGAGAGGGCCGAGAGAAAAGCCACAGGCGTCAGTCTATTCAACCCCCTACCAGCCACCCTGCCCTAAATCTACCTACAAATAACAGGGGAAAAAACGGCTATTACCATCACATCCTAAACAGCAGTGATATACTGGAGAGGAATGGAGACGGGATATCTGTGTTTCTACTGATCAACAAAGAGAGAGAGAGAGAGAGAGAGAGGAGAGAAGAGAGAGAAAGAGAGAGAGAGAGAGAGAGAGAAGAGAGAGAAGAGAGAGAAAGAGAGAGAGAGAGAGAGCGAGAGACAAGTGAGAGAGAGAGAGAGACAAGTGAGAGAGAGAGAGACAAGTGAGAGAGCGAGAGAGAGAGCGAGAGAGAGAGCGAGAGAGAGACAAGAGAGAGAGAGAGAGAGAGAAGAGAGCGAGAGAGAGACAGAGAGAGCGAGAGAGAGAGAGAGAAAGAGAGGTGAGAGAGACAAGTGAGAGAGCGAGAGAGAGAGAGAGAGAGAGAGAGAGAGAGAGAGAGAGAGGTGAGAGAGAAAAGTGAGAGAGAGAGAAGTGAGAGAGCGAGAGAGAGACAAGTGAGAGACAGAGAGAGAGAGAGACAAGTGAGAGAGAGAGAGCGAGAGAGAGACAAGTGAGAGAGCGAGAGAGAGAAGTGAGAGAGCGAGAGAGAGACAAGTGAGAGAGCGAGAGAGAGAAAGAGAGAAAGAGAGAGACGTTAGAGAGACAAGTGAGAGAGAGAAACAAGTGAGAGAGACAAGTGAGAGAGAGAGAGCGAGAGAGAGAGAAGTGAGAGAGAGCGAGAGAGAGACAAGTGAGAGACAGAGAGAGAGAGAGAGACAAGTGAGAGAGAGTGAGAGAGCGACAAGAGGGAGAGACAAGAGAGACGAGAGAGAGAGACGAGACAGAGACACGAGAGAGAGAGATGAGACAAGAGAGAGAGACACGAGACACACGAGAGAGAGAGAGGGATAGAGAGAGAGAAGAGAGAGAGAAGCGAGAGAGAGAGAGACAAGTGAGAGAGAGAGACAAGAGAGAGAGAGAGACAAGAGAGAGACAGAGAGACAAGAGAGAGAGAAGAGACGAGACAAGAGACACGAGAGAGACAAGAGAGAGAGAGACAAGAGAGAGACAAGTGAGAGAGAGAAGAGAGAGACAGACGAGACAAGAGAGAGACGAGACACGAGAGAGACGAGAGAGAGGGAGAGCCCTCCCCAGAAAAACAGCCGCCAGTCAGAAAAACAACCACTACTTACCAGTCTGCCCCCCAACCTACCAGTCATCCTGAATCTACCTACAAAAAGAAGACCTGACTAAATTGTCTCAATCTTTACATCTGCGGCTCCATAATGTTGTACAGTGAATTCGGAAAAGAATTCAGACCTCGTTGACTTTTTCCACATTTTGTTACAGCCTTATTTTAAAATGGATTAAATAGTCCCCCCCTCATCAATCTACACACACGACCCCATTTTTAGGCATAAACCCCCCCGAAACATATAATTTACATAAGTATTCAGACCCTTTACTCAGTACTTTGTTAAAGCACCTTCGACAGCGATTACAGCCTTGAGTCTTCTTGGGTATGACACTACAAGCTTGGCACACCTGTGTTTGGGGAGTTTCTCCCATTCTTCTCAGCAGATCCTCTCAAGCTCTGTCAGGTTGGATGAGGAGCGTCGCTGCACAGCTATTTTCAGGTCTCTCCATATATGTTAGATCGGGTTCAAGTCCGGGCTCTGGTTGGGCCACTCAAGGACATTCAAGGACTTGTCCCGAAGCCACTCCTGCGATGTCTTGGCTGTGTGCTTAGGGTCGTTCTCCTGTTGGAAGGTGAACCTTCGCCCCAGTCTGAGATCCTGAGCGCTCTGGAGCAGGTTTTCATCAAGGATCTCTCTGTACTTTGCTCCATTTATCTTTATCTTGAAACTTACTAGTCTCCCAGTACTGACAAGTCTCCCAGTCTCCCTGTCGCTGAAAAACATCTCCACAGCATGATGCTGTCACCACCATGCTTCACTGTAGGAATAGTGCCAGTTTTCCTCAAGACTCTGTCAGAGCTCTAGTTGTTGGTCACCTCCCTGAACAAGGCCCTTCTCCCCTGATTGCTCAGTTTGGCCGGGAGGCCAGCTCTAGGAAGAGTCTTGGTGGTTCCAAACTTCTTCCTCTGAAGAATGATGGAGGCCACTGTGTTCTTGGGGACCTTTAATGCTGCATGCAGCATTTTGGTAGCCTTCCCCAGATCTGTGCCTCGACACAATCCTGTCTCAGAGCTCTATGGACAATTCCTTCAACCTCATGACTTGGTTTTTGCTCTGACATGCACTGTCAACTAAGGGACCTTATATAGACAGGTGTGTGCCTTTCCAAATCATGTCCAAACAATTGAATTTACCACAGGTGGACTCCAATCAAGTTTTAGAAACATCTCAAGGATGATCAATGGAAACAGGATGCACCTGAGCTCAATTTCGAGTGTCATCACAAAGGGTCTGAATACTTATGTAAATAAGGATTCATCTCCTCCGGCCTTCAGGTAATCCCTCCCTGTGTCAGGGATTCATCTCCTCCAGCCTTCAGGTAATCCCTCCCTGTGTCAGGGATTCATCTCCTCCGGCCTTCAGGTAATCCCTCCCTGTGTCAGGGATTCATCTCCTCCAGCCTTCAGGTAATCCCTCCCTGTGTCAGGGATTCATCTCCTCCGGCCTTCAGGTAATCCCTCCCTGTGTCATGGATTCATCTCCTCCGGCCTTCAAGTAATCCCTCCCTGTGTCAGGGATTCATCTCCTCCAGCTTTCAGGTAATCCCTCCCTGTGTCAGGGATTCATCTCCTCCGGCCTTCAGGTAATCCCTCCCTGTGTCAGGGATTCATCTCCTCCAGCCTTCAGGTAATCCCTCCCTGTGTCAGGGATTCATCTCCTCCAGCCTTCAGGTAATCCCTCCCTGTGTCAGGGATTCATCTCCTCCGGCCTTCAGGTAATCCCTCCCTGTGTCAGGGATTCATCTCCTCCGGCCTTCAGGTAATCCCTCCCTGTGTCAGGGATTCATCTCCTCCGGCCTTCAGGTAATCCCTCCCTGTGTCAGGGATTCATCTCCTCCGGCCTTCAGGTAATCCCTCCCTGTGTCAGGGATTCATCTCCTCCGGCCTTCAGGTAATCCCTCCCTGTGTCAGGGATTCATCTCCTCCAGCTTTCAGGTAATCCCTCCCTGTGTCAGGGATTCATCTCCTCCGGCCTTCAGGTAATCCCTCCCTGTGTCAGGGATTCATCTCCTCCGGCCTTCAGGTAATCCCTCCCTGTGTCAGGGATTCATCTCCTCCGGCCTTCAGGTAATCCTTCCCTGTGTCAGGGATTCATCTCCTCCGGCCTTCAGGTAATCCCTCCCTGTGTCAGGGATTCATATTCATATCGATTTGTAACTGCTTCTCTACTTGTGGGAAATCTCGGAAGAGGTCAAAATGTAATTAACCTGGTTAAACCCCTAGATTACAATCCCACCAACCTGGAGGGACTGTGGGGAATAAGATGTCACACATATGCAGGGACACATACACACACACACACTGTGTTCCCCTCTGTCTGTCTGTCTGCCTGCCTGGTTAACTCTGTTCCCCTCTGTCTGTCTGTCTGCCTGGTTAACTCTGTTCCCCTCTGTCTGTCTGTCTGTCTGCCTGGTTAACTCTGTTCCCCTCTGTCTGTCTGCCTGGTTAACTCTGTTCCCCTCTGTCTGTCTGCCTGGTTAACTCTGTTCCCCTCTGTCTGTCTGCCTGGTTAACTCTGTTCCCCTCTGTCTGTCTGTCTGTCTGTCTGTCTGTTCTGTCTGTCTGTCTGGTTAACTCTGTTCCCCTCTGTCTGTCTGCCTGGTTAACTCTGTTCCCCTCTGTCTGTCTGCCTGGTTAACTCTGTTCCCCTCTGTCTGTCTGTGTGGTTAACTCTGTTCCCCTCTGTCTGTCTGTGTGGTTAACTCTGTTCCCCTCTGTCTGTCTGTGTGGTTAACTCTGTTCCCCTCTGTCTGTCTGCCTGGTTAACTCTGTTCCCCTCTGTCTGTCTGCCTGGTTAACTCTGTTCCCCTCTGTCTGTCTGCCTGGTTAACTCTGTTCCCCTCTGTCTGTCTGTGTGGTTAACTCTGTTCCCCTCTGTCTGTCTGCCTGGTTAACTCTGTTCCCCTCTGTCTGTCTGCCTGGTTAACTCTGTTCCCCTCTGTCTGTCTGCCTGGTTAACTCTGTTCCCCTCTGTCTGTCTGCCTGGTTAACTCTGTTCCCCTCTGTCTGTCTGCCTGGTTAACTCTTTTACCCTGTGTCTGTGTAGTTAACTCTGTTAAATAACAGTAAATATTACACTCACAGAAGTTCCAAAAGAATAAAGACATTACAAATGTTATATTATGTCTATATACAGTGTTGTAATGGTGTGCAAATAGTTAGAGTACCCTCTGTCAAAATGGAAAATAAACGTATTTACAACGGTGTTTGTTCTTCACTGGTTGCCCTTTCTGTGGCAACAGCCTGGGAAACTCTGTTCCCCTCTGTCTGTCTGCCTCTAACTCTGTTCCCCTCTGTCTGTCTGCCTCTAACTCTGTTCCCCTCTGTCTGTCTCTGCTCTGGTTAACTCTCTTCCTCTCTGTCTGTCTGCCTCTCTCTCTCTCCCCTCTCTCTGTCTGCCTCTCTCTGTTCCCCTCTGAGTCTGTGTGTAAAAACAGGATGTTCCCCCTATCTGTCTGTGTGGTTAACTCACACACCACTTTCTGAACAATAGGAGGTTAACTCTGTTCCCCTCTCACTGATATTAGTGCCACTCTGTGTCTGGAGGTTAACTCTGTTCCCCCTGTCTGTCTAGTGGTCGTCTGTTCCCCCTGTCTGTCTGCCTGGTCGCTCTGTTCCCCCTGTCTGTTAGAGGTCTCTGTTCCTGTCTGTGTGGTTAACTCTGTTCCTGTGTCTGCCTGGTAACTCTGTTCCCCTCTGTCTGCCTGTCGTGTTAGACTCTGTTCCCCTCTGTCTGTGTTAGAGGTCGCCTGTCTGTGTTAACTCTGTTTCCCCTCTGTCTGTGTTGGAGTTCCCCTCTGTCTGTGTTGGTTAACTCTGTTCCCTCTGTCCGTGTTAGACTCTGTTCCCCTCTGTCTGTCTGTGTGTTAGAGGTCTGTCTGTCCGTGTTAGAGGTCCCTCTGTCCGTGTTAGAGGTCTGTCTGTCCGTGTTAGACTCTGTTCCCTCTGTCCGTCTGCCTGGTTAAGGTTGTCTGTCTGTGTTAGAGTTCCCCTGTCCGTGTTAGAGGTTGTCTGTCTGTGTTAGAGTTCGCCTGTCCGTGTTAGAGGTCTGTCTGTCCGTGTTAGAGTTCCCCCTGTCCGTGTTAGAGGTTCCCCTCTGTCTGTCTGTTAGACTCTGGTCCCTCTGTCCTGTGTGGTTAACTCTGTTCCCCTGTCCGTGTTAACTCTGTTCCCCTCTGTCCGTGTCTGGTTAAGTTCCCCTCTGTCCTGCCTGTTAGACTCTGTTCCCCTCTGTCTGTCCGTGTTAACTCTGGTCTGTCTGTCCGTGTTAGAGGTTGTCTGTCCGTGTTAGACTCTGTTCCCTCTGTCCTGCCTGGTTAACTCTGTTCCTGTCCGTGTTGCCTGAGGTCGTTAACTCTGTCCGTCTGAGGTCTGTCTGTCCGTGTTAACTCTGTCTGTCTGCCTGTCCGTTGTCTGTCTGCCTGTCTGTCTGGTTAACTCTGTTCCCCTCTGTGTTGGTTAAGGTCCCCTCTGTCTGTGTGTTAGACTCTGTTCCCCTCTGTCTAGAGGTTCGCCTGTTCCCCCTGTCTGTCTGCCTGGTTAACTCTTTTTACCCTGTGTCTGTCTGTCTGCCTGGTTAACTCGTTTTACCCTGGTTGTCTGTCCTGGTTAACTCGCCTGTCCGTCTGTTAGTTAACTCTGGTTGTCTGTCTGCCTGTTAACTCTGTTCCCTCTGTCTGTCTGCCTGTCTCTTTTACCCTGTGTCTGTCTGTTCCGTGTTAAATAAGGTAAATGTCTGTTCCTGAATAAAGACATTACAAATGTTATATTATGTCTATATACAGTGTTGTAATGGTGTGCAAATAGTTAGAGTACAAAAGGGAAAATAAACGTATTTACAACGGTGTTTGTTCTTCACTCTGCCCTTTTCTGTGGTTAGAGGTTGTCTGTCTGTGTTAGAGGTTGTCTGTCTGTGTCTAGACTTGAGTCGGAGTAAAAACAGGATGCCTATCTAGGCGTTAGCTTGGCGACACACACACACTTTATGAACAATAGGAGGCTTGTGAAACCTCTCACTGATATTAGTGCACACCTGTGTGGGCCTGAGTTCGTCTGTCCGTGTTAGAGGTCGTCTGTCCGTGTTAGAGGTCGTCTGTCCGTGTTAGAGGTCATCTGTCCGTGTTAGAGGTCGTCTGTCCGTGTTAGAGGTCATCTGTCCGTGTTAGAGGTCATCTGTCCGTGTTAGAGGTCGCCTGTCTGTGTTAGAGGTCGCCTGTCCGTGTTAGAGGTCATCTGTCCGTGTTAGAGGTCGCCTGTCTGTGTTAGAGGTCGCCTGTCTGTGTTAGAGGTCGTCTGTCCGTGTTAGAGGTCGTCTGTCCGTGTTAGAGGTCGTCTGTCCGTGTTAGAGGTCATCTGTCCGTGTTAGAGGTCGTCTGTCCGTGTTAGAGGTCGCCTGTCCGTGTTAGAGGTCGTCTGTCCGTGTTAGAGGTCGTCTGTCCGTGTTAGAGGTCATCTGTCCATGTTAGAGGTCATCTGTCCGTGTTAGAGGTCATCTGTCCGTGTTAGAGGTCGCCTGTCTGTGTTAGAGGTCGCCTGTCCGTGTTAGAGGTCATCTGTCCGTGTTAGAGGTCGCCTGTCTGTGTTAAGAGGTCGCCTGTCCGTGTTAGAGGTCGCCTGTCTGTGTTAGAGGTCGCCTGTCCGTGTTAGAGGTCATCTGTCCGTGTTAGAGGTCGTCTGTCCGTGTTAGTGGTTGAGAGGTGTCAGCCTCAGGGCATTGATTTAATAAATAGAGTACAATGTTAAATTCAAACAAAAGAAGTTCACTGATTAGATTTTTTTGTTTCTTTGGATTAGTCCCAAATGGCACTCTAATCCTGGGCAAAAGTAGTGCACTACATAGGAGATAGCATCCCAAATGTCATCCTGATCTTTCTCTACAGTTATGCAATTTCCATCCACTTCTTCGCCAAGAAGGTTGATAACTCCGTTCATGAGAAAAGGAGAAAGAGAGAGAGCGAGACAGACAGAGAGAGAGAGGAGAGAGAGAAACAGAGAGAGACAGAAAGAGAGAGAGAGAGAGAGAGAGAGAGAGAGAGAGAGAGAGAGAGAGAGAGAGAGAGAGAGAGAGAGTGTGTGTGAGGGAAAGAGATTGTTCTAGATTAACTTTGAAAGGGAAAATGTGCACTACTCCACCCAGTTCAACTATATTGTAATATGTTACCTAGCTAACATACACAAACACTAAGATACATACAATTGAAGTCAGAAGTTTACATATATCTTAGCCAAATACATTTAAACTCAAGTTTTTCACAATTCCTGACATTTAATCCTAGTAAAAATTCCCTGTCCTAGGTCAGTTAGGATCACCACTATATTTTAAGAATGTGAAATGACAGAATAATAGTAGAGAGAATGATTTATTTCAGCCTTTATTTCTTTCATTACAGTGGGTCAGAAGTTTATATACACTCAGTTAGTATTTGGTAGCATTGCCTTTCAATTGTTTAACTTGGGTCAAACGTTTTGGGCAGCCTTCCACAAGCTTCCCACAATAAGTTGGGTGAATTTTGGCCCATTCCTCCTGACAGAGCTGGTGTAACTGAGTCAGGTTTGTGGGCCTCCTTGCTCGTGCACGCTTTTTCAGTTCTGCCCACACATGTTCTATAGGGTTGAGGTCAGGGCTTTGTGAAGGTCACTCCAATACCTTGACTTTGTTGTCCTTAAGCCATTTTGCCACAACTTTGGAAGTATGCTTGGGGTCATTGTCCATTTGGAAGACCCATTTGCGACCAAGCTTTAACTTCCTGACTGATGTCTTGAGCTGTTGCTTCAATATATCCACATAATTTTCCTACCTCATGATGCCATCTATTTTGTGAAGTGCACCAGTCCCTCCTGCAGCAAAGCACCTCCACAACATGATGCTGCCACCCCCGTGCTTCACGGTTGGGATGGTGTTATTCGGGTTGCAAGCCTCCCCCTTTTTCCTCCAAACATAACGATGGTTATTATGGCCAAACAGTTCTATTTTTGTTTCAAAAGACCAGAGGACATTTCTCCAAAAAGGACGATCTTTGTACCCATGTTCAGTTGCAAACCGTAGTCTGGCTTTTTTATGGCGTTTTGGAGCAGTGGCTTCTTCCTTGATGAGCGGCCTTTCAGGTTATGTCGATATAGGACTCGTTTTAATGTGGATAT
This sequence comes from Oncorhynchus keta, assembly GCF_023373465.1. Taxonomy (NCBI): domain Eukaryota; kingdom Metazoa; phylum Chordata; class Actinopteri; order Salmoniformes; family Salmonidae; genus Oncorhynchus; species Oncorhynchus keta. Next base: position 75,411,676 of record NC_068455.1, on the reverse strand, counting down.
AGATACTTTTGTTCCTGTGTCCTCCAGCATCGTCCTTTGCTGTTGTTCTGGGATTGATTTGCACTTTTCGCACCAAAGTACGTTCATCTCTAGGAGACAGAACGTGTCTCTTTCCTGAGCGGTATGTCGACTGCATGGTCCCATGGTGTTTATACTTGCGTACTATTCCCCACTACCATTCCCCACTACCATTCCCCACTACCATTCCCCACTACCATTCCCCACTACCATTCCCCACTACCATTCCCCACTACCATTCAGCACTACCATTCCCCACTACCATTCAGCACTACCATTCAGCACTACCATTCAGCACTACCATTCAGCACTACCATTCAGCACTACCATTCAGCACTACCATTCCCCACTACCATTCAGCACTACCATTCAGCACTACCATTCCCCACTACCATTCCCCACTACCATTCACTAACATTAGATACTGTATCTATTCCAGACTAACATTAGATACTGTATCTATTCCAGAACCCAAATCCCAACACCCTGTACAATACTGTAACATACGGACAGACATTAGACACTGTATCAAAGTTCACTCAGCCTATGACTGTATTTACACTACTGCTAAAATACACCAATATGACTCCCTGCTACAATAAATGTGAAATAAAATATAGAAAGTTAACTGTCTATCTATGAGGCTTAGACAGGTAACAATCTAGTATTTAAGTTGACTCAGCCTTCACACGGTTAACTATCAATCGGTGTACTTTTGTTTAGGCACATGTCTTCTATTTAATACAGTTTTAATTTCCCCCCTAACTATTTATCTCAAATCAAAATCTAATTTTATTGGTCACATACACATGGTTAGCAGATGTTATTGGTCACATACACATGGTTAGCAGATGTTATTGGTCACATACACATGGTTGGCAGATGTTTTTGGTCGTTACACATGGTTAGCAGATGTTATTGGTTACATGGTTAGCAGATGTTATTGGTCACATGGTTAGCAGATGTTATTGGTCACATGGTTAGCAGATGCTATTGGTTACATGGTTAGCAGATGTTTTTGGTTACATGGTTAGCAGATGTTTTTGGTCACATGGTTAGCAGATGTTTTTGGTTAGATGGTTAGCAGATGTTTTTGGTTACATGGTTAGCAGATGTTATTGGTTACATGGTTAGCAGATGTTTTTGGTTACATGGTTAGCAGATGTTTTTGGTCACATGGTTAGCAGATGTTTTTGGTTAGATGGTTAGCAGATGTTTTTGGTTACATGGTTAGCAGATGTTTTTGGTTACATGGTTAGCAGATGTTTTTGGTTACATGGTTAGCAGATGTTTTTGGTCACATGGTTAGCAGATGTTATTGGTGACATGGTTAGCAGATGTTATTGGTTAGCAGATGTTTTTGGTTACATGGTTAGCAGATGTTTTTGGTTACATGGTTAGCAGATGTTTTTGGTTACATGGTTAGCATATGTTTTTGGTTACATGGTTAGCAGATGTTTTTGGTTACTTGGTTAGCAGATGTTTTTGGTTACATGGTTAGCATATGTTTTTGGTCATTACACATGGTTAGCAGATGTTATTGGTCACATGGTTTGCAGATGTTATTGGTCACATGGTTAGCAGATGTTATTGGTCACATGGTTAGCAGATGTTATTGGTTAGCAGATGTTTTTGGTTACATGGTTAGCAGATGTTTTTGGTTACATGGTTAGCAGATGTTTTTGCTTACATGGTTAGCAGATGTTTTTGGTTACATGGTTAGCAGATGTTTTTGCTTACATGGTTAGCAGATGTTATTGGTCACATGGTTAGCATATGTTTTTGGTTACATGGTTAGCATATGTTTTTGGTCATTACACATGATTAGCAGATGTTATTGTGAGTGTAGCGAAATGCTTGTGCTTCTAGATCCAACAGCGCAGCAGTATCTAACAGGTCATATCTAACAGGTCTAACAATTCCACAACCTAAACCTAATACACACAATCTAGTAAAGGAATGGGATAAGTATATGAGTATAAAATATATGGATATATCTACGTGGGTAAATATTTTCATAATATAGAATCCCTCCCTCAGTGATATACCGCCTGGATACTTTACTTAAGAGCAGTAGAACTGGAGAACACACACACACACACGCACACACGCACGCACACACGCACACACACTGGGGTTTGGCGCCACTACGATGACATCATGTTGTGTTCGTGTGGTCCTAAACAGCTAAGTAATTTATCGGTTCTGTCAACTCTCCCATACTCAACACTGTACTTATCCTTACACACACACACACACCCACGGCCCTTAAACTTCCATGCTTCCGCACTCCTAGACTTTTCTGGTAACTACAAAATTAGTGTCTACAAGATCTACTTGTGTTTGGTTCATATGCTGTATTTCATGGTGTTTGGGTTAACATAAGTTGCACAGTTAATGGCTGGGTTTTCTCAAAAGGATGTACATTATGGATTTCTCTATGGCTCTGAGTCCCAAATGGCACCCTTTCCCTATGTAGTGCACTTCTTTTGACCAGAGTCCTATGAGCCCTGGTTAAAAGTAGTGCACTACATAGGGAATAGGCTACCATTTGGGATGAAGCCATGGTCTCAACTTGAAAATAGCTCACCAGAGTGAGTTACCACCACAACACCCTAATGAGTATAATCAAGAAAGAGGAGGGAGAGAGGGGGGACAGAGGAGGGAGAGAGGGGGGACAGAGGAGGGAAAGAGAGGGCAGAGAGGAGGGAGAAAAGAGGTAGAGAGGGGGGACAGAGGGCAGAGAGGAGGTAGAGAGGGGGGATAGAGGAGAGAAAGAGAGGGCAGAGAGGAGGGAGAAAGGAGGTAGAGAGGGGGGACAGAGGAGGGAAAGAGAGGGTAGAGAGGAGGGAGAAAGGAGGTAGAGAGGGGGGACAGAGGAGGGAGAGAGGGGGGACAGAGGAGAGAAAGAGAGGGCAGAGAGGAGGGAGAAAGGAGGTAGAGAGGGGGGACAGAGGAGGGAGAGAGAGGGCAGAGAGGAGGTAGAGAGGGGGGATAGAGGAGAGAAATAGAGGGCAGAGAGGAGGGAGAAAGGAAGTAGAGAGGGGGGACAGAGGAGGGAGAGAGAGGGCAGAGAGGAGGGAGAGAGGGGGGATAGAGGAGAGAAAGAGAGGGCAGAGAGGAGGGAGAAATGAAGTAGAGAGGGGGGACAGAGGAGGGGGAGAGGGGGGACAGAGGAGGGAAAGAGAGGGCAGAGAGGAGGGAGAAAGGAGGTAGAGAGGGGGGACAGAGGAGGGACAGAGAGGGCAGAGATGAGGTAGAAAGGAGGTAGAGAGGGGGGACAGAGGAGGGACAGAGAGGGCAGAGAGGAGGTAGAAAGGAGGTAGAGAGGGGGGACAGAGGAGGGACAGAGAGGGCAGAGAGGAGGTAGAAAGGAGGTAGAGAGGAGGGACAGAAGGGGGAAAGAGAGGGCAGAGAGGAGGGAGAAAGGAGGTAGAGAGGGGGGACAGAGGAGGGACAGAGAGGGCAGAGAGGAGGTAGAAAGGAGGTAGAGAGTGGGGACAGAGGAGGGACAGAGAGGGCAGAGAGGAGGTAGAGAGGGGGGATAGAGGAGAGAAAGAGAGGGCAGAGAGGAGGGAGAAAGGAGGTAGAGAGGGGGGACAGAGGAGGGACAGAGAGGAGGTAGAAAGGAGGTAGAGAGGGGGGACAGAGGAGGGAAAGAAGGGGAAGAGAGGAGGGAGAGTGGGGGACAGAGAGGGCAGAGAGGAGGGAGAGAGGGGGGAAAGAGGGGGCAGAGAGGAGGGAGAGAGGAGGTAGAGAGGGGGGACAGAGGGGGGAGAGAGAGGGCAGAGAGGAGGGAAAGAGGAGGGAAAGAGGGGGCAGGGAGGAGGGAGACAGGATGAAGAGAGGGGGGAAAGAGAGGGCAGAGAGGAGGGAGAGTGGGGGGACAGAGGGGGCAGAGAGGAGGGAGAGAGGAGGTAGAGAGGGGGGACAGAGGGGGGAAAGAGAGGGCAGAGAGGAGGTAGAGAGGGGGGAAAGAGGAGGGAAAGAGGGGGCAGAGAGGAGAGAGGGGGTTACAGAGGAGGGAAAGAGAGGAGGGAGAGAGGAGGTAGAGAGGGGGCAGAGAGCATGAAGGGAGGAGGGAAAGAGGGGACAGAGAGGAGAGAGGGGGGAACAGAGGAGGGAAAGAGGAGGAGAGGAAGAGAAGGGAGAGAGGATGAAGAGAGGAGAGGAAGAGGGGGCAAAGAGGGGGAGGAGTGGGGCGAGAGAGGACGGAGAGAGGGGAGAGAGGAGGGGATGAGAGGGCAGAGAGAAGAGAGCGAGGAGGGAGAGAGGCGAGGAAGAGGAGGGAGAGAGGAGGGGAAGATGAGGGGAGAGGAGGGAGAGAGGATGGGAGAGGAGGGGAAGAGGAGGGGAAGATGAGGGAGAGAGGGGGAGAGGAGGGGAAGATGAGGGAGAGAGGAGGGAGTGTTGAACATAGCAGAGAAAAGAGCATAAATATTCTGTTCTGAAGAGTGTTTCTGTTTTAAGTTCTAAGGTGTGTATTTGTGCATGTACGTCACTGCATAAAGGTGTATCTAGTGTGTGTGTGTGTGTGTGTGTCTATCTAGCCTGGGTGTGTGTGTGTGTGTGTGTGTGTGTGTGTGTGTGTGTGTGTGTGTGTGTGTGTATCTAGTCTGTGTGTGTGTATATTCCTACCTTCAGTCTCCTCTGCAGTCTCAGGTGAGGGTGTGTCCTGCCCCCAGCAGTCAGTCTCCCCTCTCCCTGCAGTAATTATTATGTTTAATTATTATTATGTACTTCTGGCTTGCCTAATGCTACTAACTAATATTAATACCGATAACAAATAACAATCGGTGGTAGAAACATACACACAATGGTACAGAAGTATTATTGAAGTTACGAAAGGGACTGGTTCAAATACCTCTGGACCAGCTGAACCCTTCCCCAGCCCCAAGGCATGTTCAGCAGCACGCAACAGTGTTGTTGTTACGTTCAGATAGAAATACGCTAAGCAGAACAAAAAAAAATACTTCTCTGACATGTAGAACAGAAGTCCCTCCCGTCCACCCCAGCTCCACCCACTAGAAAGACAGAGAGGCCTCTCCTACCTGCAGTACTGACGTGGACCACTAGTAGGCGTCGCAGAGACACCAAGTCAGTGTCCTTTAAGCCCGCCTCCAACTGCCTCACCACGCCACACCCTGGCTGGCTCGTCACCACGGTTACCTGGAAGCCAATGGGAGATCAAATGAGTCAATACATCAATCAAACCACTTAGTGTACAAAACATTAAGAACACCTGCTCTTTCCATGACAGACTGACCAGGTGAATCCAGGTGAAAGCTATGATCCCTTATTGATGTCACTTGTTAAATCCACTTCAATCAGTGTAGATGAAGGGGAGGAGACGGGTTAAAGAGGGATGTTTAAGCCTTCAGACAATTGATACATGTATTGTGTTTGTGTGCCATTCAGAGGGAAAATGGGAAAGACAAAGAGAACGAAGTGCGTTTGAACAGGATATGGTAGTAGGTGCCAGGCGCACCAGCTGGTGTCAAGAACTGCAGCACTGCTGGGTTTTTCAAGCTCAACAGTTTCCTGTGTGTATCAAGAATGGTCCACCACCCAAAAGGACATCCAGCCAGCTTGACACAACTGTGGGAAGTGTTGGAGTCAACATGGACCAGTATCCCTGTGGAACGCTCTCCCCACCTTGTAGAGTCAACATGGACCAGTATCCCTGTGGAACGCTCTCCCCACCTTGTAGAGTCCACATGGACCAGTATCCCTGTGGAACGCTTTCCACACCTTGTAGAGTCAACATGGACCAGTATCCCTGTGGAACGCTTTCCACACCTTGTAGAGTCCACATGGTCCAGTATCCCTGTGGAACGCTTTCCACACCTTGTAGAGTCCACATGGTCCAGTATCTCTGTGGAACGCTTCCAACACCTTGTAGAGTCCACATGGTCCAGTATCCCTGTGGAACGCTTTCCACACCTTGTAGAGTCCACATGGTCCAGTATCCCTGTGGAACGTTTCCACACCTTGTAGAGTCCACATGGTCCAGTATCCCTGTGGAACGCTTTCCACACCTTGTAGAGTCCACATGGTCCAGTATCCCTGTGGAACGCTTTCCACACCTTGTAGAGTCCACACCAGTATCTCTGTGGAACGCTTTCCACATGTAGAGTCCACATGGACCAGTATCCCTGTGGAACGCTTTCCACATGGTCCAGTATCCCTGTGGAACGCTTTCCACACCTTGTAGAGTCCACATGGTCCAGTATCTCTGTGGAACGCTTCCAACACCTTGTAGAGTCCACATGGTCCAGTATCCCTGTGGAACGCTTTCCACACCTTGTAGAGTCCACATGGTCCAGTATCCCTGTGGAACGTTTCCACACCTTGTAGAGTCCACATGGTCCAGTATCCCTGTGGAACGCTTTCCACACCTTGTAGAGTCCACATGGACCAGTATCCCTGTGGAACGCTTTCCACACCTTGTAGAGTCCACATGGTCCAGTATCTCTGTGGAACGCTTTCCACACCTTGTAGAGTCAACATGGACCAGTATCCCTGTGGAACGCTTTCCACACCTTGTAGAGTCCACATGGTCCAGTATCCCTGTGGAACGCTTTCCCCACCTTGTAGAGTCCACATGGACCAGTATCCCTGTGGAACGCTTTCCACACCTTGTAGAGTCCACATAGACCAGTATCTCTGTGGAACGCTTTCCACACCTTGTAGAGTCAACATGGACCAGTATCCCTGTGGAACGCTTTCCACACCTTGTAGAGTCCACATGGTCCAGTATCCCTGTGGAACGCTTTCCACACCTTGTAGAGTCCACATGGTCCAGTATCCCTGTGGAACGCTTTCCACACCTTGTAGAGTCCACATGGACCAGTATCCCTGTGGAACGCTTTCCACACCTTGTAGAGTCCACATGGTCCAGTATCCCTGTGGAACGCTTTCCACACCTTGTAGAGTCCACATGGACCAGTATCCCTGTGGAACGCTTTCCACACCTTGTAGAGTCCATAACCCAACGACTTGAGGCTGTTCTCAAAAGGGGAGAGGGGTGCAACGCAACAAAGATGTTCTTAATGTTTTGTCCACTCTGTGTCAGTCACCCATTCAATGAGTCAAGACTACAAGTCGTTTGATGGAGTGTGTCTGTCTGACTGACTACAAGTCGTTTGATGGAGAGAGTGTGTCTGTCTGACTGACTACAAGTCGTTTGATGGAGAGTGTGTCTGTCTGACTGACTACAAGTCATTTGATGGAGAGAGTGTGTCTGTCTGACTGACTACAAGTCGTTTGATGGAGAGTGTGTCTGTCTGACTGACTACAAGTCGTTTGATGGAGAGAGTGTGTCTGTCTACTCTACAACCTTTCTACAATACACCTGAAGATCCCCCAGACGGAGCAACGTGTCCTTGGGACATTCTGAAAATATTCAGACCCATTGACTTTCTCCACATTTTGTTTACGTTATAGCTTTATTCTAAAAATGGATTAAATAGTTTTTTCCCTCATCGATCTACACAATACCCCATAATGCATTCACAATACCCCATAATGCCATCACAATACCCCATAAGGCCATCACAATACCCCATAATGCCATCACAATACCCCATAATGCCATCACAATACCCCATAATGCCATCACAATACCCCATAATGCCATCACAATACCCCATAATGCCATCACAATACCCCATAATGACATCACAATACCCCATAATGCCATCACAATACCCCATAATGACATCACAATACCCCATAATGCCATCACAATAACCCATAATGACATCACAATAACCCATAATGACATCACAATACCCCATAATGACATCACAATAACCCATAATGACATCACAATACCCCATAATGACAAAGCAAAAACAGGTTCAGAATTTTAGCAAGTTAATACATTTTTTTTTTTTAAATATCTCATTTACATAAGTATTCAGACCCTTTAGTCATTTGTTGAAGCACCTTTGGCAGCGATTACAGCATTGAGTCTTCTTGGCTATAACGCTACAAGCTTGGCACACCTGTATTTGGAGAGTTTCTCCCATTCTTCTCAGCAGATCCTCTCAAGCTCTGTCAGGTTGGATGGGGAGCGGCGCTGCACAGCTATTTTCAGGTCTCTCCAGAGATGTTCGATCGGGCTCAAGTCCGGGCTCTGGCTGGGCCCCTCAGGGACATTCGGAGACTTGTCCCAAATTCACTCCTGCGTTGTCTTGGCTGTGCGCTTAGGGTTGTTGTCCTTGGTTTCATCAGACCAGAGAATCTTGTTTCTCATGGTCTGAGAGTCCTTTAGGTGCCTTTTGGCAAACTCCAAGTGGGCTGTCATGTGCCTTTTACTGAGGAGTGGCTTCCATCTGGCCACTCTACCATAAAGGCCTGATTGGCGGAGTGCTGTAGAGATGATTGTCCTTCTGAAAGGTTCTCTCATCTCCACAAAGGAACTCTGGAACTCTGTCAGACACAAAGGAACTCTGGAACTCTGTCAGAGTGACCATCGGGTTCTTGGTCACCTCCCTGACCAAGGCCCTTCTCCCCTGATTGGTCAGTTTGGCCGGGCGGCCAGCTCTAGGAAGAGTCTTGGTGGTTCCAAACTTCTTCCATTTCAGAATGATGGGGGCCACTTTGTTCTTGAGGACCTTCAATGCTGCAGACACTGTTTGGTAGCCTTCCCCAGATCTGTGCCTCGACACAATCCTGTCTCTGAGCTTTACAGACAATTCATTCGAAATCATGGCTTGATTTTTGCTCTGACATGCACTGTCAACTGTGGGACCTTATATTGACAGGTGTGTGCCTTTCCAAATCATATCCAATCAATTCAATTTAACACAGATGGACTCCAAATGAACATCTCAAGGATGATAAATGTCCAGGGCCCTTGTTTCTTTCCCTTTAGCTTCTAGAAATGGAGCACAAGAGATTGGTGTTGTAACGGGCTCGTGGTAACGGCTGGAGCGGAATCAGTGGAACTGTATCAAACACATCAAACATGGTTCCGTTGGCATTGGTAACAGCTGGAGCGGAATCAGTGGAACGGTATCAAACACATCAAACATGGTTCCGTTGCCATTGGTAACGGCTGGAGCGGAATCAGTGGAACTGTATCAAACACATCAAACATGGTTCCGTTGCCATTGGTAACGGCTGGAGCGGAATCAGTGGGTATCAAACACATCAAACATGGTTCCGTTGCCATTGGTAACGGCGGAATCAGTGGAACTGTATCAAACACATCAAACATGGTTCCGTTGCCATTGGTAACGGCTGGAGCCGGAATTGGGTATCAAACACATCAAACATGGTTCCTGGAGCTGGAGCGGAATCAGTGGAACGGTATCAAACACATCAAACATGGTTCCGTTGCCATTGGTAACGGCTGGAGCGGAATCAGTGGAACTGTATCAAACATGGTTCCGTTGCCATTGGTAACGGCTGGAGCGGAATCAGTGGAACTGTATCAAACACATCAAACATGGTTCCGTTGCCATTGGTAACAGCTGGAGCGGAATCAGTGGAACGGTATCAAACACATCAAACATGGTTCCGTTGCCATTGGTAACGGCTGGAGCGGAATCAGTGGAACGGTATCAAACACATCAAACATGGTTCCGTTGCCATTGGTAACGGCTGGAGCGGAATCATTGGAATGGTATCAAACACATCAAACATGGTTCCGTTGCCATTGGTAACGGCTGGAGCGGAATCATTGGAATGGTTTCCATGTGTTTGATGCCATTCCATTCGCTCCGTTCCAGCCATTATTATGAGCCGTCCTCCCCTCAGCTGCCTGAAACGGAGAGCTTCTTCTTGTAGAGAGCCAGTCTGTGACTTGATGATGGAAGATCACAATCAGTAGGCCTACTTTATGGAGAGAAACAAAAAAAACATAAAGCCCTTATTAAACTCCTGATTACACCTTTATGTCCGGTTTATCTGATGACACACAGTCCTAAAATCTCTTTCTGACACATTTACACACCAGATCAGAAGAGAAATAAAATAAAAAACGGATAAATGAATTAAATTCAACCCTGAGTAACATCTTTCAGTAGTAATAAGTTCAAACATCACAAAATCACATTACTGGGACCAGAAAATAATAATATATAATCCTAGTAAATATCCAGGTCCTAACAGCCCGTATTCCTAAATACTACACTACATCTGACCAGAAATACCTAGGTATTTGGTTGGATGACAAGTTGTCCTTTAAAGTTCAAGTCGTGGATAAAAGCTGTGATAAAATTGAAATTGGGTTTTTCATTTTAGTAATAAGGCTTGCTTCCTGCTTATGGCTAGAAAGAAGTTTGTTCAGGCCACGTTTCTCTCTAATATAATATATGCCATTTAGCGGACGCTTTTATCCAAAGCGACTTACAGTCATGTGTGCATACATTCTACGTATGGGTGGTCCCGGGAATCGAACCCACTACCCTGGCGTTACAAGCGCCATGCTCTACCAACTGAGCTACAGAAGGACCATGTTATTGATTATGGTGACTTGTTGTATATGGATAGGTTAAATACAAAATGAGAACCCTGAAGGTGGCCATTTGGTTGTTTTCTCCTGTTTCTTCTCTTCCTGTATAGAAGGACATCAGTGCTGGTTGAGAATGCATCCCAAATAGTACCACATTTCCTCTATAGTACACTACTGTTGACCAGAACCCTATGAGGGATATACTGTAGGCCTATTTAGGAAATAGGATTCCATTCAGGACACAGTCAAAATAGGAAGTCTGTTTCAGAGCTAAGATGGAACACAGAGCCATATGTTTAGTGTCTGTGTTCTCTAATGGTGTTCTGTGTTCTAATGGGTCCATTCATATCAGCTCCTGGTCGGAAGCTAGTACGCTAATGGCTCTGACTGGAGCTTCTACAATCTGAGAAATGCTCAAAAACCTAAAGGACTGCCCATCTCTCTCTCTCTTTCTATATTGCATTCATTACACTCAGGGATTTTTATGCCGTTAAAATCCCTTCAGGGGGAGGGCAGCCTTTTAATTCAGGAAGCCTAAATCAAAGAGTGTAAAAAATTGGAAATTGGCTTAAAAATGCAAAAAATAAATCTGCTCTGCCAAGATGGGGGACTCTAAAATGTTCAGCCACGCCCTACACAGCCACTTTTTGATCCACAAAATGCACTGACACTGCCATAAAATGCCCTGACACTGCCATTAAATGCACTGACACTGCCATAAAATGCCCTGACACTGCCATAAAATGCACTGACACTGCCATTAAATGCAACACTGCCATAAAATGCACTGACACTGCCATAAAATGCACTGACACTGCCATTAAATGCCCTGACACTGCCATAAAATGCCCTGACACTGCCATAAAATGCCCTGACACTGCCATAAAATGCACTGACACTGCCATTAAATGCCCTGACACTGCCATAAAATGCCCTGACACTGCCATTAAATGCCCTGACACTGCCATTAAATGCCCTGACACTGCCATTAAATGCCCTGACACTGCCATAAAATGCCCTGACACTGCCATAAAATGCCCTGACACTGCCATAAAATGCACTGACACTGCCATAAAATGCCCTGACACTGCCATTAAATGCCCTGACACTGCCATAAAATGCCCTGACACTGCCATAAAATGCACTGACACTGCCATAAAATGCACTGACACTGCCATAAAATGCCCTGACACTGCCATAAAATGCCCTGACACTGCCATAAAATGCACTGACACTGCCATAAAATGCACTGACACTGCCATAAAATGCCCTGACACTGCCATAAAATGCCCTGACACTGCCATAAAATGCCCTGACACTGCCATAAAATGCCCTGACACTGCCATAAAATGCCCTGACACTGCCATAAAATGCCCTGACACTGCCATAAAATGCCCTGACACTGCCATAAAATCCCCTGACACTGCCATTAAATGCCCTGACACTGCTATAAAATGCCCTGACACTGCCATAAAATGCCCTGACACTGCCATAAAATGCCCTGACACTGCTATAAAATGCCCTGACACTGCCATAAAATGCCCTGACACTGCCATAAAATGCCCTGACACTACCATAAACAGGTGACCTAGCAACCTTGACCTTACATAGTTTTCTTGCGCGACCCAACAACTAATAGGAGGAGCCAGTTTCAAGCAGTAACCCAAATGAAATCATCTGTAACACATCAGTGAGGTGAGGCGTTCTTCAAACCTGGTCCAAATCTGGTCCAAACCTGGTCCAATAGGGTGTGCATGTTTTTTGTTCAAGCCCAGCTGTAACAGACCTGATTCAACTAATCAAAGGCTCTCGTTTCAGTACTCACCTCTACAGATCCATTGTTGTTGGCCTGGTTCGGAGTGGTAGTGTGTCGCGTGTACTGTTTAAACTGCTGCAGGCTGTCCAAAACAGCCTGTTTGAGCAGTTCCCCTCTGGGTGCGCGGACGCACCCCTCTCCGGGTATAGACCTCAGCTCCTCCACACAGGAACGCAGTCGGGCCAGGTTACCCCTCACCTGCTGGAGTGGGGGAGAGGGATGGAGGAAGGGGGAGAGAAATAATGTGGGGGTTAGAGAGAGAGAGAGAGAGAGAGAGAGAGAGAGAGAGAGAGAGAGAGAGAGAGAGAGCGCAATGATTTATTTACTTCATTACCTTGCCACCATTCTGACTCACATATAAGTAATCAGGCATGCATCTTTTAAAGAGAAGAGAGAGAGAAAAGAGAGAGATAACACAACACACTTCTCTCTCCCTCCTTCCCTCTTACCACGAATGGCAGCAGACATTCATGCTGTCTACTCAGAGCGTAAAGGCTAAGCAGGGGCAGTCTACAGGGTCCGTCCAGACTACAGGCCAGAGTCAGGAAGTTATCCAAAGCCTCACACAGCGTAGTACCAGTCTCTGACCACCAGGGCGGTGACGCGTCCACGATCAGAACACGGGGCGGTTGCTGTGAGAACAAGGAGGGGCGGCACACCTGGAAGGAGGAGGAGGGGGGGCCAGAGCGGTTCCTTGCGTCCATGGCAACGATGGAATCGGAATCTAAACAAAACAATAGTAAAGGAAACACAAGGATGAAGCAAGAGGAAGACGGTAAACAAACATGAAATCATTTGTTGTTTAAAGTTACAATCTGGGATTCATTTTTGGAGGGAAATGTCTGCCCCGCCACTTGCTTTGGTATATACACTACCGTTGAAAAGTTTGGGGTCACTTAGCAAATGTTTTGTCCATTAAAATAACATCAAATTGATCAGAAATACAGTGTAGACAGTGTTAATGTTGTAAATTACTATTGTAGCTGGAAACTGCAGATTTCTTATGGAATATCTACATAGGTGTACAGAGGCCCATTATCAGCAACCATCACTCCTGTGTTCCAATGACACATTGTGTTAGCTAATCCAAGTTTATGTCCTGATTAAAGAAGCAATAAAACTGTCCTTCTTTAGACTAGTTGAGTATCTGGAGCATCAGCATTTGTGGGTTCGATTACAAGCTCAAAATGGCCAGAAACAAAGCATGTTCTTCTGAAACTCATTAGTCTTTTCTTGTTCTCAAAAATGAAGACTGTTCCATGCGAGAAACTGCCAAGAAATCTCGTACAACGCTGTGTACTACTCCCTTCACAGAACAGCGCAAACTGGCTCTAACCAGAATAGAAAGACGAGTGAGAGGCCCCGGTGCACAACTGAGCAAGAGGACAAGTACATTAGAGTGTCTATTTTGATAAACAGATGCCTCATAAGCCCTCAACTGGCAGCTTCATTAAATAGTTCCCGCAAAACACCCGTCTCGATGTCAATAGTGAAGAGGCGAGTCCGGGATGCTGGCCTTCTAGGCAGAGTTGCAAATTATGGACAGACAAATCTAAGTTTGAGTTGTTCGAATCACAAAGAAGAACATTCGTGAGACACAGAAAAAATTAAAAGATGCTGGAGGAGTGCTTGGCGCCATCTGTAAAGCATGGTGGAGGAAATGTGATGGTCTGGGGTTGCTTTGGTGGTGGTAAAGTGGGAGATTTGTACAGGGTAAAAGGGATCTTGAAGAAGGAAGGCTATCACTCCATTTTGCAACGCCATGCCATACCCCGTGGATGGCGCTTAATTAGAGCCAATTTCCTCCTACAACAGGACAATGAACCAAAGCACAGCTCCAAATGATGCAAGAACTACTGAGGGAAGAAGCAGTCAGTTGGTATTCGGTCTATAATGGAGTGGCCAGCACAGTCACCGGATCTCAACCCTATTGAGTTGTTGTGGGAGCAGCTTGACTGTATGGTATGTAAGAAGTGCCCATCAAGCCAATCCAACTTGTGGGAGGTGCTTCAGGAAGCATGGGGTGAAATCTCTTCAGATTACCTCAACAAATTGACAACTAGAAAACCAAATGTATGCAAGACTGTAATTGCAGCAAATGGAGGATTATTTGACGAAAGCAAAGTTTGAAGGTCACAATTATTATTTCAATAAAAAATATATTTTTTTAGAACCTTGTCAACTATATTTCCTATTTCCTATTTATTTTGCAACTAATTTTCATGTATGTTTTCATGGAAACCAAGGACATTTCTAAGTGAACCCAAACTTTTGAACAGTAGTGTACATGAAGGAGAGCAGTCATTCATCATGAAAAGGATGTTACAGTTTGGTGAGCCTGGGGAAAGTCCCCTCTTGCCCGAGAGCTACAGCTCTACTCTCATTAACTATCTCACCCATGTCATTATGAAGGGGGAACCCCGCCATTATGACAACATGAATTACCCCCTGACTGTCTTCATCACACTAAAGTTACGATGGTTAGTCATTTGATGGAGCAAGAACAGGAGGACGGACACGGGGGGGGGGGTGAAGTAATTGGGACATATAGGGAGTTTTCAACAGTCAGTCAGTCAATCCATCAATCACGAAACAGATAATGCTTAGTCAAAATGATGGTGAAATAACAGTGAGTCAAGTCCTCTCACACACACACACACACACACACACACACACACACACACACACACACACACACACACACACACACACACACACACACACACACACACACACACACACACACACACAAATCCTTAACATTTTGAGCTGGAAAAGAGGAACAAAGAGGAGTAGAAAAGGAGGAAGAGCTAGCATCCTTAGATGATTATCACAAGAGGCACACAACTTAACCCTTATTGGATTCTCATTTAGCTCACAGCTGTGACCAAACAACAATGAACAAGACTGTTATGGCTGGTCAAAAGAAGTGCACTAAGTAGGGAATAGGGTGCCATTTGAAATGAAACACAAGACCGTTATGTGACACTGAGGTCAGATAGAGATAGCTAGAATCAGAGAGGTTTAATTAGGGTCAGATCAGAACATTCTGTTATCTATGCTTTCATTCCAAATGGCACCCTATTCAGTGCACTACGTTTGACCAGGTAGCCTGGTTAAAAGTTGTGCACTATATAGGGAATTAGGGTGCCATTTGGGACGGAGCCCTTCAGAATCATCTCCATTCACAACGGAACTCTGTGTTCTATCTGTCCTGTTCTATATAACCATGTTACGGAAGGAACCTCTCTCTCTCACTGTGCCTTCAGGCAGACGTTTATAGTCAACAAGACTGGCGTGATGACAAAAGGACACATTGTGTGTGTACAGTGTGTGTGTATGTCTCTCTCTCTCGCTTGCACGCAACATGCAGGCACACACACAGCCTGGTAATTTCAATTGGTGCGTCATTAGATGAGTAGTATGATCCAAGGGCAAAAGACAAGATGTAGGAGGGAAGAGACTGATAAAAACGGGCGCTGTTACACACACCATCAAAACCCTTGCCGCCCCCGCAACTAAAATCCTTATACTGTTATAAGCATTTAGCAAGCTAGCTATGCTAATAGAAACGGCCTGGTATGGAAGGATGTAGGCCTGTAATTAGGAGATGACAGCCAGGTCAAGATGAGGGAGTAACGCTGAGCTCCACTACACCCCAGGGCCACCTTCAGTTGTCAAAACGTTGCAGATATAAATGTCATGAAATGAATAGAGCTGATGTGATTCATTATTCTACATGTTCTACGTAGCCTATTTCTATATGAACGTTCATAAAAACGTCCTGCTGAACTCGGCCAAGATCTCTGATCTGTTTGTGACTGGAATCCATATAACTCTTAACAAAGTCATGCTGTTGCTAGAGTGCTGAAGAACGGAGTTATCTGTCCAGAAATACGAAATAAACTACTTTTGGGGGGCACTGTCTACCGCCAGACTACTAGCCAGCTCATAGTAGCGTTTTCCCCACCAAACAAAATGTAACATTAGTTGGAGAACATGCAAGTCAGTCTCATAGCTAACGTTAGCTAGATAGCTAGCTAGGTACTTGTTAGCAAATTTACCTTACCTCTGAAATTTACTTTTCTTTTCGTGTTTCTTATTGAATTCCCTGTCCTTGTGTATGTTCTGGTTATTTAGCCAAAATACACATTAGTTTTAGCTGTAAAAAAAAAAATACAATTTTAATTTAAAATAACGAGGTTATTTTCAGATTGTTTGAAAAGTAGACGTGACGTCACGTCTCGCGCTCTCTCGCCAAGGCAGCTGCGCGCGGGCAGGAGGCACGCTGAACTGAAAGGTCACAGCGGGATACCAAATATATTTAATTGATTATTATAAACCATTTGTCATAAATAGCATTACGATTTAGTCTAAATATGTGTGTTTTTACTATACTGTTTATCTTGTCATTAAAAGACAGGCGGGGATAGGCCTGCGTTACAGTAAAACAGACTTCCCCGACTACTACTAGTTAACTAGTCAGTAGTCTGATTGGATGAAGGTGTGACTGGAGAATGCACCTCACCCTTTTCCAATAAAACGGTTCTCTCTCCCAGTCATCCGTAACTGAAGTTCAAATCCACTTTAGCAGGCCATGGGGAGAGGGAAAGATGGGGACAGATCTGCTACACTCTCTACCAATCTCTTGTCACAGGTAGGCCTAGAATTATATCTGCATGACATAAATTGACTATAAGCTTATGGCACAAAACTTCCCCAGCTTCCCTCTCTCTTTCTCTCCCCGTTCCTCCCCCTCACTCTCCATTTCTCTTCATCCCTTTCGCTCCATTCGCTCCATTCCTCCTGCCTCTCTTTTCATCCCTGTCTCTCCATTCATCCTCTCTCCATCCCACTCCTTCCACCCTTTCGGTATGCCCCCCCATCTCTCCATTCAGCCACTTTACCTTGAAGTAAATGGAAATAAGACATGGAAATGATGGCAGCATCTGAGGGAATGAATGAATAGTTTAGGGAAATAATAATGTTTTATTTCAAGGCCTGGAAAACTCCAAATCTAAAAAGGGCTGTGTCGCATATAGCACCCTATTCCCTATATAGTGCACTACTGTTGACCAGGGCCCATAGTGCTCTATCCACATTGGAGAACCCTTTCGGGTTCCAGGTAGAACCCTCGATTAGTCATCAAAAGTAGTGCACTATAGGGGATTGGGTTCCATTTGGGACTCAGACAAGAAATCCTTCAGATTTAACCCTTCAAGTTCTATTCCCAATCATAAAGGTCCTCTAAACACACACACACACACACACACACAGACACACACACACACACACACACACACACACACACACACACACACACACACACACACACACACACACACACACACACACACACTGAGCCTACCGAATCAGGACTTCTGCTGAGACAAATTTGTCAGAGTGATTCTGTTAGGATCAAAGAGGATGTTCATTTAACACACACACACACACACACACACACACACACACACACACACACACACACACACACACACACACACACACACACACACACACACACACACACACACACACACACAGACAGACAAGACTACTGATTGGATAAGGCAGCCATTTATGTGTGAAATATAATATATTCAGTTCATTTTCCCACATTTTTTCCCTCCTTTATAACTTGGGATATGTTAAAGTGTACAAGATTAAGTGTTGCACAAGTTTGATAAGAGGCTTAGATGAATGCTGGGTAGTGTGAAATGAGAGCTGACACACACACACACATACAGAATGACTCCGAGAGACATGTAGCATGCACATCTGTTTGCTGGAGATAAGAAGTGTGTGTGTGTGTGTGTGTGTGTGTGTGTGTGTGTGTGTGTGTGTGTGTGTGTGTGTGTGTGTGTGTGTGTGTGTGTGTGTGTGTGTGTGTGTGTGTGCTAAATGAACATCCTCTTTGATCCTAACAGAATCACTCTGACAAATTTGTCTCAGCAGAAGTCCTGATTCGGTAGGCTCAGTGTGTGTGTGTGTGTGTGTGTGTGTGTGTGTGTGTGTGTGTGTGTGTGTGTGTGTGTGTGTGTGTGTGTGTGTGTGTGTGTGTCTCGACATGGGTGTGGATTAACGTTGCTGAGAGCAGCTTGACAAGATAAAGATCACTGAATTCAGAAACCTTTTCTCATAACCTGCCCTCATTAATTATTATGTTCAAGAAGTTACACTTACTAATAGATTAAACTTTGTCTTTCAGCTAAATTAATGTCCACTTCCTACTGTTTGTTTGAAACCTTTTAGCATCTACCTACTTTCACCTCACCTGAGCGAGGCCTGGAAGCCAAAGCTATACTCTTAGAAAAAAAGGGTTCCAGAAGGGTTCTATCTACCAATAGGGACAGCCGAAGAACCCCTTTGGAACCCTAAGAGTGTAGCTTTGGCATCCAGGCCTCGCTTCCAGGAAACCTTTGGAGAAAGAACCCTTTTTGGTTCCACGTAGAACTCTTTTGGGTTACCTGTAGAACCCTATGTGTAAAGGGATCTACGTGGAACTCAAAAGGTTTTTACCTGGAGCCAAAAAGGGTTCTTTCTCCAAAGGGTTCTCTTATGGGGATAACCGAAGAACCCTTTTAGTTGTTTAAAAAAATATATATTTAACCAGGTAGGCCAGTTGAGAACACCTTTATTTAACCAGGTAGGCCAGTAGAGAACACCTTTATTTAACCAGGTAGGCCAGGAGAGAACACCTTTATTTAACCAGGTAGGCCAGTTGAGAACACCTTTATTTAACCAGGTAGGCCAGTAGAGAACACCTTTATTTAACCACGTAGGCCAGTTGAGAACAAGTTCTCATTTACAACTGCGACCTGGCCAAGATAAAGCAAAGCAGTGCGACACAAACAACAACACAGAGTTACACATGGAATAAACAAACATACAGTCAATAACACAATAGAAAAGTATATATACAGTGTGTGCAAATGAGGTAAGATAAGGGAGGTAAGGCAATAAATAGGCCATAGTGGTGAAATAATTACAATTTAGCAATTAAACACAGGAGTGATAGATGTACAAGTAGAGATACTGGGGTGCAAAGGAGCAAAAAATAAATAACAGTATGGGGAGGAGGTAGTTGGATGGGCTATTTACAGATGCGCTATGTACAGGTGCAGTGATCTGTGAGCTGCTCTGACAGATGGTGCTAGGTTCTAGATAGCACTTTTTTTCAATGAGTGTAGATACCTTTAAGGACAGTATATATATAATAAATCATTAAAGTGGTAATGTTCCTTCAGATAGGTGAGTAACCTCTTTGCTAAAGGGTCGTTCCACCTCAAAAAGCACAAGAGGATTTCAACACCCACCATCTCATATTGTTCTGAAATGGTTTCTGTGGTTAGAAACATATAAGATTAGCATTCCTGCAACATTCAGTTGTTGACATTTAATTTGATCTCTGAGAAATTAATAAATTAAGCTAATTAACTGCACCCCGTTACAGTTGATAGGTTTCATATAAAATTCAGTAAATATCAGTGTCAGTTGGTGCCGTTTAAGATGAGGGAGGACGCTTCATTTTCTTCATGAGGTATGGCCTTATTATTTCTACTACATCTTGTTGGATGACTGTCATTCATATTCCATTCACCCAGTTCAATGTAACAGTGATAGGTTTAGGATACTGTCATTCATATTCCATTCACCCAGTTCAATGTAACAGCGATAGGTTTAGGATACTGTCATTTATATTCCATTCACCCAGTTCAATGTAACAGCGATAGGTTTAGGATACTGTCATTTATATTCCATTCACCCAGTTCAATGTAACAGCGATAGGTTTAGGATACTGTCATTTATATTCCATTCACCCAGTTCAATGTAACAGCGATAGGTTTAGGATACTGTCATTCATATTCCATTCACCCAGTTCAATGTAACAGCGATAGGTTTAGGATACTGTCATTTATATTCCATTCACCCAGTTCAATGTAACAGTGATAGGTTTAGGATACTGTCATTTATATTCCATTCACCCAGTTCAATGTAACAGTGATAGGTTTAGGATACTGTCATTTATATTCCATTCACCCAGTTCAATGTAACAGCGATAGGTTTAGGATACTGTCATTCATATTCCATTCACCCAGTTCAATGTAACAGTGATAGGTTTAGGATACTGTCATTTATATTCCATTCACCCAGTTCAATGTAACAGTGATAGGTTTAGGATACTGTCATTTATATTCCATTCACCCAGTTCAATGTAACAGTGATAGGTTTAGGATACTGTCATTTATATTCCATTCACCCAGTTCAATGTAACAGCGATAGGTTTAGGATGCTGTCATTCATATTCCATTCACCCAGTTCAATGTAACAGCGATAGGTTTAGGATGCTGTCATTCATATTCCATTCACCCAGTTCAATGTAACAGTGATAGGTTTAGGATACTGTCATTCATATTCCATTCACCCAGTTCAATGTAACAGCGATAGGTTTAGGATACTGTCATTCATATTCCATTCACCCAGTTCAATGTAACAGCGATAGGTTTAGGATACTGTCATTTATATTCCATTCACCCAGTTCAATGTAACAGTGATAGGTTTAGGATACTGTCATTTATATTCCATTCACCCAGTTCAATGTAACAGCGATAGGTTTAGGATACTGTCATTCATATTCCATTCACCCAGTTCAATGTAACAGCGATAGGTTTAGGATGCTGTCATTCATATTCCATTCACCCAGTTCAATGTAACAGTGATAGGTTTAGGATACTGTCATTCATATTCCATTCACCCAGTTCAATGTAACAGCGATAGGTTTAGGATACTGTCATTCATATTCCATTCACCCAGTTCAATGTAACAGCGATAGGTTTAGGATACTGTCATTTATATTCCATTCACCCAGTTCAATGTAACAGCGATAGGTTTAGGATACTGTCATTTATATTCCATTCACCCAGTTCAATGTAACAGCGATAGGTTTAGGATACTGTCATTCATATTCCATTCACCCAGTTCAATGTAACAGCGATAGGTTTAGGATACTGTCATTTATATTCCATTCACCCAGTTCAATGTAACAGTGATAGGTTTAGGATACTGTCATTTATATTCCATTCACCCAGTTCAATGTAACAGCGATAGGTTTAGGATACTGTCATTTATATTCCATTCACCCAGTTCAATGTAACAGCGATAGGTTTAGGTTACTGTCATTCATATTCCATTCACCCAGTTCAATGTAACAGCGATAGGTTTAGGATACTGTCATTCATATTCCATTCACCCAGTTCAATGTAACAGCGATAGGTTTAGGATACTGTCATTTATATTCCATTCACCCAGTTCAATGTAACAGTGATAGGTTTAGGATACTGTCATTTATATTCCATTCACCCAGTTCAATTTAACAGTGATAGGTTTAGGATACTGTCATTTATATTCCATTCACCCAGTTCAATGTAACAGTGATAGGTTTAGGTTACTGTCATTTATATTCCATTCACCCAGTTCAATGTAACAGTGATAGGTTTAGGATACTGTCATTTATATTCCATTCACCCAGTTCAATGTAACAGCGATAGGTTTAGGTTACTGTCATTCATATTCCATTCACCCAGTTCAATGTAACAGCGATAGGTTTAGGATACTGTCATTCATATTCCATTCACCCAGTTCAATGTAACAGCGATAGGTTTAGGATACTGTCATTTATATTCCATTCACCCAGTTCAATGTAACAGTGATAGGTTTAGGATACTGTCATTTATATTCCATTCACCCAGTTCAATGTAACAGCGATAGGTTTAGGATACTGTCATTTATATTCCATTCACCCAGTTCAATGTAACAGTGATAGGTTTAGGATACTGTCATTCATATTCCATTCACCCAGTTCAATGTAACAGCGATAGGTTTAGGATACTGTCATTTATATTCCATTCACCCAGTTCAATGTAACAGCGATAGGTTTAGGATACTGTCATTTATATTCCATTCACCCAGTTCAATGTAACAGTGATAGGTTTAGGATACTGTCATTTATATTCCATTCACCCAGTTCAATGTAACAGCGATAGGTTTAGGATACTGTCATTTATATTCCATTCACCCAGTTCAATGTAACAGCGATAGGTTTAGGATACTGTCATTTATATTCCATTCACCCAGTTCAATGTAACAGCGATAGGTTTAGGATACTGTCATTTATATTCCATTCACCCAGTTCAATGTAACAGCGATAGGTTTAGGATACTGTCATTTATATTCCATTCACCCAGTTCAATGTAACAGCGATAGGTTTAGGATACTGTCATTTATATTCCATTCACCCAGTTCAATGTAACAGCGATAGGTTTAGGATACTGTCATTTATATTCCATTCACCCAGTTCAATGTAACAGCGATAGGTTTAGGATACTGTCATTTATATTCCATTCACCCAGTTCAATGTAACAGCGATAGGTTTAGGATACTGTCATTTATATTCCATTCACCCAGTTCAATGTAACAGCGATAGGTTTAGGATACTGTCATTTATATTCCATTCACCCAGTTCAATGTAACAGTGATAGGTTTAGGATACTGTCATTTATATTCCATTCACCCAGTTCAATGTAACAGCGATAGGTTTAGGATACTGTCATTTATATTCCATTCACCCAGTTCAATGTAACAGCGATAGGTTTAGGATACTGTCATTTATATTCCATTCACCCAGTTCAATGTAACAGCGATAGGTTTAGGATACTGTCATTTATATTCCATTCACCCAGTTCAATGTAACAGCGATAGGTTTAGGATACTGTCATTTATATTCCATTCACCCAGTTCAATGTAACAGCGATAGGTTTAGGATACTGTCATTTATATTCCATTCACCCAGTTCAATGTAACAGCGATAGGTTTAGGATACTTCATGATAGAGCTGGGCGGTATACCATATTTGACTATATACCGGTATTTATGGACGGACCGGTTTGAGTTTTTACTTTACCTACTATAATGGTATTTGAATGTTTGGTTTGTTAAATGTGATACGCTGTGCGTAACGTCCATTTTTATAGTTTACTCCGCTAATTGAGTCATCCCTCTCCGCTCTCTCTCTCTCTCCACGCCACTTTCCACACAGTCCTAGCCCCGCCCCCTGTCACTCAAGGAGGGCATTTATATTTTCTTAGCAAGTTAAGCTAAATTGTGTTAGCCACTAATGCCAATCGCTGATACCAGTACTGGTGAAGGCTTAAATCAGTGTAACCGATGTGAAATGGCTAGCTAGTTAGCAGTGGTGCGCGCTAATAGCGTTTCAATCGGCGATGTCACTTGCTCAGAGACCTTGAAGTAGTGGTTCCCCTTGCTCTGCAAAGGCCACGGCTTTTGTGGAGCGATGGGTAACGATGCTTCGAGGGTGTCAGTTGTCTATGTGTGCAGAGGGTCCCTGGTCCGAGCCCAGCGAGGGGACGGACCACAGTTAAACTGTTACATCAGCATGTTGTTTGTGCAACAGTATCTTCTAAATCTAAGAGGAATAGGCGAAGCATGATATATAAATAAATATTTAATTTAGCCAAAGATTAGGGTCCCCTAGGAAACAATAAACATCACCTTGGTTCCTACCCTGTCACAATAACTTATCCATGGCATTTTCATTCGTTGTCATGTCAACCACTGTATTCAAAGTGCCCACTATTATTTATATTATAATAATTATATTTTGGCCATATCACCCCATATCACCCTCAAATTTCCCCTATACCCATCATGAGGTTGCTACAACCTAGCCTATGAATGAAAGTTTGCAACGTAGTCGAGAGAAAAATTTGAGCTGACAGACTGTGACACATGGACAGACAGTGACACATTCAATACCGCCTTGCACAATCTTGACTGCATCTAGCTGATGTAATCATCAGTCCAAAACAGTTTTAAACGAGAGTTTCTATTGGACACGTTTTTTCAACAGAATCGGAAGAATGAATACCTCCCCGATCAAAATGTGAACACAGTTCACTTTCATAACAGTCACATACAAACAGCTCGTTGTATTCCTTCTCGCATCGAAGTGCTCTCCTCCTCTAAACGGTTCCCTTTTCTTGTGGACTTACTGTACATTCACAACACATCAGCTGTATGTGACCAGGTGAAAAAACCTTTCCAAGCCAAACCATATCATAACCGCTACACACAGTGTAACGCTCGTCGTCCTAAGGAAGAGTGGACCAAAGAACAGCGTGGAAAGTGTTCATATGATCTTTATTGTCAAGAATCAATCAAACAAAAATAACAAATCAAACAAAAATAACAAATACAAAACACGATGAAGGTTCCGTCAGGCACAGATACTAAACGGAAAACACCCCACAAAACCCAAACGGAAAATGACAACTTATATATGATCCCCAATCAGAGACATCGATAGACAGCTGCCTCTGATTGGGAACCACACTAGGCAAAAACATCAAAGAAATAGAAAACATAGATTCTCCCACCCAAGTCACACCCTGACCTAACCAAAAATAGAGAATAAATAAGGATCTCTAAGGTCAGGGCGTGACACACAGCCTTCATCGTTATTATTTGTATTATATTTAATATACCATATTATCTAAAGTAACGTAATAGTCAACATAGCTAACAGAACTAACACGTTAGTAAACCTGCTACAATCATGCAGGAACATCAAAGTGATCAGTCAGTGAGCAGTTTATCAGTTACACTGGCGGGCCCCGGTAGCAATAAATTAGTTATACCAAAAGCTTACCTTGAGTTTGAGTGTTGTGTTGGAAAGTCCTAGCCAGCTTGCTAACATATCATCCCTCTGTTTGAGCTGGGTGTTTGAGTAGACGAAACTAGCTAGCTGACTGCATTTGCTAGCTAAGTAAGTGAAAATAAAATGACTCTTTCAACTTCTCCTTCATTTTGGAAGAAATTAATATGTTCAAAACATCTAAACTATTGAGTCAACTACTCAACATATATTTTATACTCTGCAGTGCTAGCTAGCTGTAGCTTATGCTTTCAATACTAGATTAATTATCTAATCCTTTGATTTGGTGGGCAACATGTCAGTTCATGCTGCAGAACTCTGATAGGTCTGTGGACGTCCTCCTCCGGAGGACAGAAGCTAGCTGTCCTCCGGCTACACGATGGTGATATCCTACTGTTGAGGCTACTGTAGACCTGTAACAAGTGCGCTGAGAGTCGGGAAGCAAGTTCGGGAAGCAAGTTGAGTGTTTTAATAAATAAAATAAACAATGAACACGAAACACAAACAACGCGCCGACATGAAAACAGAGTCAATAACATCTGAGGAAAGAACCAAGGGGAGGGACAGATATAGGGAAGATGATCAAGGAGGTGATGGAGTCCAGGTGAGTGTCATGAGACAGAGTCAATAACATCTGAGGAAAGAACCACGGTGGAGGGACAGATATAGGGAAGATGATCAAGGAGGTGATGGAGTCCAGGTGAGAGACAGATATAGGGAAGATAATCAAGGAGGTGATGGAGTCCAGGTGAGTGTCATGAGACAGAGTCAATAACACCTGAGGAAAGAACCCAGGGGAGAGACAGATACAGGGAAGATAATCAAGGAGAAGATGGAGTCCAGCTGAGGGTCATGAAGTTGCGCAGGTGCGCGAGACGATAGTGACAGGTGTGTGGGATAATCAGCAGCCTGATGACCTAGAGGCCGGAGAGGGAGTAGACGTGACAAGACCTTCATTGCAAACACAGTGTGTTTTAATCAATTATTTAAGATGGTGGGTGTCATGGCTTGCTGTAATAACATGGAAGGACCCTTCAACCTTCAGTTGTCATGAAAGGACAGCAACAGTGAACTCATTCAACCGCAGCTCTTATCACCATGAGCTCCATTGTCACCCTGACCATAGTTTGCTTTGTATGTCTCTATGTTTTGTTTGGTCAGGGTGTGATCTGAGTGGACATTCTATGTTGGATGTCTAGTTTGTCTGTTTCTGTGTTTGGGCCTGATAAGGTTCTCAATCAGAGGCAGGTGTTAGTCATTGTCTCTGATTGGGATCCATATTTAGGTAGCCTGTTTTGTGTTGGGTTTTGTGGGTGGTTGTCTCCTGTGTCAGTGTTTTTACCACACGGGACTGTTTTCGGGTTTTCACGTTTCTTGTTTTGTAGTTTATTCATGTATAGTTTCAGGTTATTAAAGAACCATTAATTATAACCACGCTGCTTTTTGGTCCGCCTCTCCTTCCCAGGAAGAATCCTCTTACATCCATATACATTCTGAAGGCTATAAACTCATTATATCCCCTCCTCATCTCTGCCCCCCTTCCTTTCCAGTGAAAAGCTATAGCTTAACTCTTGACTCCGATGTAAATGCATATTTGGAATATCTTGCCGTCTGGGAGAGAAATTAAACGATGCTGGCTCTATTAATGGAATCAAAGCGACCCATGTAGTTAGTGTATTTGCATGCGTGTTCTGATTGGGTGATGATGATTGGGAGTTTGCTATTAATTCAATGAGGATTATATCAGGCCAAGAAGAGTTCTCCACTGCGATGTATGTGTAGGCTGAACTAATCCTGTATTACAGGCCTCCCGAGTGGCACAGCGGTCTAAGCCACTGTATCTCAGTGCTAGAGGTGTCATTATAGACCCTGGTTCAATTCCTGGCTGTATCACAACTGGTCTTGACTGGAAGTCGCATAGGGTGGTGCACATTTAGTCCGGGGTAGGCCGTCATTGTAAATGGGGCGGCAGGGTAGCCTAGTGGTTAGAGCATTGGACTAGTAACCGGGGAGGTTGCAAGATTGAAACCCCGAACTGACAAGGTAAAAACCTGTTGTTCTTCCACTGAACAAGGCAGTTAACCCACTGTTCCTAGGCCATCATTGAAAATAAGAATTTGATCTTAACTGACTTGCCTAGTTCAATAAAGGATAAAATAATAATTTGTTCTTAACTGACTTGCCTAGTTAAACAAAGGAAAAATAAGAATTTGTTCTTAACTGACTTGCTTAGTTAAATAAAAAATGAATGCAGATGATGTTTTTAACTTTAGTAAGTAATGCAAGTTTAGTTGTTGAAGCGTTTCATGGTTTTCAGATGAGTTGAGTGTGTTTTTCCCAGGTGGGGTGGGATGCTATAGCCTGGTTCCAGTCATTGTCAAGCCAAAACAGTTGAAGTTGTAGTTGACATGATAGCACAAACAGACTGGCACTCAGGCTAGGATGCATAGAATTATCACACATCCTGGTGTCTGTGTCTACAGTGAGAGGAAGAAGGGTTACACTGTGATGTCATAGAACTCAAGGCTCTACAAAACAGGAAGTTGGCTGTATTTGCAAAGTCTGGCATCACAAATGGCACCCTATTTGCTATATAGCGCACTTTATTTTGGCCAGACCCATATGGGCCCTTGTCAAAGATAGTGCACTATATAGCGAATAGGGTGTAATTTGGCACGCCGGTCTGGGAGGCAAATGGAACACCAACCACAGTGAACGGAACTGAATGGAACCATTGGAACAGTTGGTTGGCTTGTGTATTTACCACTTCCTCCTGGTCTCTTTTTATGATATAATCACTGTTTATTATCTCTGCTTAATCTCATTCTATATCTCTGTGTGTTTACACATTAAGAATGTATTCATCTCTCACATTTAGCTTAGTTTACACACTGCTGCCAGAGAGAGAAGAGACACAAAGATGGTCTCTGTGTCTCTGTCTCTCTGTCTCTCCTTCTTTGTCTCTCTCCCTCTGTCACACACAAACACACACACACTTTAAACTCAAGTCATAGCTTTATATCCAGCTAATGAGTGTTTACAACTAGCTAATTGTGCACTGCACCATGGTTACTCTGTGTGTAAGCCATGTGAGAGTGAATAGACTATGATCCTATTGTTAACTGGGTGTGTTGTTTGTATGAACGTATCTGGAGGATTAAGGGAATAGGGGGCACCCCACAGGGCTGAGGTCAAAAGTAGTGCACTATAAAGGGAATAGAGTGTGATTTTGGCATGCATTCTAAGCTTTGTGGGAGAAAACCACCAGTGGAATGTTTTGGCTGTAGCACAGTGTCCTATTGTGAACAGAATCACATTCGTATGATGTTGATTATTTTAACCGATGACCTCCTAAAAGCAAAATAAGTGTCACGTTCTGACCTTAGTTCCTTTGTTTTGTCTTTGTTTTAGTATGGTCAGGGCGTGAGTTGGGGTGGGCAGTCTATGTTCTCTTTTCTATAATTTGGGATTCTGCGTTTGGCCTGGTATGGTTCTCAATCAGAGGCAGCTGTTTAGCGTTGTCCCTGATTGAGAACCATACTTTGGTAGCCTGGTTTCACTGTTGAGTTGTGGGTGTTTATTTTCCGTGTTTGTTACACGGGACTGTTTAGTTTGTTTCACTTTGATATTTTGTATGTTTGTAGTGTTCAGTTTGTCTTATTAAAATGGACACTTACCACGCTGCAAATTGGTCCGATCTCTCTTACTCCTCGTCAGAACAAGAGGACGAGCGTGACAATAATAATAATATATGCCATTTAGCAGACGCTTTTACCCAAAGCGACTTACAGTCATGTGTGCATACATTCTACGAATGGGTGGTCCCGGGAATCGAACCCACTACCCTGGCGTTACAAGCGCCATGCTCTACCAACTGAGCTACAGAAGGACCACAATAAGTCACCTTCAATGTTGTGTAAGCAGCCTCCATCGTAACAAACCCTATGTGTGATTTCTGTTATCAGGGACATTGAATGCCTTGTGTTTTATACTTTATTTATTATTTATATATATATATTTTTTAACCTTTATTTAACTAGGCAAGTAAGTTAAGATCAAATTCTTATTTATAATGATTGCCTACAGTCCCAGCCTTCTGGGTAATGACATCCTCAGCCAATGCCGTTAAGACCGAAAAGAGTGAGACACACACACAGACACACACACACACACAGACACACACACACAGACACCACAGCACACAGACACAGACACAGACACAGACACAGACACAGACACACAGACACACAGACACACAGACACACACACACAGACACACACACACAGACACACAGACACAGACAGACACACACAGACACACACACACACACACACACACACACACACACACACACACACACACACACACACACACACACACACACACACACACACACACACACACACACACACACACACACACACACACACACACACACACACACACACACACACACACACACACACACTCATTCACTCACTTATGGCAGCAAGTGGTCTCGCTGGAGGTCACTGCATTCCCATAATTCCCTGTTCTGACAAGGCTTGTTCCCTGGCCTGGGTGGGGATGTGTGTGTGTGTGTCTGTGTGTGTGTGTGTGTGTTCAGATATGATTATGTTTTAAGTCTGTGGGAAACTCAGTGGGTGTGATCTCATTAAACCTAAAGGCTTCTGATGTGTTTTCTTGTAATATGTCTAGTGGGTGATATGATCACATTGTCCTTCAGCGTGTAAAAGGCCTCTGGTGTAGAACTGCGTAGGCTGATCTGATCTTGGATCAGTGGTATATGTTTTTAAAGGCCTCTGGTAGCTACCCTGTGTGTGTGTGTGTGTGTGTGTGTGTGTGTGTGTGTGTGTGTGTGTGTGTGTGTGTGTGTGTGTGTGTGTGTGTGTGTGTGTGTGTGTGTGTGTGTGTGTGTGTGTGTGTGTGTGTGTGTGTGTGTGTGTGCTGGTGTAAAAGGCCTCTGGTGTAGAACTATGTGTGTGTCTAGGCTGATCTTAGATTTATAATCCATCTGGGAACTAGGATCAGTGCTGTAGCTGTATGGCCCAACTAAGAACCCACACACTCATCCCTGCCTCATCCCTGCCTTCGGGCCGCCAGAAGAAGGAATGTTACTCTCCAGTCTTATCTATGTACAGTGAGCATACTGTGGTTTTTCAATTCCTGTATCTTATGTACATTGTACTGAATAAACACAGAAGTAGGTAGTCTAGCAGTTAAGAGGGTCGGGCCAGTAACCGAAAGGTTGCTGGTTCGAATCCCTGAGCCGACTCTGTGAAAAATCTGTCGATGTGAACTTGACCAAGGCACTTAACCCCTAGTATTGTATTAAATATGCACATGTTGTCCTATCAGAGCTGCAAGGTTGGGTGTCAGAATTATAAGACTTTCAGTTGGTATTAAAGTAGGATTGTAGAATTCAAGTAGAATTTGGTAGGATTGTCACATTCAAGTAGGTTTGTAGGATTCATGTAGCGATTGGTAGGATTGTAGCATTCAAGTAGAGGTTGGTAGGATTGTAGCATTCAAGTAATATAATAATAATAATAATAATATAATAATATAAGTAGAGTAGAGGTTGGTAGGATTGTCACATTCAAGTAGGTTTGTAGGATTCATGTAGCGATTGGTAGGATTGTAGCATTCAAGTAGAGGTTGGTAGGATTGTAGCATTCAAGTAGAGGTTGGTAGGATTGTAGCATTCAAGTAGAGGTTGGTAGGATTGTAGCATTCAAGTAGAGGTTGGTAGGATTGTAGCATTCAAGTAGAGGTTGGTAGGATTGTAGTATTCAAGTAGAGGTTGGTAGGATTGTAGCATTCAAGTAGAGGTTGGTAGGATTGTAGCATTCAAGTAGAGGTTGGTTGAATTGTAGCGTTCAAGTAGAGGTTGGTAGGATTGTAGCATTCAAGTAGAAGTTGGTAGGATTGTAGCAGTTGGTAGGATTGTAGCATTCAAGTAGAGGTTGGTAGGATTGTAGCATTCAAGTAGAGGTTGGTTGAATTGTAGCATTCAAGTAGAGGTTGGTAGGATTGTAGCATTCAAGTAGAAGTTGGTAGGATTGTAGCATTCAAGTAGAAATTGGTAGGATTGTAGAATTCAAGTAGAAATTGGTAGGATTGTAGAATTCAAGTAGACATTGGTAGGATTGTAGAATTCAAGTAGAAATTGCAAGAACCTCCATTACTTATCATCCAATCAGGTTGCTGTTCCATCAGTGGTGTTCCACTGTTACTATGGTAACAAACCTGTTGCACCTCTAGACTTTCTGATTAACTGGAGACGGTCTATTATAACAGAGTAACAAGTGCACTCTAAAAGAATAAGCCGTGTGACAAAATGGCATCCTATTCCCTATTTAGTGCACTTCTTTTGACCTAGGGAACAGAATGCCATTTGGGATGCCCCCAGGGTCTATTGTAATGGAGTGACAAGTACACTCTAAAATCGTAGAACCACCATACGAGGTTATTCACACCGCTCTGCTTGCATCAACGCGTAAAAAGAGACATTTCGGGCCCTATCTAAGAAGGATAGATAGATAACTGCTTTCTTTTATTTAAACATGAAGGCCCGAGGGGATTTGGCTACCTCACAAACTCAGCAGGTGAATGCAAATTCAGCGTTTAAAAATAAAGCGCCCCCCTCCTCCTTCTCCCTATTCCTCCTCTCCTCCTTTTTGTGAGAGAAGATTACAGCTGAAAATCCTTTGCTACGAGCTGCGTGCCCCCCTCTCAAAATCACCTTTCATGGGAGGACTGGTCAATAGCTCCATTTGAGAGGGTTATTACCATGACAACGGGACAGGATTAGGTAGACACAGTCATTCCGGGGCAATTGTGAAACCAGCTTGATTTGCTGAAATGCACTCAAGATTACCTTTGGGGGAGGGAGAAGGAGAGGTGGGTGAGAGGTAAGTGGGTGGGTGGGAGGGTGAGAGGGATGGAGGGTGGGCGGAGGTGTGTGAGAGGCTGAACGAGAAAATGGAATGAACTAAAAACAGAATCCGACCATGAAAAATTCATAGCTAGGACTTTAAATGTTTTTATATAAATGTTCAAAGTTAGTTTTAGGATTTGTGAAAGGTGACTGGTTCCACAGTAGTTCAAGTTTAAACACACACACACACACACACAGACACAAACACACACACACAGACACAGACACACAGAGTGTCAATCTTCGAGCAAAGTGTTAACATTTTGATGCTATTACTTTTGATTCCATCTCCTCGTGTACCTCGTGATTGGCTGACATCATGGATTAGCTAGCGAACATTGAACCTAGTTCGTTAGCTTTAGGTACCTGCAGTTTCATACTACAGCATTTCATGCATAGTGGCTAGCTATAACAAACTGTTTGTGCTGTATCTATGTGTTGGGATTACGGTTAATTGTTTAGCTAGCTAGCTAAGGAAAAGACTCCACTTCGCTAGGTGATTACATGACCCATCAAGTTAGCCAGGTTTGTCTGAGGGTAACTACGGCCATGTATTGTATGTGAATCCTTAAAGAGATGGGTGGGACTACGGTTTCCAAATCAAATCCAATTTTATTTGTCACATACACATGGTTAGCAGATGTTAATGCGAGTGTAGCGAAATGCTTGTGCTTCTAGTTTCCGACAATGCAGTAATAACCAACAAGTAATCTAACTAACAATTCCAAAACTACTGTCTTATACACAGTGTAAGGGGATAAAGAATATGTACATAAAGATATATGAATGAGTGATGGTACAGAGCAGCATAGGCAAGATACAGTAGATGGTATCGAGTACAGTATATACATATGAGATGAGTATGTAAACAAAGTGGCATAGTTAAAGTGAGGGTGTTAAAGTGAGGGTGTTAAAGTGAGGGTGTTAAAGTGAGGGTGTTAAAGTGAGGGTTTAAGAGGGTGTGAACGATGCTGAATGGGTGTAAACAAAGACGAGCTCTCCAGTAGGTGTACCAAAACATTCAAGGGCCATTTTCAAAAGTGGGGTTACAAGTTTATCAACTTTCAAGCAGAATTGCTTTCCCATTGTCCCTCAACTGCAGGGTATGATATACCATTTTCTAGCTCTGAGTCTCTACTTTTATCCTGTGTAACAAAACAAAACAAAAAAAAACATTTCAAATTTGTACTACAATCGAGTCAGCGGAGATATCCCCATCATGTTGTGTTCCTCAACACTCCAGTACTAGAGCACTGAACACAGTCACACCAAATGGCTTGGCTGATTTTTCCCTGTTCCACGTTCCATATTTTCCCTGTCTCATGAATGGCCCCTCAGGGAGGTCATTTAGTTCAGTTCAGGATGAGTTTCTGAGTCCCCACAGGGGTAATTAAAGCATTGTTGGAGCACAATAACACATTGACATATAGCCCCTTCGTATGGAGTACAATCCAAAGTACATAGACATGAATATTTTATGAAGCTACACACACACACACATACATACATAGAGTTTGCATGTACATTACACATTACTGGTACATAAAGTTGTATACTGTGAACAGCAGTGTAAAGTCACACCATCCGTATTCTCAATGGTCATTGGTCAGTCACAGTGGTGGTCAGTCACAGTGGTGGTCAGACAGTCTGACGGAAACAACACTGTGCACACTACTAGAGGCCATGAGATCCGTGTGACCAATCAGCAGAGGCCATGAGATCCGTTTGACCAATCAGCAGAGGCCATGAGATCCGTGTGACCAATCAGCAGGGGCCATGAGGAACACAACACAGTAGAAGTAGAGCTCACCGTGTGACTGATCAGGAGATCCTGGCACTGCTGTACGTAGGATCAGGAACAATGTCGCCTGTTTGTTTAACACACACACTGGGTTATCACCCTGCTGTTGAACACCTTTACAGATCTGGCTCAGACAGCAAATAGAGGGAGTCAAGCAGAAAGGTTTTCCTAGTATGTGTATCACAGGTGGCCGGTGGGGAGAACAGGCTCATAGTAATGGCTGGAGTGGAATACATGGAATGGTATCAAACACATGGTTTCCGTTCCAGCCATTACTATATCCCCTCAGCAGTCCGTTTTCTTTCCCTTCTCTGAACATATCGTGCCCTTGACATTTGTACATCCCGTCTTCCCAGATTATCATTCTTTTGTTTTCCCTCATTCTCTTACTGTCTCTCTCTCTCTCTCTCTCTCTCTCTCACTGTCTCTCTCTCTCATTGTCACTCTCTTTCCCTCATTCTCTTCGCTCTCTCTCTTACTGTCTCTCTCTCACTGTCTCTCTCTCTCATTGTCTCTCTCTTTCCCTCATTCTCTTCGCTCTCTCTCTTACTGTCTCTCTCTTCTCTCTCTCTTCCCTCATTCTCTTCTCTCTCTCTCTCATTGTCTCTCACTCTCATTGTATCTCTCTCATTGTCTCTCTCTCGCTTTCTCTCTCTCTCTCTATCTCGGTCTCGGTCTCTCGGACTCGGTCTCTCTCTGTCTCAGACAGACAGACTCTGAGAGAGAGAGAGAGAGAGAGAGGACGGTGAGTGAAACCTAGAGAGAGAGAGAGAGAGAGAGAGAGAGAGAGAGAGAGAGAGAGAGAGAGAGAGAGAGAGAGAGAGAGAGAGAGAGAGAGAGAGAGAGAGAGAGAGAGAGAGAGAGAGAGAGAGAGAGAGAGAGAGAGAGAGAGAGAGAGAGAGGACGAGAGTGAGTGAGTTTAACCAAGAGGGAGGTGAGAGTTTAACCTGGAGGGAGGTGAGAGTTCAACCAAGAGGGAGGTGAGAGTTCAACCAAGAGGGAGGTGAGAGTTTAACCTGGAGGGAGGTGAGAGTTTAACCTGGAGGGAGGTGAGAGATCAACTTGGAGGGAGGTGAGAGGTCAAACTAGAGGGAGGTGAGAGTTCAACCTAGAGGGATCAGCACATCCTTCCTTTCTTTCTTCAGTTTGTGTGTGTGTGTGTGTGTGTGTGTGTGTGTGAGAGAGAGAGAGAGGTACATGGCAGCCACATTCAGAGTGACATGCAGCAGGTCTTCCAATCCCAGATAAAATGTGTGTGACAAGATCATTCCAGCTCTCTCTGTCTCTCTCTCTCTCTCTGTCTCTCTCTGTCTCTCTCTCTGTCTCTCTCTCTCTCTCTCTCTCTCTCTCTCTCTCTCTCTCTCTCTCTCTCTCTCTCTGTCTCTCTCTCTCTCTCTCTCTGTCTCTCTCTCTCTCTCTCTCTCTCTCTCTCTCTCTGTCTCTCTCTCTCTCTCTGTCTCTCTCTCTCTCTCTCTCTCTCTCTCTCTCTCTCTCTCTCTCTCTCTCTCTGTCTCTCTCTCTCTCTCTCTCTCTCTCTCTCTCTCTCTCTGTCTCTCTCTCTGTCTCTCTCTCTATCTCTCTCTCTCTCCCTCTCTCTCTCTGTGTGTGTGTGTGTACTCTGTGTGTGTGTGTACTCTGTGTGTGTGTGTACTATGTGTGTGTGTACTCTGCGCGTGTGTGTGTACTCTGCGTGTGTCTCTTCTCTCTGTTGTTGTTTTTGTGAAACAGGAAGTACAGCCCTTGGGTCTCCTCTCAACTTCCTGTCCGCCGGCCGACCCGGCTGTACCTGCTTCCTGGAAAGCAACCGGGAAAGTGTTACTAGCGTCTGTCAAAAGGTCACCTGGCAACTGTTTCCCTGGGATACAGTAAGGCGTCCACTATGGGATGGAAATGGACGCAGAGGAGGATAGGGGAGGAGATAAAGGGAGGAGGAGAGGAGACAAGGGGAGAAAGGAAAGAGGAGAGGAGACAAGAGGAAAAGAGAAAAGGGGACGAGGGGAGGAAGGGGAGAGGGGAGGAGACAAGAGGAGGAAGAGTAGAGAGGAGACAGGAGAGGGGAGGAGACAAGAGGAAGGAGAGAAGAGGAGACAGGAGAGGGAAGGAGACAAGAGGAAGGAGAGGAGAGGAGACAAGAGGAAGGGGGAGGAGACAAGAGGAAGGGGAGAGGAGAGGAGACAGGAGAGGGGAGGAGACAAGAGGAAGGAGAGAAGAGGAGACAGGAGAGGGGAGGAGACAAGAGGAAGGGGGGAGGAGACAAGAGGAAGGGGTGAGGAGACAAGAGGAAGGGGGAAGGAGACAAGAGGAAGGGGGGAGGAGACAAGAGGAAGGGGGGAGGAGACAAGAGGAAGGGGAGGAGACAAGAGGAAGGGGGAGGAGACAAGAGGAAGGGGGGAGGAGATAAGAGGAAGGGGGAGGAGACAAGAGGAAGGAGAGGAGACAAGAGGAGAAAAGAAGACCCTTTATCAACAGTCACGTGTTTCTTTATTGTAATTTTCAGCTCCATTTTTCTCACCAGTTTCGTGATTTTGATCTTGACTCATCCCCAACGGGCTCCTGAGAGGCGACGGTCGAGTCATGCATCCTCCGAAGCATGACCTGCCAACCAGCTGCACCAATGTGTCGGAGGAAACACTGTTCATCTGGCGGGCCACAGAGTCGCTAGAGTGCGACGAGCCAAGTAAAGCCCCCCCCTAACCCAGATGACGTTGGGCCAAACCCCCCCTAACCCAGATGACACTGGACCAAACCCTCCCCTAACCCAGATGACACTGGACCAAACCCCCCCCTAACCCAGATGACACTGGGCCAAACCCTCCCTAACCCAGATGACACTGGACCAAACCCCCTAACCCAGATGACGTTGGGACCCAAATGGGCCAAACCCCTAACCCAGATGACGTTGGGCCAAACCCCCTAACCCAGATGACGTTGGGCCAAACCCCCTAACCCAGATGACCAGATGACGTTGGGCCAAACCCCCTAACCCAGATGACGTTGGGCCAAACCCTCCCCTAACCCAGATGACACTGGGCCAAACCCTCCCTAACCCAGATGACGTTGGGCCAAACCCTCCCCTCCCCTAACCCAGATGACGTTGGGCCAAACCCCCCTAACCCAGATGACGTTGGGCCAAACACTCCCCTAACCCAGATGACGTTGGGCCAAACCCTCCCCTAACCCAGATGACCCAGATGACGTTGGGCCAAACCCTCCCCTAACCCCTGGGCCAAACCCCCTAACCCAGATGACGTTGGGCCAAACCCTCCCCTAACCCAGATGACGTTGGGCCAAACCCTCCCCTAACCCAGATGACGTTGGGCCAAACCCTCCCCTAACCCAGATGACGTTGGGCCAAACCCCCCCCCTGGGCCAAACCCTCCCCTAACCCAGATGACGTTGGGCCAAACCCTCCCCTAACCCAGATGACACTGGGCCAAACCCCCTAACCCAGATGACGTTGGGCCAGATGACGTTGGGCCCCCCGTTGCCAAACCCCCCTAACCCAGATGACGTTGGGCCAAACTAACCCCTGGGCCAAACCCCCTGACCCAGATGACGTTGGGCCAAACTCCCCTAACCCAGATGACGTTGGGCCAAACCCTCCCCTAACCCAGATGACGTTGGGCCAAACCCCACTGACCCAGATGACGTTGGGCCAAACCCCCCTAACCCAGATGACGTTGGGCCAAACCCTCCCCTAACCCAGATGACACTGGGCCAAACCCTCCCCTAACCCAGATGACACTGGGCCAAACCCTCCCCTAACCCAGATGACACTGGGCCAAACCCTCCCCTAACCCAGATGACGTTGGGCCAAACCCTCCCCTAACCCAGATGAAGTTGGGCCAAACCCTCCCCTAACCCAGATGACATTGGGCCAAACCCCCCCTAACCCAGATGACGTTGGGCCAAACCCTCCCCTAACCCAGATGACGTTGGGCCAAACACTCCCCTAACCCAGATGACGTTGGGCCAAACCCTCCCCTAACCCAGATGACACTGGGCCAAACCCTCCCCTAACCCAGATGACGTTGCGCCAAACCCTCCCCTAACCCAGATGACGTTGGGCCAAACCCCCCTAACCCAGATGACGTTGGGCCAAACCCTCCCCTAACCCAGATGACGTTGGGCCAAACCCTCCCCTAACCCAGATGACGTTGGGCCAAACCCTCCCCTAACCCAGATGACATTGGGCCAAACCCCCTAACCCAGATGACGTTGGGCCAAACCCTCCCCTAACCCAGATGACGTTGGGCCAAACCCTCCCCTAACCCAGATGACACTGGGCCAAACCCTCCCCTAACCCAGATGACGTTGCGCCAAACCCTCCCCTAACCCAGATGGCGTTGGGCCAAACCCTCCCCTAACCCAGATGACGTTGGGCCAAACACTCCCCTAACCCAGATGACGTTGGGCCAAACCCTCCCCTAACCCAGATGACACTGGGCCAAACCCTCCCCTAACCCAGATGACGTTGCACCAAACCCTCCCCTAACCCAGATGACGTTGGGCCAAACCCCCTAACCCAGATGACGTTGGGCCAAACCCTCCCCTAACCCAGATGACGTTGGGCCAAACCCTCCCCTAACCCAGATGACGTTGGGCCAAACCCTCCCCTAACCCAGATGACGTTGGGCCAAACCCTCCCCTAACCCAGATGACACTGGGCCAAACCCTCCCCTAACACAGATGACGTTGGGCCAATTGTGCGCCGCCTTATGGGACTCCTGGTCACAGCCGGTTGTGACACAGTCTGGGATCAAACCCGGGTCTGTAGTGACGCCTCTAGCAGTGCCTTAGACCGCTGTGCCACTCAGGAGGTCAAATTGACATTGTTTTATGATGACACTGTCTATCTATTCATATGTTTGACACTTTCTCCCTTTTTAAAAGTCGTTCTACAACAGAACATGGACACAATTCAATGGATATCGATCAACAACGAGGTAAGACTCGATGCTATGACTGCAGATGACTGACTTGCTCACTTATTTGTGTGTGTCTGTCTGCAGGGATGAGGAGGAGGAGGTCAGGGAGGAGGAGGAGGTCAGGGAGGAGGAGGTGTATATAATTGCTGTTGGGTTTTGTCTAATGATGTTATGCAGATCACATGTATCATCTACAGTTTCTCTGAAACCTCATAAGACTCAGTCACAGCAGACCTCTTCCTCCTCCCTCACCTCTTCCTCCTCCCTCACCTCTTCCTCCTCCCTGACCTCTTCCTCCTCCCTCACCTCTTCCTCCTCCCTGACCTCTTCCTCCTCCCTCACCTCTTCCTCCTCCCTGACCTCTTCCTCCTCCCTCACCTCTTCCTCCTCCCTGACCTCTTCCTCCTCCCTCACCTCTTCCTCCTCCCTGACCTCTTCCTCCTTCCTCACCTCTTCCTCCTCACTGACCTCTTCGTCCTTCCTCCTCCCTGACCTCTTCCTCCTCCCTCACCTCTTCCTCCTCCCTCACCTCTTCCTCCTCCCTGACCTCTTCCTCCTCCCTCACCTCTTCCTCAGTGCACGATGTCATCTACAGGGTCAGTGGTGGGATCACGAAGGCACAGTCAACTTAGTGTATGTAAACTTCTGACCCACTGGAATTGTGATACAGTGAATTATAAGTGAAATAATCTGTCTGTAAACAATTGTTGTAAAAATTACTTGTGTCATGCACAAAGTAGATGTCCTAACCGACTTGCCAAAACTATAGTTTGTTAACAAGAAATGTGTGGAGTGGTTGAAAAACTAGTTTAAATGACTCCAACCTCAGTGTATGTAAACTTCCGATTTCAACTGTACATAGACATGGAATCACTGGCCACTTTAATAATGGAACACTAGTCACTTTAATAATGTTTACATACTGTTTTACTCATTTCATATGTATATACTATATTCTATTCTACTGTATTTTAGTCAATGCCAGTCTGACATTGTTAGTCCTAATATTTACATATGGTATATTTCTTTTACTTTTAGATTTGTGAGTATTGTTGTGAATTGTTAGATATTACTGCACTGTTGGAGCTAGGAACACAAGCATTTCGCTACACCCGCAATAACATCTGCTAAATATGTGTATGTGACTTATACAATTTGATTTATTCAAATTTATTCGCTCTAGGCGACCAGTTTTGATAGCCTTTAGCCGCACCCTCATACTACTCCTTCTCTGTTCCGCGGGTGATGTGGAGGTAAACCCAGGCCCTGCATGCCCCCAGGTACCCTCATTTGTTGACTTCTGTGATCGAAAAAGTCTTGGTTTTATGCATGTCAACATCAGAAGCCTCCTCCCTAAGTTTGTTTTACTCACTGCTTTAGCACACTCTGCTAACCCTGATGTCCTTGCCGTGTCTGAATCCTGGCTCAGGAAGGCCACCAAAAATTCAGAGATTTCCATACCCAACTATAACATCTTCCGTCAAGATAGAACTGCCAAAGGGGCGGAGTCGCAGTCTACTGCAGAGATAGCCTGCAAAGTAATGTCATACTTTCCAGGTCCATACCCAAACAGTTTGAACTACTAATTTTGAAAATTACTCTCTCCAGAAACAAGTCTCTCACTGTTGCCGCCTGCTACCGACCCCCGTCAGCTCCCAGCTGTGCCCTGGACACCATTTGTGAATTGATCGCCCCCCATCTAGCTTCAGAGTTTGTTCTGTTAGGTGACCTAAACTGGGATATGCTTAACACCCCGGCAGTCCTACAATCTAAGCTAGATGCCCTCAATCTCACGCAAATCATCAAGGAACCCACCAGGTACAACCTTAACTCTGTAAACAAGGGCACCCTCATAGACGTCATCCTGACCAACTGGCCCTCCAAATATACCTCCACTGTCTTCAACCAGGATCTCAGCGATCACTGCCTCATCGCCTGTATCCGCCACGGAGCCGCAGTCAAACGACCACCCCTCATCACTGTCAAACGCTCCTAAAACACTTCTGTGAGCAGGCCTTTCTAATCGACCTGGCCCGTGTATCCTGGAAGGACATTGACCTCATCCCGTCAGTTGAGGATGCCTGGTCATTCTTTAAAAGTAACTTCCTCACCATTTTGGATAAGCATGCTCCGTTCAAAAATGCAGAACCAAGAACAGATACAGCCCTTGGTTCACTCCAGACCTGACTGCCCTCGACCAGCACAAAAACATCCTGTGGCGGACTGCAATAGCATCGAATAGCCCCCATGATATGCAACTGTTCAGGAAGTCAGGAACCAATACACGCAGTCAGTCAGGAAAGCTAAGGCCAGCTTCTTCAGGCAGAAGTTTGCATCCTGTAGCTCCAACTCCAAAAGTTCTGGGACACTGTGAAGTCCATGGAGAACAAGAGCACCTCCTCCCAGCTGCCCACTGCACTGAGGCTAGGAAACACGGTCTCCACCGATAAATCCATGATTATCGAAAACTTCAATAAGCACTTCTCAACGGCTGGCCATGCCTTCCGCCTGGCTACTCCAACCTCGGCCAACAGCTCCGCCCCCCGTAGTTCCTCACCCAAGCCTCTCCAGGTTCTCCTTTACCCAAATCCAGATAGCAGATGTTCTGAAAGAGCTGCAAAACCTGGACCCGTACAAATCAGCTGGGCTTGACAATCTGGACCCGCTATTTCTGAAACTATCTGCCGCCATTGTCGCAACCCCTATTACCAGCCTGTTCAACCTCTCTTTCATATCGTCTGAGATCCCCAAGGATTGAAAGCTGCCGCAGTCATCCCCCTCTTCAAAGGGGGAGACACCCTGGACCCAAACTGCTATAGACCTATATCCATCCTGCCCTGCCTATCTAAGGTCTTCGAAAGCCAAGTCAACAAACAGGTCACTGACCATCTCGAATCCCACCGTACCTTCTCCGCTGTGCAATCTGGTTTCCGAGCCGGTCACGGGTGCACCTCAGCCACACTCAAGGTACTAAATGATATCATAACCGCCATCGATAAAAGACAGTACTGTGCAGCCGTCTTCATCGACCTCGCCAAGGCTTTCGACTCTGTCAATCACCAAATTCTTATCGGCAGACTCAACAGCCTCGGTTTTTCGGATGACTGCCTTGCCTGGTTCACCAATTACTTTGCAGACAGAGTTCAGTGTGTCAAATCAGAGGGCATGCGCTCCGGTCCTCTGGCAGTCTCTATGGGGGTGCCACAGGGTTCAATTCTCGGGCCGACTCTTTTCTCTGTATATATCAATGATGTTGCTCTTGCTGCGGGCGATTCCCTGATCCACCTCTACGCAGACGACACCATTCTATATACTTTCGGCCCGTCATTGGACACTGTGCTATCAAACCTCCAAACGAGCTTCAATGCCATACAGCACTCCTTCCGTGGCCTCCAACTGCTCTTAAACGCGAGTAAAACCAAATGCATGCTTTTCAACCGATCGCTGCCTGCACCCGCATGCCCGACTAGCATCACCACCCTGGATGGTTCCAACCTTGAATATGTGGACATCTATAAGTACCTAGGTGTCTGGCTAGACTGCAAACTCTCCTTCCAGACTCACATCAAACATCTCCAATCAAAAATCAAATCCAGAGTCGGCTTTCTATTCTCTCTGATCTCTGACTACTCTCTCTGATTGAGCTATTTGCAACAGGTTGTGGTTGTTGCGGATGGTTGTTCACAATTGTATAGTACTGCCCACAATTGTTCGCAATTGT
The DNA here is from genome assembly GCF_023373465.1 of Oncorhynchus keta. Lineage (NCBI taxonomy): Eukaryota > Metazoa > Chordata > Actinopteri > Salmoniformes > Salmonidae > Oncorhynchus > Oncorhynchus keta. The sequence goes on along the minus strand of NC_068455.1, from coordinate 75,369,256 downwards.
ATATGTGCATGATAATGGTTGATTTGAAGAAGTTTAATTAAGCTGCCTATCAATCAATATCAATATTTTTCTAAACTGAAAAACCTCTAACAAATAAAACAATGGCTGAGCCGCCAAAGTACTTTTGTACTTTAATTGACATAATTGTCATTTTAATTGACATAATTGTCATTTTAATTTACATAATTGTCATTTTAATTGACATAATTGTCATTTTAATTGACATTATTTTACTTTTATCTACATTGTTTTTATTTTTATTTACGTAATGATTCCGGAAGAAGAACAGTACTGACGCATTAACAGCTCAATCAAAACGGTCCCCCCTCTCTGAACTGAAAGAGAGGTTTCTTTTGTAGGGGAAGCCCCTCCCCTCCCATCAGAACACACCAAACTCATTCATTAATTAAGCCATTTGCAACTTTAAAGCCTATATTTTCCACTCAGCTAAACACATCATGAATGATCTTCATTGAACCTTTCGCCAATCGGTTTTTCATAATACAACATAACACATTTTCAGAATATCAACGCTCCATTCTGGACAGGCACGACAAAGCCAGCCTGATTGCTGTCTGCTGCCTGTGGCCAGTGATAGACTTCTCCTTCACAAAAGCCTTCCCAGAAGAGTGGAGGCTGTTATAGCAGCAAAGGGGGGACCAACTCCATATTAATGCCCCTGATTTTGGAATGAGATGTTTTGGTCATCAGATTTTATTTTATTTTTTAATAATAAAAATACAGAATCGTTGTATTCATTGGATTGAGCTTCTCACCAGTTTCACTGCAAGGGAAAAATATATCCAAATATTCTATACTTCTTTACGGTATTACCTATACTTTCCAGATTTGGCTACACTACAAACTACAGTCGGATAAATACATTTAGACCCCTTGTCATTAATGAATTCAAACGATTTAACTGTATGACTGACAGGTGGGATGACCAATGGGGTTGAGTTTTTACCACCATCATTATGGCCTGGATTGAAGTATGGATAGAGTTTCTCAGTGAAGGTCTGACCGGTGAAGGAGTAGATCAGAGACCTGGCCTCCACATCATAGAAGGAGACCAGACCCTCCTCATAATCCACACACACACACACACACACCTACTGGGGCTTCTGACTGAGAAAGAGAGGGACAGAGGGGACAGAGGGGACAGAGAGGGACAGAGGGGGACAGAGGGGACAGAGGGGACAGAGGGACAGAGAGGCACAGAGAGGGACAGAGGGGACAGAGAGACAGAGGGGACAGAGGGGACAGAGGGACAGAGGGGACAGAGGGACAGAGGGGACAGAGGGGACAGAGAGGACAGAGGGGACAGAGGGACAGAGGGACAGAGGGGACAGAGGGACAGAGAGGACAGAGGGGACAGAGAGGACAGAGGGGACAGAGGGGACAGAGGGGACAGAGGGGACAGAGGGACAGAGGGGACAGAGGGGACAGAGGGGACCCTGTACTCTCCATCTCCCAGCCACACAGTCCAGTATCCATTTTCCAGGGTTCAGGTAAATCAGCCCCTTCCTGTTGATGGAGTCTCTGGCCACTCCTAAAACCCAGCTAGTCTTCCCCTTCACCTGCACCTCATAGTGGAATCTCCTTGAGGAGAAGCCTTGGTTTCCCAGGACACAGGTCGTATATTTAAACCTCTCTGGGTTGTCAGGGAGATTCTGACATGTGTTTCCAAGTCTCACTAGTTTTCCATCTTCAGACAGGATGAGTCTGAGATGTGCTGTACCAGGGTCCAGGGACACAGCCACTGTATACTGAGGAATCATCTTAAACTCTTGATGTGCTGTAACAGAGTCCAGGGACAGCCACTGTATACTGGGGAATCATCTTAAACTCTTGATGTGCTGTAACAGGGTCCAGGGACACAGCCACTGTATACTGGGGAATCATCTTAAACTCTTGTTGTGCTGTTCCAGGGTCCAGGGACACAGCCACTGTATACTGGGGAATCATCTTAAACTCTTGTTGTGCTGTAACAGGGTCCAGGGACACAGCCACTGTATACTGGGGAATCGTCTTAAACTCTTGTTGTGCTGTAACAGGGTCCAGGGACACAGCCACTGTATACTGGGGAATCATCTTAAACTCTTGTTGTGCTGTTCCAGGGTCCAGGGACACAGCCACTGTATACTGGGGAATCATCTTAAACTCTTGTTGTGCTGTAACAGGGTCCAGGGACACAGCCACTGTATACTGGGGAATCATCTTAAACTCTTGTTGTGCTGTTCCAGGGTCCAGGGACACAGCCACTGTATACTGGGGAATCATCTTAAACTCTTGTTGTGCTGTAACAGGGTCCAGGGACACAGCCACTGTATACTGGGGAATCATCTTAAACTCTTGATGTGCTGTAACAGGGTCCAGGGACACAGCCACTGTATACTGGGGAATCATCTTAAACTCTTGTTGTGCTGTAACAGGGTCCAGGGACACAGCCACTGTATACTGGGGAATCATCTTAAACTCTTGATGTGCTGTAACAGGGTCCAGGGACACAGCCACTGTATACTGGGGAATCATCTTAAACTCTTGATGTGCTGTAACAGGGTCCAGGGACACAGCCACTGTATACTGGGGAATCATCTTAAACTCTTGTTGTGCTGTAACAGGGTCCAGGGACAGCCACTGTATACTGGGGAATCGTCTTAAACTCTTGTTGTGCTGTAACAGGGTCCAGGGACACAGCCACTGTATACTGGGGAATCGTCTTAAACTCTTGTTGTGCTGTAACAGGGTCCAGGGACAGCCACTGTATACTGGGGAATCATCTTAAACTCTTGTTGTGCTGTAACAGGGTCCAGGGACAGCCACTGTATACTGGGGAATCATCTTAAACTCTTGTTGTGCTGTAACAGGGTCCAGGGACACAGCCACTGTATACTGGGGAATCATCTTAAACTCTTGATGTGCTGTAACAGGGTCCAGGGACAGCCACTGTATACTGGGGAATCATCTTAAACTCTTGATGTGCTGTAACAGGGTCCAGGGACACAGCCACTGTATACTGGGGAATCATCTTAAACTCTTGTTGTGCTGTAACAGGGTCCAGGGACACAGCCACTGTATACTGGGGAATCATCTTAAACTCTTGTTGTGCTGTAACAGGGTCCAGGGACACAGCCACTGTATACTGGGGAATCATCTTAAACTCTTGTTGTGCTGTAACAGGGTCCAGGGACACAGCCACTGTATACTGGGGAATCATCTTAAACTCTTGATGTGCTGTAACAGGGTCCAGGGACAGCCACTGTATACTGGGGAATCATCTTAAACTCTTGATGTGCTGTAACAGGGTCCAGGGACACAGCCACTGTATACTGGGGAATCATCTTAAACTCTTGTTGTGCTGTAACAGGGTCCAGGGACACAGCCACTGTATACTGGGGAATCATCTTAAACTCTTGATGTGCTGTAACAGGGTCCAGGGACAGCCACTGTATACTGGGGAATCATCTTAAACTCTTGATGTGCTGTAACAGGGTCCAGGGACACAGCCACTGTATACTGGGGAATCATCTTAAACTCTTGTTGTGCTGTAACAGGGTCCAGGGACAGCCACTGTATACTGGGGAATCATCTTAAACTCTTGTTGTGCTGTAACAGGGTCCAGGGACACAGCCACTGTATACTGGGGAATCATCTTAAACTCTTGTTGTGCTGTAACAGGGTCCAGGGACAGCCACTGTATACTGGGGAATCATCTTAAACTCTTGTTGTGCTGTAACAGGGTCCAGGGACAGCCACTGTATACTGGGGAATCATCTTAAACTCTTGATGTGCTGTAACAGGGTCCAGGGACACAGCCACTGTATACTGGGGAATCATCTTAAACTCTTGTTGTGCTGTAACAGGGTCCAGGGACACAGCCACTGTATACTGGGGAATCATCTTAAACTCTTGATGTGCTGTAACAGGGTCCAGGGACACAGCCACTGTATACTGGGGAATCATCTTAAACTCTTGTTGTGCTGTAACAGGGTCCAGGGACAGCCACTGTATACTGGGGAATCATCTTAAACTCTTGATGTGCTGTAACAGGGTCCAGGGACACAGCCACTGTATACTGGGGAATCATCTTAAACTCTTGTTGTGCTGTAACAGGGTCCAGGGACACAGCCACTGTATACTGGGGAATCATCTTAAACTCTTGATGTGCTGTAACAGGGTCCAGGGACACAGCCACTGTATACTGGGGAATCATCTTAAACTCTTGATGTGCTGTAACAGGGTCCAGGGACACAGCCACTGTATACTGGGGAATCATCTTAAACTCTTGATGTGCTGTAACAGGGTCCAGGGACAGCCACTGTATACTGGGGAATCATCTTAAACTCTTGATGTGCTGTAACAGGGTCCAGGGACACAGCCACTGTATACTGGGAATCATCTTAAACTCTTGTTGTGCTGTAACAGGGTCCAGGGACACAGCCACTGTATACTGGGGAATCATCTTAAACTCTTGATGTGCTGTAACAGGGTCCAGGGACACAGCCACTGTATACTGGGGAATCATCTTAAACTCTTGTTGTGCTGTAACAGGGTCCAGGGACAGCCACTGTATACTGGGGAATCATCTTAAACTCTTGTTGTGCTGTAACAGGGTCCAGGGACAGCCACTGTATACTGGGGAATCATCTTAAACTCTTGTTGTGCTGTAACAGGGTCCAGGGACACAGCCACTGTATACTGGGGAATCATCTTAAACTCTTGATGTGCTGTAACAGGGTCCAGGGACACAGCCACTGTATACTGGGGAATCATCTTAAACTCTTGATGTGCTGTAACAGGGTCCAGGGACACAGCCACTGTATACTGGGGAATCATCTTAAACTCTTGTTGTGCTGTAACAGGGTCCAGGGACAGCCACTGTATACTGGGGAATCGTCTTAAACTCTTGTTGTGCTGTAACAGGGTCCAGGGACAGCCACTGTATACTGGGGAATCATCTTAAACTCTTGATGTGCTGTAACAGGGTCCAGGGACACAGCCACTGTATACTGGGGAATCATCTTAAACTCTTGTTGTGCTGTAACAGGGTCCAGGGACACAGCCACTGTATACTGGGGAATCATCTTAAACTCTTGATGTGCTGTAACAGGGTCCAGGGACACAGCCACTGTATACTGGGGAATCATCTTAAACTCTTGATGTGCTGTAACAGGGTCCAGGGACACAGCCACTGTATACTGGGGAATCATCTTAAACTCTTGTTGTGCTGTAACAGGGTCCAGGGACACAGCCACTGTATACTGGGGAATCATCTTAAACTCTTGATGTGCTGTAACAGGGTCCAGGGACAGCCACTGTATACTGGGGAATCATCTTAAACTCTTGTTGTGCTGTAACAGGGTCCAGGGACACAGCCACTGTATACTGGGGAATCATCTTAAACTCTTGTTGTGCTGTAACAGGGTCCAGGGACACAGCCACTGTATACTGGGGAATCATCTTAAACTCTTGTTGTGCTGTAACAGGGTCCAGGGACAGCCACTGTATACTGGGGAATCATCTTAAACTCTTGTTGTGCTGTAACAGGGTCCAGGGACACAGCCACTGTATACTGGGGAATCATCTTAAACTCTTGTTGTGCTGTAACAGGGTCCAGGGACACAGCCACTGTATACTGGGGAATCATCTTAAACTCTTGTTGTGCTGTAACAGGGTCCAGGGACAGCCACTGTATACTGGGGAATCATCTTAAACTCTTGTTGTGCTGTAACAGGGTCCAGGGACACAGCCACTGTATACTGGGGAATCATCTTAAACTCTTGATGTGCTGTAACAGGGTCCAGGGACACAGCCACTGTATACTGGGGAATCATCTTAAACTCTTGTTGTGCTGTAACAGGGTCCAGGGACACAGCCACTGTATACTGGGGAATCATCTTAAACTCTTGTTGTGCTGTAACAGGGTCCAGGGACACAGCCACTGTATACTGGGGAATCATCTTAAACTCTTGTTGTGCTGTAACAGGGTCCAGGGACACAGCCACTGTATACTGGGGAATCATCTTAAACTCTTGTTGTGCTGTAACAGGGTCCAGGGACACAGCCACTGTATACTGGGGAATCATCTTAAACTCTTGATGTGCTGTAACAGGGTCCAGGGACACAGCCACTGTATACTGGGGAATCATCTTAAACTCTTGATGTGCTGTAACAGGGTCCAGGGACACAGCCACTGTATACTGGGGAATCATCTTAAACTCTTGTTGTGCTGTAACAGGGTCCAGGGACACAGCCACTGTATACTGGGGAATCATCTTAAACTCTTGTTGTGCTGTAACAGGGTCCAGGGACACAGCCACTGTATACTGGGGAATCATCTTAAACTCTTGTTGTGCTGTAACAGGGTCCAGGGACAGCCACTGTATACTGGGGAATCATCTTAAACTCTTGTTGTGCTGTAACAGGGTCCAGGGACAGCCACTGTATACTGGGGAATCATCTTAAACTCTTGATGTGCTGTAACAGGGTCCAGGGACACAGCCACTGTATACTGGGGAATCATCTTAAACTCTTGTTGTGCTGTAACAGGGTCCAGGGACAGCCACTGTATACTGGGGAATCATCTTAAACTCTTGATGTGCTGTAACAGGGTCCAGGGACACAGCCACTGTATACTGGGGAATCATCTTAAACTCTTGTTGTGCTGTAACAGGGTCCAGGGACACAGCCACTGTATACTGGGGAATCATCTTAAACTCTTGATGTGCTGTAACAGGGTCCAGGGACACAGCCACTGTATACTGGGGAATCATCTTAAACTCTTGTTGTGCTGTAACAGGGTCCAGGGACAGCCACTGTATACTGGGAATCATCTTAAACTCTTGATGTGCTGTAACAGGGTCCAGGGACACAGCCACTGTATACTGGGGAATCATCTTAAACTCTTGTTGTGCTGTAACAGGGTCCAGGGACACAGCCACTGTATACTGGGGAATCATCTTAAACTCTTGATGTGCTGTAACAGGGTCCAGGGACACAGCCACTGTATACTGGGGAATCATCTTAAACTCTTGATGTGCTGTAACAGGGTCCAGGGACACAGCCACTGTATACTGGGGAATCATCTTAAACTCTTGATGTGCTGTAACAGGGTCCAGGGACAGCCACTGTATACTGGGGAATCATCTTAAACTCTTGATGTGCTGTAACAGGGTCCAGGGACACAGCCACTGTATACTGGGGAATCATCTTAAACTCTTGTTGTGCTGTAACAGGGTCCAGGGACACAGCCACTGTATACTGGGGAATCATCTTAAACTCTTGATGTGCTGTAACAGGGTCCAGGGACACAGCCACTGTATACTGGGGAATCATCTTAAACTCTTGTTGTGCTGTAACAGGGTCCAGGGACAGCCACTGTATACTGGGGAATCATCTTAAACTCTTGTTGTGCTGTAACAGGGTCCAGGGACAGCCACTGTATACTGGGGAATCATCTTAAACTCTTGTTGTGCTGTAACAGGGTCCAGGGACACAGCCACTGTATACTGGGGAATCATCTTAAACTCTTGATGTGCTGTAACAGGGTCCAGGGACACAGCCACTGTATACTGGGGAATCATCTTAAACTCTTGATGTGCTGTAACAGGGTCCAGGGACACAGCCACTGTATACTGGGGAATCATCTTAAACTCTTGTTGTGCTGTAACAGGGTCCAGGGACAGCCACTGTATACTGGGGAATCGTCTTAAACTCTTGTTGTGCTGTAACAGGGTCCAGGGACAGCCACTGTATACTGGGGAATCATCTTAAACTCTTGATGTGCTGTAACAGGGTCCAGGGACACAGCCACTGTATACTGGGGAATCATCTTAAACTCTTGTTGTGCTGTAACAGGGTCCAGGGACACAGCCACTGTATACTGGGGAATCATCTTAAACTCTTGATGTGCTGTAACAGGGTCCAGGGACACAGCCACTGTATACTGGGGAATCATCTTAAACTCTTGATGTGCTGTAACAGGGTCCAGGGACACAGCCACTGTATACTGGGGAATCATCTTAAACTCTTGTTGTGCTGTAACAGGGTCCAGGGACACAGCCACTGTATACTGGGAATCATCTTAAACTCTTGATGTGCTGTAACAGGGTCCAGGGACAGCCACTGTATACTGGGAATCATCTTAAACTCTTGTTGTGCTGTAACAGGGTCCAGGGACACAGCCACTGTATACTGGGGAATCATCTTAAACTCTTGTTGTGCTGTAACAGGGTCCAGGGACACAGCCACTGTATACTGGGGAATCATCTTAAACTCTTGTTGTGCTGTAACAGGGTCCAGGGACAGCCACTGTATACTGGGGAATCATCTTAAACTCTTGTTGTGCTGTAACAGGGTCCAGGGACACAGCCACTGTATACTGGGGAATCATCTTAAACTCTTGTTGTGCTGTAACAGGGTCCAGGGACACAGCCACTGTATACTGGGGAATCATCTTAAACTCTTGTTGTGCTGTAACAGGGTCCAGGGACAGCCACTGTATACTGGGGAATCATCTTAAACTCTTGTTGTGCTGTAACAGGGTCCAGGGACACAGCCACTGTATACTGGGGAATCATCTTAAACTCTTGATGTGCTGTAACAGGGTCCAGGGACACAGCCACTGTATACTGGGGAATCATCTTAAACTCTTGTTGTGCTGTAACAGGGTCCAGGGACACAGCCACTGTATACTGGGGAATCATCTTAAACTCTTGTTGTGCTGTAACAGGGTCCAGGGACACAGCCACTGTATACTGGGGAATCATCTTAAACTCTTGTTGTGCTGTAACAGGGTCCAGGGACACAGCCACTGTATACTGGGAATCATCTTAAACTCTTGTTGTGCTGTAACAGGGTCCAGGGACACAGCCACTGTATACTGGGGAATCATCTTAAACTCTTGATGTGCTGTAACAGGGTCCAGGGACACAGCCACTGTATACTGGGGAATCATCTTAAACTCTTGATGTGCTGTAACAGGGTCCAGGGACAGCCACTGTATACTGGGGAATCATCTTAAACTCTTGTTGTGCTGTAACAGGGTCCAGGGACACAGCCACTGTATACTGGGGAATCATCTTAAACTCTTGATGTGCTGTAACAGGGTCCAGGGACACAGCCACTGTATACTGGGGAATCATCTTAAACTCTTGATGTGCTGTAACAGGGTCCAGGGACAGCCACTGTATACTGGGGAATCATCTTAAACTCTTGATGTGCTGTAACAGGGTCCAGGGACAGCCACTGTATACTGGGGAATCATCTTAAACTCTTGATGTGCTGTAACAGGGTCCAGGGACAGCCACTGTATACTGGGGAATCATCTTAAACTCTTGTTGTGCTGTACCAGGGTCCAGGGACACAGCCACTGTATACTGGGGAATCATCTTAAACTCTTGTTGTGCTGTAACAGGGTCCAGGGACACAGCCACTGTATACTGGGGAATCATCTTAAACTCTTGTTGTGCTGTAACAGGGTCCAGGGACACAGCCACTGTATACTGGGGAATCATCTTAAACTCTTGATGTGCTGTAACAGGGTCCAGGGACAGCCACTGTATACTGGGGAATCATCTTAAACTCTTGTTGTGCTGTAACAGGGTCCAGGGACACAGCCACTGTATACTGGGGAATCATCTTAAACTCTTGATGTGCTGTAACAGGGTCCAGGGACAGCCACTGTATACTGGGGAATCATCTTAAACTCTTGATGTGCTGTAACAGGGTCCAGGGACACAGCCACTGTATGCTGGGGAATCATCTTAAACTCTTGATGTGCTGTAACAGGGTCCAGGGACAGCCACTGTATACTGGGGAATCATCTTAAACTCTTGATGTGCTGTAACAGGGTCCAGGGACACTGCCACTGTATACTGGGGAATCATCTTAAACTCTTGTTGTGCTGTAACAGGGTCCAGGGACACAGCCACTGTATACTGGGGAATCATCTTAAACTCTTGATGTGCTGTAACAGGGTCCAGGGACACAGCCACTGTATACTGGGGAATCATCTTAAACTCTTGTTGTGCTGTAACAGGGTCCAGGGACACAGCCACTGTATACTGGGGAATCATCTTAAACTCTTGTTGTGCTGTAACAGGGTCCAGGGACACAGCCACTGTATACTGGGGAATCATCTTAAACTCTTGATGTGCTGTAACAGGGTCCAGGGACACAGCCACTGTATACTGGGGAATCATCTTAAACTCTTGATGTGCTGTAACAGGGTCCAGGGACAGCCACTGTATACTGGGGAATCATCTTAAACTCTTGTTGTGCTGTAACAGGGTCCAGGGACACAGCCACTGTATACTGGGGAATCATCTTAAACTCTTGATGTGCTGTAACAGGGTCCAGGGACACAGCCACTGTATACTGGGGAATCATCTTAAACTCTTGTTGTGCTGTAACAGGGTCCAGGGACACAGCCACTGTATACTGGGAATCATCTTAAACTCTTGTTGTGCTGTAACAGGGTCCAGGGACACAGCCACTGTATACTGGGAATCATCTTAAACTCTTGTTGTGCTGTAACAGGGTCCAGGGACACAGCCACTGTATACTGGGGAATCATCTTAAACTCTTGATGTGCTGTAACAGGGTCCAGGGACACAGCCACTGTATACTGGGGAATCATCTTAAACTCTTGTTGTGCTGTAACAGGGTCCAGGGACACAGCCACTGTATACTGGGAATCATCTTAAACTCTTGATGTGCTGTAACAGGGTCCAGGGACACAGCCACTGTATACTGGGGAATCATCTTAAACTCTTGTTGTGCTGTAACAGGGTCCAGGGACACAGCCACTGTATACTGGGGAATCATCTTAAACTCTTGATGTGCTGTAACAGGGTCCAGGGACACAGCCACTGTATACTGGGGAATCATCTTAAACTCTTGTTGTGCTGTAACAGGGTCCAGGGACACAGCCACTGTATACTGGGGAATCATCTTAAACTCTTGATGTGCTGTAACAGGGTCCAGGGACACAGCCACTGTATACTGGGGAATCATCTTAAACTCTTGTTGTGCTGTAACAGGGTCCAGGGACACAGCCACTGTATACTGGGGAATCATCTTAAACTCTTGATGTGCTGTAACAGGGTCCAGGGACACAGCTACTGTATACTGGGGAATCATCTTAAACTCTTGATGTGCTGTAACAGGGTCCAGGGACAGCCACTGTATACTGGGGAATCATCTTAAACTCTTGATGTGCTGTAACAGGGTCCAGGGACACAGCCACTGTATACTGGGGAATCATCTTAAACTCTTGTTGTGCTGTACCAGGGTCCAGGGACACAGCCACTGTATACTGGGGAATCATCTTAAACTCTTGATGTGCTGTAACAGGGTCCAGGGACACAGCCACTGTATACTGGGGAATCATCTTAAACTCTTGATGTGCTGTAACAGAGTCCAGGGACACAGCCACTGTATACTGGGGAATCATCTTAAACTCTTGTTGTGCTGTAACAGGGTCCAGGGACACAGCCACTGTATACTGGGGAATCATCTTAAACTCTTGTTGTGCTGTACCAGGGTCCAGGGACAGCCACTGTATACTGGGGAATCATCTTAAACTCTTGTTGTGCTGTAACAGGGTCCAGGGACACAGCCACTGTATACTGGGGAATCATCTTAAACTCTTGATGTGCTGTAACAGGGTCCAGGGACACAGCCACTGTATACTGGGGAATCATCTTAAACTCTTGTTGTGCTGTAACAGGGTCCAGGGACACAGCCACTGTATACTGGGGAATCATCTTAAACTCTTGATGTGCTGTAACAGGGTCCAGGGACACAGCCACTGTATACTGGGGAATCATCTTAAACTCTTGTTGTGCTGTAACAGGGTCCAGGGACACAGCTACTGTATACTGGGGAATCGTCTTAAACTCTTGTTCAGTTCCACAGAGTGTTGGACCTTGTTCGGTTGCTCCACAGCAGCTCAACCACAACCTGGACCAAGATTCTCTTCCAAACACAGCCAGAATCACATCCAGGTGTAGCAGGGCCTGGGGCTAGCCGACAGGCAGCCCATATCTAGAATGTGCGTTGACCTTGTTTTCATGCTTTACAGTTAACCTTGGGAAATGTTTTCCTTCCTTCCTATTCATCACTGGCCCAGTATTTAATGTACTCAAGGCAGGAAAAGGAAGAAGGCTAATTGTTTACTGAGTATTGGAACAGAACCAATATCAATGTTGAATAGTTCAGCATAAGGAGTATTGGAACAGAACCGATATCAGTGTTGAGTAGTTCAGCATAAGGAGTATTGGAACAGAACCGATATCAGTGTTGAGTAGTTCAGAGGCTTTGGTTCAGTTTGCTTCTGGTGTTTGATGGCTGATGTTGTGCGCCCTCCCACTCTGTCTGTCTGTCTGTCTGTCTGTCTGTCTGTCTGTCTGTCTGTCTGTCTGTCTGTCTGTCTGTCTGTCCTCTCTGTGTGAATTATCTCATTCTCTCTCTGCAGCCAAATTCAACACCATAATTACCAGTCATTCTCTGGTGGCCTCTTTCTCTGACCTGACACACCAGCCATGTCCTGTTCTGAAACATTTTCTGCTGTAGCAAACGGACTCAAATTAAGACCCTACATCTGTAGCCTTTGCTACACACACACACACACACACACACACACACACACACACACACACACACACACACACACACACACACACACACACACACACACACACACACACACACACACACACACACACACACACACACACAGAGACACGTGGATGTTTTCTTATCTCTTCTTTTTGACACCGTGTAGCACGAGGACAAACAAAGATACGATAACACTCCAATTTCCCTTCTTATAAAGCCTTATAATAACAACACAATATAATAACGTCCTACAGAAATGACATTTTGATGTGTTGACAACTTGAATTACAATCTTTGTCAATGTGCCTTGAGGTGCATCTATAACAGACTTTGTGGTCTTTACATTTTGAGGTGCATCTATAACAGACTTTGTGGTATTTACATTTTGAGGTGCATCTATAACAGACTTTGTGGTCTTTACATTTTGAGGTGCATCTATAACAGACTTTGTGGTATTTACATTTTGAGGTGCATCTATAACAGACTTTGTGGTTTTTACATTTTGAGGTGCATCTATAACAGACTTTGTGGTATTTACATTTTGAGGTGCATCTATAACAGACTTTGTGGTCTTTACATTTTGAGGTGCATCTATAACAGACTTTGTGGTCTTTACATTTTGAGGTGCATCTATAACAGACTTTGTGGTCTTTACATTTTGAGGTGCATCTATAACAGACTTTGTGGTCTTTACATTTTGAGGTGCATCTATAACAGACTTTGTGGTATTTACATTTTGAGGTGCATCTATAACAGACTTTGTGGTTTTTACATTTTGAGGTGCATCTATAACAGACTTTGTGGTCTTTACATTTTGAGGTGCATCTATAACAGACTTTGTGGTATTTACATTTTGAGGTGCATCTATAACATACTTTGTGGTCTTTACATTTTGAGGTGCATCTATAACAGACTTTGTGGTCTTTACATTTTGAGGTGCATCTATAACATACTTTGTGGTCTTTACATTTGAGGTGCAACTATAACAGACTTTGTGGTCTTTACATTTTGAGGTGCAACTATAACAGACTTTGTGGTCTTTACATTTTGAGGTGCATCTATAACTGACTTTGTGGTCTTTACATTTTGAGGTGCAACTATAACAGACTTTGTGG